>NC_035438.2:101296676-101638225 GCF_002127325.2 Helianthus annuus | reverse complement strand
AATGAAACTTTTGTAAGAGTAGCATTAGATTTTAAGGAGACAGGTGATGATAGAACAGTGTCATGATGGAGCGATGTCTTGTACAAGAGGTGTAAATTTAAAATTTTCATTCCCCCACCTCTTGCAACTATTGCAAGTTATTATTAAGACACTTAATGCTCCCACTGATCTTTAATATCTCTAGAATGCTACAAGAGAAGTTTCAATGAGCTAAGTGATGTGGGAACCTATCACATATATGTTAGACTTTATTTGATTTCTTTAACGTCCAGATGTCATAAGAAACTTAGGGACATATTTAATAGAAATCTTATAAAGTATATGTATGAATAAATTTCTTCTAAGACCGTGGGCCATATGTGACAAAATTTATATACAAGTTGATAGTCTGTTAAATGATAAATGAATTATGTCTGAATATTCCATTTGGAATAAGTTCCACGAATGTCAATGAATGACTTATGATGGACCCATGCTTATTCTTTAAGCCAAGTCATATTTTAGGGCTTTAACGTCATGATTTAAAATCACTTAAAATGAGATTAGATGAAAAAATCATCCTCATTAACTATGTCATGATTTCTCATGAATTTTGGTTCGAATGGATGAAATTTATAAGTCTCATTTACCTTTTGTCAAATTCTCATTAGCATGATGACAAAAGTTGTGAAAAAGTAAGGTATCATCTAGTATCATGTTAGTAATGTTTCTATCCAGATATTTAGAACAAATAAGAGGAGAGTTTAAGATAAGTATGACTTTATGATGACCATGCAAACCTCACAACCTTCATAACATTGCTTAATTATGATACTATATTCTAATTAATCTTCAGAATATATAAAGTATCGAAAAGCGTTGTTAGAAGACTGCTTATTATGGTTCTTATAGCGTTAACAATTAGTTTTGTCACTAACTCTCATGTTAGTTATTTGTCGAATTCTGGTAAGAAACGTATGGAACTAGAGTCAACTAATCATGTGTTAATTGGAATATTAAAGAATTATCAGACTTAAATATCATTAGTAAGTTACTATCTAACTAATTTATCCAACTGTTCTTTAGAATAATGGATAGTCTCGTTGCTTATGCCTAGTCTAATGACATAATTATGCAGTGTGATTTTCCCTTGAAGAACCTTAACGTTAGGATTAGCACTTGTAATTTGTCTATGGACCTTAGAACAATCCTCTCTTAAGGTTTTAGTGGTTGTAAGGTGAAACATCTTATTTTCCAGTTTCAAACATTTATTTATATGTACATATGTTGCTTATCAACACACTCGTTATACTTTGGTACTTTTGAGTGTTATAGCTGATTTATAATGCATCAAATTGTACAAATGAAAACTTAGTATGTAATGTACTGGAAAATGTACTTATTTCCATGCGTAAGCCCTTAACTTTATGGGTCATGGTATTGTACATTATAATATATTCACATATACCACTTAACCTTATAATTTATAATTTTAAATGAAGACATGCACCTTAGGAGTTCTAGTGATTATTCCACAATTATAGATTAGTCTTAGGAAAAACTTAATCTGGAATAACTTTAGTGATAGCAATTATGTTAGAGAGTTCTTGATTATCATAAGAGACATCATGTTCGATTTATCCTAATCATCATGCTCTACTTTTCTTCTGTAGTGCCTTATCAGAAGAGAGCAATAAGGTTATCGTGTCTTAAGAGATAATCAAGGATTTAATTTAAGAGCTAATTCTTATAGAAACTTTAAATAAAGCAAAACATTTTAGGCTTAGGAATTAGAGTGGATGAGATATTGCTTTATAGAAGAAAATTATAGTGAGAAAAAAAAATATGGGTACTAAGTATAAGGCAGACAAAATGATCACAAAAATTAATTGAGGATCATTAATATAAGGATCATTATGTGAAGAGGTTGTGATATGTCTATTACTAACATCAAAATAATAGACTACTTAAAGTTCTACTTAAACGAAGACAAAACAGCTTTGGCCAGAAGTGTAATCATTTAAGCATATGTGCAAAGTGGTTGTAACAAATCAGCTTTGGCCAGAAATTGAGACAATCACTTTAGTTATGCTCTTGTTAAGTATGCCATCTATGAATGAATTAAATCAGCTTTGGCCAGATATTAAAACATTCATGCTTATGATGCATACTTAACATAGCTTTCGTAATACTTGAACGATAAGTAGATGTATCAAGTCAGCTTTGGCCAGAAATGATATATCAAAAACTCATTCAAGTTAAGCCATTTTGGTTTTGTAAAACATTATTTGATCCTCATTAATTAACTAAGTAATTACAAAAACCAATCATTTAATAGCAAATCACCCGTTAGCGCGGATCGAACTCCGCGGTGAGTTTGCTGGGGGGTGCAGGGGGACAGCGTGCCCCGCACGGGGTTCGGGGCGGAGCCCCGAGCTAAATCTTAGTTCACATTAAACAGCCTAAAATAATTAGGTTTCGAGTCAGGTTTCGACTGAGTTATGAGATCTCGAGTCAGTTATGAGGTCTCGAGTCGCAACCTTGTTGTCACGAGTCGGAACCATGGTCTCGACTACTATATCTTATGAGATCTCGAGTCATGATGAGGTCTCGAGTCGCAACCACGGTCTCGAGTCGCAACCTTATGGTCTCGAGTTATGACGTTATGGTCTCGAGTCTAGACCTTTGTCTCGAGTTATGACGTTATGTTCTCGAGTCGAGACCTTTGTGCCCTTATGATTTCGAGTCGAGACCTTATGGTCTCGAGTCGAGATCTGTTGGTCTCGAGTCGTAATCTGATGATCTCGAAGCTTCCTGTTAACAGCTGTGAATGTGAAAGCATAACTGAAAATTCGAATTCTAAGGGATTATGAGATATTATTTCCTGTTTTAAGATGATCTAATTTTATCAGCATATTTCGAAAATTATAACTGTTTATCTAATAACAGTTTTCGAATAAACTTAAAAAATAAAATTGGATCAAGCATGGAAAAAACACTCATTAATCCTAAAACATTCCAAAACATAATAGAATTTTCGAATTTTCCTAAGAACATGATGAACCCTAAAAAAACATAAAACATAAATTCTGGAACCCGAAACCTGAATTTTAATAGTTTTTTTTTCTTAAACAGATTTCGGTCAAAACATAACCCAGTTGAAATCGAGTGAACATATAATTAATCCTTTTTCCTTAAAAAACAGAGATCTCGAGTCGATCTTCATGACTCGAAACCGGCTGTCACCGTTTTAAAGTTACAAAAAATCCATTTTCCAAGTTTCAATCCCAGAATTATGGATACGAAAACAGAACTGACTAATCAACATATGCTCCGATACCACATGTTGGTTCAGTTCTGTTTATACATGAAGGAAAACATGAACATACCTTTGATTGCATCAGCACAGGCCAGCAGAGAATCCAGATGTAGATGCAGCAATAGTGTTTGACATAGTTGTCAGTTTGGTCTGGTTCCTCCTTAGGGTGCAATCTAATGATGGTGGCTAAGAAAACCGAAAAGGGTATCGGTTGTAGGAGAGGGAGGTCGAACATTATGATGTTATGGCTAATAGGGTGTCTGATTGTATAACTGAGTAACCCTTTAACCTCCATATAATTCTCCTTATATAAGCACCCAGGAGGAAATCCTAATTAGTTAATAAGGGTAATTGGGCCCATCAACAATTACCAACTAATTATTTAATAGGATTGTTATATATTTTGATCCATATAATGTAAATGATTATAATGGCTACCAGATTAAATATAAAATAAATATATTTAATCTTACAGATGCATGATAAACCATCCGTCGCTTGTAATGTTCTTTTCACGAAATTAGTAAAATAATGTTAAAATTAGTGCAATTTAAATCCCCCCGGCGCCTGCACATATATACGTTATATGCACACACCGCAAGTGGGACAAAAGTCAGATACTTAAAGCATTTCCAAACCTGCACCTTGAGGACAAGGTGAAAGTTAAGAGGGGGAGGTAATGTGGTGAATGGATCAGTTGAGATGAGATGGACCCAATACATGAAAAGCCATGCTAAATATGGCATCTTTTAGTTATATAATAAGATCATGTAGAGAATGTGTGGGGTATGAGAAATTTGATAGATCTGTTTATGGCTTCTTCCTCACCTCATATTCTGTAATTTCTTCGCTTACTATTCTCTTAATAAAATCGATCTTCAATAATCCTTATTCAGTTCACTAGAATACAGTACACAAGCCACATTTTAATATACCGTTTTTCTAAAATGTTTGATTTTAAGATAAAAATGGTACAAAGGAATGCATTCATTGTGAACCTATACTAACGTATACATTATAAGTGTTTCCACTTCATGGATAGAAGGAAGATACCTTACCACCACACCATGTTATATGGGACAAAAAGAAAAGCTCATAATATATTCTAGATTGAGAAAAATGCCCGGATAGTCCCTGTGGTTTCGCATTTTTTCACCTATAGTCCCCAACTTTCTAAAACTACCTGAATAGTCCCCAAGTTTTCATTTTTTGTTCCCGGATAGTCCCTGGGTCTAACTTGAGTTACTTTTCTCTGTTAAAATGATGTGAAATGACAAAAATACCCTTACTAAAAAACAAAATAACTTAAACTATTTAATAGATTTATTTTTATGTAGGACCCACTACTTTCTTCCCCTGCATATCCATTCCCACCCCTCTAATACCACTTTCACCTTCACCACCACCACCACAACCACCATCACCACCTCAACCCCCACCACTGCCCTTCAACCGACCGATGCCACACACCACTGTTGCACCCACACACCAACATAGCCTCACCGTTCATTCTCTCTGACTTTACCCACCACACCTCAGACCGATCGGCACACCCCTTTCCTTACCCTGTTTCACACCCGTCCCCTCTGTCCGAGCAAACGACCACAAAACCCCTTTGCCCACCTTGTTCTCCACCTACATCAGTGAAGCTTTTCCGTCCAACACACATATTAGATCTGAGAGAGAGAGAGAATGATGACGGATATGAAGGAGAATCGGCCATCACCAATGACCTCCTCATCTTTTCAGCAGTTGCGGCGCCACTGGCGGCAACGACTAACGAATTACAGCAACGGCGGCGGCGCGGCGGTGGGCTCGCGTTGAGCGGTGACGATGTCCGGCGATGTACAGTGTTACAGCGGCGCTGCGGTGGTGGTTCCGGCTCAGGTCCGATGAGGTGACAACAACAGAAAGGATGGTGTCAGCGTGCACAGCCCACCGGTTAGTAATCAGATGTTAATTGTATCTTTGTGTTTCCTAAAAATTAATTGTTTGTTTGTTAGTCAAAGGTGCCAACCTTTGACTTCCCACATTTTTGGCGGCTCGTTGATGTTCTATGATAAACAAATTGGTTCTGTGATAAACATATATTTGCTTGTGTGATGACAGTGACTTGTTTTCCTTATGACTCTTGATTTAGCTTGTCGGGGAGTGTTTTGTTTGGAATAAGATGAATTGGTTGAAGAAGACGATGGGTTAGAGAGAGAGAGCGCATCGGGGAAAGAGGAACGACGGTGGTTCTGCGCGGCGGAGACCGGCGGCGGCACGGTGGAGGGTGGAGGTGGGTGTGGTGGTGGGGTTTTATAAATAAAAATGAAGAAGATGCCCAAATAGTCCCTGTGGTTTGGCCTTTTAAGGAAAGGGTATTTTTGTCATTTCACATCATTTTAACAGAGAAAAGTAACTGAAGTTAGACCCAGGGACTATCCGGGAACAAAAAATGAAAACTTGGGGACTATTCAGGTAGTTTTAGAAAGTTGGGGACTATAGGTGAAAAAAAGGCGAAACCACAGGGACTATCCGGGCATTTTTCTCTTCTAGATTTCTTTAAATATTTTCTTCTCCCTCTATTACATTATTAATCCAAAACAAAAAATGTATAAAAGTACATTTTGACTTCTAAAGTCAAACATACCTTTAAAAGTCAAAAGGAGAAATAAAAGAGGGAAGCCACAAGACTTGCCCCTCATGAAACGAAGTTAAAGTTACAACATACTGTTAACATTACTATCATTGTGTAACCTCACAATCCACAATGAGGTGTTTTAACCTCCCACTGGGAGACGTTTTCGACATAAACTCCGCTAGCTTCCCAAACTATTTCTTTTCTTTGTCTTCATTTACTGTATCAGCAACCCCATTCTGGTGACTAAGCTTTTGACACTCAGATTCTATAGTTTGTGCAATTTTTTGATCATCTGGGTCTGGTTCAGGGAAAGCCACATGAAATGATTTGTATGAGATAATGGTGCGTGACTCTATGGCCTCAGTTTGTTGGTTAATGTAGTTATACAGCTCCTGGTGGAACCCATGGTCCAATGAGAAGCAATTATCATTACCCGTGCTCGTGCTGCTTCTAGAGTGTTTTGATGATCCAGATCCACTGCCTTCTCTTCTACAGAAATGTGGGAGAGAATCATAGTCCATTATCTGCCTTTTCAAGTAACACTTAATAATCTTTGTTTTATCTAAAAATGGAAAGAAAAAAAAGAAGTAAAATTAAATTATACCTTTAACAATTCATCTTTTCCACAACCTGAAAGCACCTGAACTTTCTTCCTTGTTCTTTCTTGCAGAAGTGGCCTCACCACCTACATTCAGGCGGGTAATGGATGGGTGGTCAGGGTCAAAATGGATTTGGATAGAGACGGGTATGGATCATGCAGTGACGGGTCACTTCTTCCCAACTTTAAATACAAAAAAGTTACTAAAAACTAAGAAAAATGGTCTATATGGTTTGCGTTGATTTTAGTTTTGGTCCTTAAGTATCAGAATTTACACCTTTGGCAGTCTGTCATGAATTTGATCCTTAACACCAATGGACATTGATAATGGGTGTTAAAATGACCGGCTTACCCTTTTCATTAAAAATAATAATAACTTTACAATTATTAAATTTTCCAAAATTCTAAATGTTGTAATTATATATTTCATCTTTAAAGCTACAGGGAAGGACATATTAACCTCGATTACATGACCATTGACAAACTTCTTGACAGCACCAAAGGGAAGTGAAGCATGACAGTGACGCCGCTGATTTTGTACTCGAAGAACCACCGACCACTAAACGTCAATGTGGCACCGGTGGTGGCATTATCACAACTGAGATTTGAGATCTCATCGACAAGATTGGCTTAATGAGGTTTTGGGGTTTCTTGTTTTTTTTTCAATAAAAAGGATAAGCCGATCATTTTAAAACCTATGTTTAACATCAACCAGTGTTAACGACCAAATCGAACACAGAGTGCCAAATCATTGAGACCAAAAATTTCTAATACTTAAATATCAAATCCAAAACTTAGGCAAAACATACAGGCCATCTGATTATGGTTTATCAACACTTAATATGTTGCCAACCAAAACAAGATGATTATCGTTATCGTTATTGTTATTATTATTATTATTATTATTATTATTATTATTGTTATTATTATTATTATTATTATAAAAAGTTTTAGATAAGTGGCTTAGGTGTTGTATAAATAATTAGCATTTTCATTATGTATAATGTAGGTTTTGACAGGTTCCCTTTCTAGCTATTGTTTTTATTTGACCCGTTTGAGATAGACATAACCCGAATCAACCTTTTCATATGCAAAAAAATTGTCAAATCTCGAAAATGACTTACCTTCCAGCATGCTGAAAATATGTATGGAGCATTGACAATGTAATAGGTATCTGTCTTTTCAGGATAGTTCAAGTCATCAATGCTAGATATAACCGTCAATAGCTGCAACAAATTAGGAAATCAGTTATACATATAATCAGTTATCCATCTTTTTCGGTTAGGTTTATCAGTTAATTAGTTAGTTAAATCACTCTTTGAATAACAAATGCTTATTTTAATTAAATGGTGTAAGCATGTAGCAATACATCTTGATTTTTGTCAAACAACTCGTCTAATGTTGATCTTAAGTGAGATCGCACATACACAAAAGTGGAAAAGGGTTCGGCTAACAGCTAACTGAACCAAAAAAATATCGGTTTTCCAGGTCGGCTTTTTTTTCAAAGTACCTTGAGCTGACCAAGTTGTGAGATTTTAAGTCCGGTCATATCCAGAACCTTGACACATGTGCTAATATGCCGCTCAAACTTCTTCGTTGCAGCCGGCTATAAACCAAAAAAAAAAAAAGTCAGGCTACTTAAGATGCTACTATTTATTATTTTCCTAAATAATTTAATCATAACTGAATACATACCAATATTATCCGGTCTCTGTATTCGTTTATCTGGATGTGTGATTGAACATAGTAATGTATCTAATACGGAAGATTATTACAGTGGTTAGAATTGCACATTAAGTGAATTAGAAACTGTTAAATATGGTATTCTTACTGATGCTTTATCGTATGTGCTGCGCCCTACGCCAACAGCAATAACGGGTCGCCCCTTTAGCAAGAAACCAATAAAAGTGAGTGACTATAAGCCAAGATTTTGAACTTATGAAATTTAACGGTTCAAATCGAGTACCTCTTTTGTGTAACCCGACATTCCTATAAGCTGGGAATCACGGATTCCACTATAAAAGTCCACAGGAACGATGGGTTTCTGTACTTGTTGGGAACGACATTGTAGATCAATCACATGAAGTGCAAATGGAAAACAAAGTGATAGTAGAAACTCACCAACAATATATTATCGATCTCGTTTTGGATCCTCCAATCTAAACTATCAACAAGCTGAAAAGAGAGTGTTTCAGAACCATGAATCTAAGAAAGTAAGTAACAAATAATAAAATGAAATTGAGCTGACCATTTTGTGGGCCTTGGGGACATTCCCATCTCTTGCTTTTAGAAACCGAACCAGAGCCTCAGTTGGATATCCTTGATGCAAATTCTGGACATATAATAATACACCACAAATTTCAATATAAAAGTTCTGGGTATCAAGCAGAAAACTAGTCAAAGTTGGTTTCAGACCCGGGACTCAGAAGGCAACAAAAGTTGGCTTATATTATTATAATCAGTGTAAATCCATAACGAATATGTGTGCCCTGGTTAAATTGACATAATAATAATAATAATAATAATAATAATAATAATAATAATAATAATAATAATAATAATAATAATAATAATAATAATAATAATAATAATAATAATAATAATAATAATAATAATAATAATAATAATAATAATAATTTAGATTACTAAAATCCAAGTTGCATTCACAACAAATACTAAAGTAAACTTCAGACTGGATTACAACTCAAAAGTTGACTTCCGATTCAAAAAGTGGATCAATCTTGAAACATAAACAGCAGATCCAGCAGCACAAACCTCGAATGTGTTCTTGAGTGGCTCGTCAACTGAAACAAGAAATGAAAAAACAAAATGAGATCAAATCAAATCAAAAGAAGATTAGACAAGTATAAAAGGGTAATGACCGACTTGAATCCATCAGAGTCTGGAATTGCTTTATCATATCCTGTGATATGATCACCATTTTTTCGGCCAATCTGCTTCCAAATCCTAAAAAGAAAATCCAAAAACGTCAATCCATCTTTATTTTTATTATTATGTATATGGATTGAGCGCTGATGGAGGGAGGGAGAGAGGGAGGCCGGAAAGGGGAGCTCGGTGGGAAAACAAAAAAGAGAGATTATTCTTACTATCAATTTTTACTTTGAGTAAACTGCCATTTTGGTCCCTGTGGTTTGGCCAGTTTTGCCACTTTAGTCCAAATCTCAAACTTATTACATCTGGGTCCCTGTGGTTTGCATTTTGTTGCCATTTTAGTCCAAAATCCAAAAACCCTATTTTTTTACTGTTGCAACCTCCTATTTTGTCCTGTAGTGCAGGGGCATTTTGGTCATTTTGCTTTTCATTCTACATTTTCTTAATCAACTTCATCCCCAAATAAATCATCATCATCATCATAAAACCCTAACAGACTCTCTCTCTTCTCTCTCTCTTCTCTCTCTAAATCGATCAGTTAAGTTGAGACCTAGATCGATCAACATAATCCCCAAATAAATCATCATCATCGTCCCACCTGAGCACCACTCCGGCGTCGTCCCTACCGAAACTCAGATCCACCATCGTCATCGTCATCTATGCGTTCCCCTCTCTCTCTCTCATGTTTCTCTCTCATTCGTGTGTATTGGAGAGAAAAGCTTTGAGTTTCAGATCTGAATCGAAATCAGAAATAATTTGATCTGATTGTTTGTGGGGGTTAGAGATCAGAGAGATTGGTGGTGGCGGTGGTTATGGTGGTGGCGGTGAAAGAATGAAGCAGAAGCTCCGGCGGCTGTGCGTCTTTTTTGGATGGTTTTAGCGAGAGGGCAGGTGGTGGGGCAGTGGCAGGTGGAGTGACGGTGGTGGCACTGCAGATCTGGATTGAAATGGCAGTTTACTCTATGAGGCAGAGAGGAGCAAGGGTTTCTGAGGGTGGTTGCCGCCTCTTTCCGCCAGTGATTTTGATTATCTTCAACAACCCTCCGTTATATATGTATATGTATTGAGAGAGAGAGAGAGAGAGACAGAGAGACAACTGTTCTTTCGTGGTGTGTGTTGTTACTTGTTCTGTTATGCTTGTTCACCATGAGGCTGTGATGATTTCACCTAATCCGAGTCAAAATAGGGTCAACATTTGAGATTTTCCGCAGCTTGGCGTGGCAGAATCGGAGGAGGGCAAGTGCGCTTGCAACCTCTGTTTGCAGCCATGGCGGTTTTACAAATCGGTTTTTGATTTTCTTGAAGATGATGTTCTTGATTTTCTGGATTTTCTGGGTTTTGATGATGATGTTTGATTATGTTCTTGAAGATACAAATCTGAGCCTCGTTTCTTTTTACAAATCGGTTTTTGTTTTAATTTGTTGTCTGTATTTTGATTTTTGTGATGGTTTCTGGTTTTCTTCTGGGTTCTTGATTTTCTTGAAGATGATGTTCTTGATTTTCTGGATTTTGATGATGAAGTTTGATGATGTTCTTGATTTTCTGGGTTTTGATGATGAAGTTTGATGATGTTCTTGAAGATAGATGTTATTAATTACTGAAATGTTATAATAAATTAACATGGACCAAAATGCCCCTGCACTACAGGACAAAATAGGAGGTTGCAACAGTCAAAAAAATAGGTTTTTTTGGATTTTGGACTAAAATGGCAACAAAATGCAAACCACAGGGACCCGGATGTAATAAGTTTGAGATTTGGACTAAAGTGGCAAAACTGGCCAAACCACAGGGACCAAAATGGCAGTTTACTCTTTTACTTTTTATGTATAACTTAGGTTACTTGCAAATTCGTTGCCCAAAATTCATATTCTACATACAATGTTCACGGTGCGGACCGTCTGGAATAGTAACAGGGAGCTGCCTGACACTTCTCTATTAGTGCCACATTTTATCTTGTTTTTTCCCTTATAGTCAAATTATAATTTTGCACTCAGTTCAAATTTATATTTTTGCTATCGTTTTTGTTTTTCTCTATCAAATTATGATTTTGCCCCCAGTGAAAATTTACAGTAATGCGATTGTTTTAGTTTTTTTTCTGACAAAACTATAGTAGTTTTTATTTTTATTGGTTGACTCGGAGTAACTTTTCATTCGTGCCAGACGACTGCCTAACACACGCTCATTTATCTTGAAAAGTTACAATTTTGTCCCAAGTTTAAAATTATAGTTTTCCCATTCTTTTAGTTTTTTTAGCAAAAGTATTGTAGTGTTTTTTTAATTGGGTGACTGGATGTAATTTTTTAAGATCGTGTTACGAGTAGTAGGTACAAGTAATCGAAATACAGAAGTACATGTTATAAGAGATAAGTATTCGGTTTAGTTCCCCGCAACTCAGGCGAAGAAAAAACTAGTGAATTACATAACTACTTGGATGCTTTTCAAAACTCAATAATGTTTTTTTTTTCTTGTGTGAGATTTGAATTTAAGATTTCATTGTGACAACTGGCACAAAACCGGTAATTTCCGTACACTTTAATCATTATTTAATGACTGCAATTATGTGCTTAAATATCAGTATTGACTGATTTGATGTTAAGCAAGTGAATTCATGCACGTTGTATACTATAGAATACTGCTTTATGCATAAACGAGAGCGTTGCGTCAAAAATACTAAGTAAACTCACCGGTAAGACACAATGTGTCAACAGAACTGCAGAAAGCAGTCAGACATTAGAATTGAGGCCTAGGTGTAGGTCCAATACAAAAATACATTAAAACCCAAGAGTACATACAAGGGTTTAATATATATACATTGCGAAAGCAAAAATAAGCACTAAAAAGCACCCGAAACGCACTTTAAGTGGAGAATTTGTATAATTCAGCAATAATTCAGCATTTAAGCATATGAATATTATGCAGAAATGTCGTTTTATTATCCGGAATATTTCCCTAAGTGTTGGGAATCGAAAGGGTACAAGAAAGGTACTTAAAAGACACTAAAAAGTGTAATTTAGCACTATAACGAAACAGTGTCAAACCGAACAACCGGATATCACCCGGGACACAAAAATATTGCCATTAACATTATTGGTCTTTTTCTGAGCCAGTTAGGGTCCCTGAATACCCTAACACCCTTCCTAAAACACTACACACAACTAACCGGGTTAAGTACTTAACTAACTTACTTAACCTAACTTGACCCTAACTATTTCGATTGGAAACGAACTAGACCCCCTTCCCCCCTTAGAAACCGTCCCCTAAAGGGGAGACACACTTGTACACTTTTGATTATTTTATTCTTGGATGTTTAATATCTTAAAGGCACAAGATCCATGGGTTAATGAACTTTAGTTTGGTCTATAAGTATCTAGCAATACACAAATGAACATTCACATTCTAACATCACAAACACACATCTCTCTCTCCCTCTACAAGGCTTCGGCCGAACACTCCCCTATCCATCCATCATATTTTCGATTTCACACATCACATTCCAAGCATACACAAGCATCAAGGATCCCGTATTAGGAAGCTTGGTGCAAACGGAAGGCGAAGGACCTCTTTCTCTAGCTTTTATCCACCTCATTTGCGCTTAGATTCTTCCCTAGCCTCGAGCTAGTGGTATGATGCTTAAATCCCTTACTTAAACTATTATGAAGTGGTTAATATGATAAGTAACGGTTAAAACTCGAAATCCTACAAGATGAAGCTTTAAAGTCTACTAAAAATACAAGTATGGTTGGTTAAAAGCTCATAAGTTGTGTAAAGGTTGTAGTAATTAAAATTTGTGGTTATTTAGGCCCGATCTACGTTGTGGTAGCTCGGATCACCGTTTAACCCGACTTTGTTAAGATCATAGATCTTGACATAAGCTTGTTTCGGACGGGACAAGGGTTAAAAGGTGAAACTCTACCACACGAGAAACATGAACTTGTGTAAAAGTATTTTTACTTGTAAAATAGTGTTTAAAACTAGCCGATCTATGAATCTACAAGTGGTATTTTCAAAAGACCAAGCGTCAAAAGAAACCACATGTTCTAAACCGGATCTTACACAAACAAAAGTGATTTTTGTGAACAAACAAGTGTACGGACACTTGTGTAACAAAAGTTTTAACAAAGAAATAATTTTCGTAAAAACCGACTAGAAGTTGTGAAACTTTATATTCTTTAAAAATAAGGTTTTTAAGAAACTAAACTTATTTTTAAAGATAACAAGACTTACTAAATGTGCTAGTAAGTTACTACACAATTTTAGTAAATAACCAAGTTCATGAAATGGAGAAATTAGTGATATTTGTGGATGATTATTGTTGATAAGGGTTGTTGATGATTGTTGACGATTTAAAAGAAAATAAACACATGTTTGAAAACATGGGAAACCTCCATTTTTAGGGGAAACTCTGCCAAAATTTTTATAAATTTCGACACTTAGAAAAATATAAGTTTTTGAGAAACTTATTCCCTAAAAATGTATTTAAGAGTATTACCAAGGTTTCCCTAATTTTTGGTGATAAGAAATGAGGATTTCTTCAAGAATAAAAATGGATATAAGTATGTATATTTTTGAGAGAAAAATATATATTATTTTATCACCAACTTCTGTGCTAAGTGTATATAGTATGTGTTATACGTGCTAGCGTATTAAGACGTAAGAATACACTAAATACTCATGAGGAGTATAAACATGAAAATACACATACAATATACAAGACACATAATTCGGGTGCGAAGTGCAAAACACAAGATACTTATATTAATTTGCGAAAAATAATATAAGTAAGATACTTAGTTAAAAATATGAAATATTTTTAACACGACAATACGAATACAAAAGTGAGTGACTGAACTTGTGCGACGCGAGTCTAGTGACTAACGTTAAGAAAACACGTATAGGTTACGACGTTAAATAAGCAAACCGGTGAAGTTTACGACGCACAGGAACGCAAAGTTGTGAGTTCATGCTCCCCCTTTTCTCTTAACTGTTTTCAGTTTTATAACTTCGGGGGTGAAATACATGTTACAGATATTTTTATGTTTAACAAATGGTATGATAATAAAAAGCACACTTGGTGAGAACGAGTACCAAGTGTGTAGCGATATAAGAATACAAGAAGCGCACTTGGTGAGAACGAGTACCAAGTGTGTTGTGAAATAAGAAAACGAGAAGCGCACTTGGTGAGAACGAGTACCAAGTGTGTTGTGAAATAGGAATATGAGAAGCGCGCTTGGTGAGAAACGAGTACCAAGTAGGATGCGCTATGAAAAATGATGCGAGGAATCGTGTCACGAATAGGGTACTGAAGCACCATTAATCAACAATATACCTAGACCGCAGAACAAAAGGTTAGATCTAACGGGTGCCGGGCAGCCACACTCTCGATGAGGGCGAGTATCGAGTAGTGCTTTTGTGTCTCAGAATATACCAATTAAATGCCTAAGGTTTGGTGACTTCCTATGTCGTGTCACATGTTAATGGCTTTGCAACCCATTAACAATCCTGATACATACAGGAATACTTAATTTACATAAAAACTCATACCATTCTAAAACTTGATGAATACTTGAGTACGTGGGGTACTCAAGAAAAGCATGGATTATACTTGAGTACGTGGGGTACTCTAGAAGAATTTGAATCATACATGAGTACGTGGTGTACACATGAAACTGGATTTTATGAAAACTCGATTTATTCACAAAATATGTTTTCATACAATGTATACAAAAGTGCAAAACAAAACGGCATGAATTCACACCAACATTATGTTGACGTTTTTTCCAAAACTCACATGTATTTCAGGTAACTAGGATGGATGTGCGCGTGGTCTCTCTTATGCTCGTGGATGTCGCTTGTGTTTGTCTTTAAATAAAGTGTAAACCCTTTTAAGACAATGTTTTATGTTAACTCGCGATGTAAACGCTAACTTATGATTTCAAATTATGGTATTTGAAGTTATTTTCATGAGCACGTAGTATGTTTACCTTTCGTATGCAATGAGAACCTTTCATGATCACACCTCGTGCTTCCGCCGCATAAAGGGGTGTGACAGATTGGTATCAGAGCTGCGATTGTAATGAACCAGGATTCCTTCTCGAGTCTAGTCTACAATCTCTAGGATCCTATCACGAAAACAATTTTCAAAGAGTTTTCATTGCATAAAACGTCCCGCGACATCCACTACCTGAAACTGACTACACGAGTCTAGAAAAGACACTACGAGACTTAGGGTGCACAGGAGTAGCACTTGTCTTAACTGAGAAATTACGTGCAATTATGTGTGATAATTAGCATATACTAGATGTAGAATGTCACAGGTATACGTGACTTTGCCTGCAACGATGGCCCATCTGAAGGAAGAGATACGAGGATGAAACGAACTGTGCGGACTGTGCAAGGAGTTACATAATTATGGATGCATACATAATTATGGAATTCAGTGCACAGAAATCACAGCAAGTCTTGTCACGTATAGATTCCCTCAGTACAAGCCTACTAAGTACTCTGCTAGAGTAATAATTATTTGATGTTAATTATGTGGTATATACCTGTGAATATATACTACTACTGTCCAGTATGACGACGTCAGAACAAATGCCTAACCCTGCTGTGTTATGTTCTGTCAGAACATGGCACCCAGGAAAGCTGTGAATGCTCGCAATGATGATCAACCTCCTCCTCCCCCACTACCAAAAACTGCTGAAGAGCTGAACGCTCTATTGGAAGAGAGAATCTCTGCTGCTATCGCCCAGTACGAGGCGAGCCGTACCCAAGACAGTGGAGGGCCAAGCAGTGCCAGGCGTAACGGACATGGAGATTCGTCCGGTGGAAACGCAGTTCAAGGCTGCACCTTCAAGCAGTTCCTCGACTGCAAACCTATGAACTACGATGGCACTGGAGGAGCAGTAGCCTTTGTGCGTTGGACGGAAAAGACTGAAGCCACAATCCGCATGAGCAAGTGTACCGCAGATCAGCAAGTCACTTTTGCTACTGGGCTGTTTGTCGACGAAGCACTGACATGGTGGAATTTGCAAGTTCAAACGCTGGGCGATGAGGCTGCATACGGCATGACTTGGGATGAATTGAAGGAGAAGATGAGAGAGAAGTATTGCTCTCGCGCCGAACTCCAAAGGTTGGAGACAGAGTTCTGGCACTTGACTATGGTAGGAGCTGACATCACTGGGTATACTCGGAGGTTCCATGATTTGTCTAGGGTGATTCCTTACATGGTGACTCCCGAATTCAAGCGCGTTGAATGCTACATTTGGGGATTGGCCCCAGAATTTCGTGGCATGGTGACGTCGGCCAAACCACAAACAATCACTGAGGCTGTAACTCTGGCTGTCAGTCTTACTGAGGATTGTGTTCGTATGGAGAAGTTATCGTTGAACCCAACAGAGAAGACCGAGACACATGTTGAGTCGTCCGGTGACAAGAAGAGGAAGCATTCGACTCTGACTCAAGCAACTCGCAACAACAAGGGTTCCAACAAGAAACGTGACACCAACCCCTCTAAGGAGGCAAAGAATTCAGCCAAAGGATACCAAGGCACCATGCCTAAGTGCCAAAAATGCAAGTATCATCATGATGGAGCTTGTCGCATTCCAAGGTGCGACAAGTGTGGTAGATTGAGTCATCGAATAGAAGACTGTTGGAGTAAGGGAAAGAATCAAAACGGAAACGGTGCTGGTAACAGGAATGATAACGGGAAAGGGCGAAACCAAGGATGCTTCAAGTGTGGAAGCAACGATCATTTCATGAGAGACTGCCCAAAGAAAGACAATGCTCAGGCTCGGGCATTTGTGATTGAAGCAAAGAACGCACGCGAGGACCCTAACGTGGTCACCGGTACGTTTCTCATTAACAATCACTTTGCATCCATATTATTTGACACTGGCGCCGATTATAGCTTCATGTCTGTGGAATTTAAATGCATGCTCGGAATAGAATCTAGTAGATTAGAAGTTCCATATTCCATAGAATTAGCCAATGGAAAACTTGTTGAATCAGGCGAAGTTGTTAGAAACTGCACACTAGAACTTGGTGAGCGAAGGTTTAGCATCGACCTCTTACCTATTCAATTGGGTAGCTTTGATGTAGTAGTCGGAATGGACTGGCTGTCCAAGAACAAAGCTGAAGTTATTTGTCATGAGAAGATCATTCGCATCCCTTTGGCGAATGATGAAACTCTCATCGTGCATGGAGAAAAACGAGACGCGCCTCTTCGAATCATCAGTTGCATGAAGGCACAGAAGTGCTTAAGGAAAGGATGTGTTGCCTTCCTAGCACACGTTATAGATAAGAAGGCTGAGGAACCGAAACTCGAAGATATTCCTGTGGCGAAGGAATTTCCTGATGTGTTCCCTGAGGATCTGCCAGGACTACCTCCGCAACGACAAGTCGAATTCCGTATAGACTTGGTTCCGGGAGCTGCTCCTGTAGCCAAGGCACCGTATAGACTTGCGCCATCCGAAATGCAAGAATTATCTACACAACTTCAGGAGTTGTTGGATAAAGGATTCATAAGGCCAAGCTTCTCGCCATGGGGAGCTCCAGTTCTGTTCGTGAAGAAAAAGGATGGAACCATGCGGATGTGTATCGATTACAGGGAACTGAACAAGCTAACGATCAAGAATCGGTACCCACTACCGAGGATTGACGACTTGTTTGACCAGTTACAAGGGTCAAGCTATTATTCCAAGATCGACCTTCGGTCTGGATACCACCAGCTGAGAATCCAAGAGGAGAGCGTACCAAAGACTGCATTCAGAACACGCTATGGGCATTACGAGTTTCTTGTGATGCCATTCGGGCTGACGAATGCACCAGCGGTCTTTATGGATCTGATGAACCGCGTATGCAAACCATATCTCGATAAATTTGTGATTGTATTTATCGATGATATCCTGATTTACTCTCGGACGAAAGAAGAGCACGAGCAACACCTCAGAACCATCTTGGAACTACTGAAAAAGGAGAAACTTTATGCAAAGTTCTCGAAATGCGAATTCTGGATTCGCGAAGTACAATTTCTTGGTCACGTTGTGAATGAGAAGGGCATTCATGTAGACCCTTCCAAGGTTGAAGCAATAAAGAATTGGGAAGCTCCCAAAACCCCGACTGAAGTTCGGCAATTTTTGGGCTTAGCGGGCTACTATAGGAGATTCATCGAGAATTTCTCGAAAATAGCTCAGCCGCTAACTACCCTTACACAGAAAGACAAGAAGTATGACTGGGGTGTTAAACAAGAGGAAGCTTTTCAGCTACTCAAAAACAAGCTATGCGATGCACCAATATTGTCATTACCCGAAGGCACGGAAGACTTCGTGGTATACTGCGACGCCTCGCGACAAGGACTGGGATGCGTGCTCATGCAACGCCAAAAAGTCATCGCTTACGCTTCAAGGCAATTGAAGGTACACGAAAGAAACTATACCACTCATGACCTGGAGCTGGGCGCAGTGGTATTCGCCTTGAAAATCTGGCGACATTATCTATATGGTACTCGATGCACAATCTTCACAGATCACAAAAGCCTGCAACACATATTTGATCAGAAGGAATTGAATATGCGCCAGCGGCGATGGGTCGAGCTGCTAAATGATTACGACTGTGAGATTAAGTACCACCCAGGAAAGGCAAACGTTGTAGCAGACGCATTAAGTCGAAAAGAAAGGGTTAAGACCCTAAGAGTTCGAGCGTTAGAAATGACCATTCGAACGAACCTCACTGCACGCATTCGTGATGCACAACAAGAAGCTCTTAAAGGAGAGAACCGTAAAGCTGAATACCTCCGAGGTGCATTGAAGTACATGACGCCAAATGAAGAGGGAGCCTTATACTTCAAGAAGCGTATTTGGGTTCCACTCTATGGTGGCATACGAGAAGTCATCCTTAATGAAGCCCACAAATCGAGATATTCGATCCACCCAGGATCGGACAAAATGTATCAAGACTTGAAAGAGTACTATTGGTGGCCGAGACTCAAAAGCGATGTTGCTGTCTATGTTGGAAAATGCCTAACCTGTGCTAAGGTTAAGGCCGAATATCAAAAACCGTCCGGTCTACTACAACAACCAGAGATTCCCGTGTGGAAGTGGGAACAAATCTCGATGGACTTCATAACGAAATTACCCAGGACCCCGAGAGGGCACGACATGATATGGGTAATAATTGATCGGTTGACGAAGTCTGCGCATTTCCTACCAATCCGTGAGAAGGATAGCACTGGAAAGCTTGCAGAAATATACTTAAGAGAAATTGTGGCACGTCATGGAGTGCCTATCTCAATCATTTCAGACAGAGATGGACGCTTTGTCTCAAGAATCTGGCAATCATTTCAGGAAGCCTTTGGATCTCAGTTAGATCTAAGCACGACATTCCATCCGCAAACAGACGGCCAGAGCGAACGGACTATACAAACGTTAGAAGATATGCTTCGCGCATGTGTCATGGATCTAGGCGGCAGCTGGGATACTCACCTACCATTAGTTGAGTTTTCCTACAATAACAGTTACCATACAAGCATAAAGGCCGCGCCGTTCGAAGCTCTGTATGGCCGCAAATGCCGATCGCCCTTATGTTGGGCAGATGCCGGAGATAAACGTATGGTTGGTCCTGAACTTGTTCAAGAGACAACCGACAAGATCGCGCAGATCCGAGAGCGCATTAAGGCGGCTCGAGATCGACAAAAGAGCTACGCTGATCCGAAAAGAAAATCAGTAGAATTCGAGGTGGGAGACAAAGTGTTGTTAAAAGTCTCACCTTGGAAGGGCGTAGTCAGATTTGGAAAGCGTGGAAAGCTGAACCCACGATACATCGGACCATTCAGAATCTTGAGAAGAATTGGTACCGTGGCGTACAAGTTGGAGTTACCGGAAGAACTTAATGGAGTACATGATACGTTTCATGTATCCAACCTGAAGAAGAGTCCAACACAAGAAAACGTGATCATCCCGGTGGATGAAGTGCATATTGATGAAGCCCTCCGATTTACAGAACAGCCCGTTGAGGTTACTGACTGGAAAGTCAACAAGACTAGGAGGAGCAGTGTGAAACTTGTCAAAGTACGTTGGAGCTCTAAGCACGGACCCGAGTATACATGGGAACGCGAAGACCAGTTCAAAGAAAAGTATCCCCACCTATTCAAGAAGACTCCTGCGAGAGTTAGTTCAACCTGAATTTCGGGACGAAATTCTTTTAACGGGGGGAGACTGTGACAACTGGCACAAAACCGGTAATTTCCGTACACTTTAATCATTATTTAATGACTGCAATTATGTGCTTAAATATCAGTATTGACTGATTTGATGTTAAGCAAGTGAATTCATGCACGTTGTATACTATAGAATACTGCTTTATGCATAAACGAGAGCGTTGCGTCAAAAATACTAAGTAAACTCACCGGTAAGACACAATGTGTCAACAGAACTGCAGAAAGCAGTCAGACATTAGAATTGAGGCCTAGGTGTAGGTCCAATACAAAAATACATTAAAACCCAAGAGTACATACAAGGGTTTAATATATATACATTGCGAAAGCAAAAATAAGCACTAAAAAGCACCCGAAACGCACTTTAAGTGGAGAATTTGTATAATTCAGCAATAATTCAGCATTTAAGCATATGAATATTATGCAGAAATGTCGTTTTATTATCCGGAATATTTCCCTAAGTGTTGGGAATCGAAAGGGTACAAGAAAGGTACTTAAAAGACACTAAAAAGTGTAATTTAGCACTATAACGAAACAGTGTCAAACCGAACAACCGGATATCACCCGGGACACAAAAATATTGCCATTAACATTATTGGTCTTTTTCTGAGCCAGTTAGGGTCCCTGAATACCCTAACACCCTTCCTAAAACACTACACACAACTAACCGGGTTAAGTACTTAACTAACTTACTTAACCTAACTTGACCCTAACTATTTCGATTGGAAACGAACTAGACCCCCTTCCCCCCTTAGAAACCGTCCCCTAAAGGGGAGACACACTTGTACACTTTTGATTATTTTATTCTTGGATGTTTAATATCTTAAAGGCACAAGATCCATGGGTTAATGAACTTTAGTTTGGTCTATAAGTATCTAGCAATACACAAATGAACATTCACATTCTAACATCACAAACACACATCTCTCTCTCCCTCTACAAGGCTTCGGCCGAACACTCCCCTATCCATCCATCATATTTTCGATTTCACACATCACATTCCAAGCATACACAAGCATCAAGGATCCCGTATTAGGAAGCTTGGTGCAAACGGAAGGCGAAGGACCTCTTTCTCTAGCTTTTATCCACCTCATTTGCGCTTAGATTCTTCCCTAGCCTCGAGCTAGTGGTATGATGCTTAAATCCCTTACTTAAACTATTATGAAGTGGTTAATATGATAAGTAACGGTTAAAACTCGAAATCCTACAAGATGAAGCTTTAAAGTCTACTAAAAATACAAGTATGGTTGGTTAAAAGCTCATAAGTTGTGTAAAGGTTGTAGTAATTAAAATTTGTGGTTATTTAGGCCCGATCTACGTTGTGGTAGCTCGGATCACCGTTTAACCCGACTTTGTTAAGATCATAGATCTTGACATAAGCTTGTTTCGGACGGGACAAGGGTTAAAAGGTGAAACTCTACCACACGAGAAACATGAACTTGTGTAAAAGTATTTTTACTTGTAAAATAGTGTTTAAAACTAGCCGATCTATGAATCTACAAGTGGTATTTTCAAAAGACCAAGCGTCAAAAGAAACCACATGTTCTAAACCGGATCTTACACAAACAAAAGTGATTTTTGTGAACAAACAAGTGTATGGACACTTGTGTAACAAAAGTTTTAACAAAGAAATAATTTTCGTAAAAACCGACTAGAAGTTGTGAAACTTTATATTCTTTAAAAATAAGGTTTTTAAGAAACTAAACTTATTTTTAAAGATAACAAGACTTACTAAATGTGCTAGTAAGTTACTACACAATTTTAGTAAATAACCAAGTTCATGAAATGGAGAAATTAGTGATATTTGTGGATGATTATTGTTGATAAGGGTTGTTGATGATTGTTGACGATTTAAAAGAAAATAAACACATGTTTGAAAACATGGGAAACCTCCATTTTTAGGGGAAACTCTGCCAAAATTTTTATAAATTTCGACACTTAGAAAAATATAAGTTTTTGAGAAACTTATTCCCTAAAAATGTATTTAAGAGTATTACCAAGGTTTCCCTAATTTTTGGTGATAAGAAATGAGGATTTCTTCAAGAATAAAAATGGATATAAGTATGTATATTTTTGAGAGAAAAATATATATTATTTTATCACCAACTTCTGTGCTAAGTGTATATAGTATGTGTTATACGTGCTAGCGTATTAAGACGTAAGAATACACTAAATACTCATGAGGAGTATAAACATGAAAATACACATACAATATACAAGACACATAATTCGGGTGCGAAGTGCAAAACATAAGATACTTATATTAATTTGCGAAAAATAATATAAGTAAGATACTTAGTTAAAAATATGAAATATTTTTAACACGACAATACGAATACAAAAGTGAGTGACTGAACTTGTGCGACGCGAGTCTAGTGACTAACGTTAAGAAAACACGTATAGGTTACGACGTTAAATAAGCAAACCGGTGAAGTTTACGACGCACAGGAACGCAAAGTTGTGAGTTCATGCTCCCCCTTTTCTCTTAACTGTTTTCAGTTTTATAACTTCGGGGGTGAAATACATGTTACAGATATTTTTATGTTTAACAAATGGTATGATAATAAAAAGCACACTTGGTGAGAACGAGTACCAAGTGTGTAGCGATATAAGAATACAAGAAGCGCACTTGGTGAGAACGAGTACCAAGTGTGTTGTGAAATAAGAAAACGAGAAGCGCACTTGGTGAGAACGAGTACCAAGTGTGTTGTGAAATAGGAATATGAGAAGCGCGCTTGGTGAGAAACGAGTACCAAGTAGGATGCGCTATGAAAAATGATGCGAGGAATCGTGTCACGAATAGGGTACAGAAGCACCATTAATCAACAATATACCTAGACCGCAGAACAAAAGGTTAGATCTAACGGGTGCCGGGCAGCCACACTCTCGATGAGGGCGAGTATCGAGTAGTGCTTTTGTGTCTCAGAATATACCAATTAAATGCCTAAGGTTTGGTGACTTCCTATGTCGTGTCACATGTTAATGGCTTTGCAACCCATTAACAATCCTGATACATACAGGAATACTTAATTTACATAAAAACTCATACCATTCTAAAACTTGATGAATACTTGAGTACGTGGGGTACTCAAGAAAAGCATGGATTATACTTGAGTACGTGGGGTACTCTAGAAGAATTTGAATCATACATGAGTACGTGGTGTACACATGAAACTGGATTTTATGAAAACTCGATTTATTCACAAAATATGTTTTCATACAAAGTATACAAAAGTGCAAAACAAAACGGCATGAATTCACACCAACATTATGTTGACGTTTTTTCCAAAACTCACATGTATTTCAGGTAACTAGGATGGATGTGCGCGTGGTCTCTCTTATGCTCGTGGATGTCGCTTGTGTTTGTCTTTAAATAAAGTGTAAACCCTTTTAAGACAATGTTTTATGTTAACTCGCGATGTAAACGCTAACTTATGATTTCAAATTATGGTATTTGAAGTTATTTTAATGAGCACGTAGTATGTTTACCTTTCGTATGCAATGAGAACCTTTCATGATCACACCTCGTGCTTCCGCCGCAGAAAGGGGTGTGACATTCATACTTATGTGTTTTAAAAGGTTTTGTCTTGTCATTACCCCATTACCCCAGTGGTAAATATCTTAATTATTTATTAGCTCGTATATCTATATAAAATCTCTATTTATATTTATATGAGAAGATTCATATCAGCTATACCAATCTATATGTATTTATATGATATGGAAAAAAACACTAAAGGTGATAATGAAATGAAAAAAAGGTATAATTAAATTGAAGAATAGATGGTTAGTTTGGTAAATTTTCTAAGCGAGAGATAGAGTTGATCCAATCTATATGTATTTATATGATATGAAAAAAAAAAACACTAAAAGGTGATAATGAAATGAAAAAAGGTAAAACTAAATTGAAGAACGGATGGTTTGTTCGGTAAATTTTCTAAGCGAGAGATAGCGTTGGTCCAATCTATATGTATTTATATGATATGAAAAAAAACACTAAAAGGTGATAATGAAATGAAAAAAAGGTAAAACTAAATTGAAGAATGGATGGTTTGTTTGGTAAATTTTCTAAGCGAGAGATAGAGTTGGTCCAATCTATATGTATTTATATGATATGAAAAAAAAATACTAAAAGGTGATAATGAAATGAAAAAAAGGTAAAACTAAATTAAAGAATGGAAGGGTTGTTTGGTAAATTTTCTAAGCGAGAGATAGAGTTGGTCCAATCTACATGTATTTATATGATATGAAAAAAAAAAAAAAAAAACACTAAAAGGTGATAATGAAATGAAAAAAAAAAGGTAAAACTAAATTGAAGAATGGATGGTTTGTTTGGTAATTTTTCTAAGCGAGAGATAGAGTTTGTCCAATCTATATGTATTTATATGATATGAAAAAAAAAAAAAAAAAACACTAAAAGGTAAAACTAAATTGAAGAATGGATGGTTTGTTTGGTAAATTTTCTAAGCGAGAGATAGAGTTGGTCCAATCTATATGTATTTATATGATATGAAAAAAAATACTAAAAGGTGATAATGAAATGAAAAAAAGGTAAAACTAAATTAAAGAATGGATGGTTTGTTTAGTAAATTTTCTAAGCTAGAGATAGAGTTGGTCCAATCTACATGTATTTATATGATATGAAAAAAAAAAAAACAAAAACACTAAAAGGTGATAATGAAATGAAAAAAAAAAAAGGTAAAACTAAATTGAAGAATGGATGGTTTGTTTGGTAAATTTTCTAAGCTAGAGACAGAGTTGGTGTTGATGCGTCAAATGAGTAAGTACGGTTTTAGGTAAAAACGTTCATAGTGTTGTTGTAATTATCATATTCACTTTATACATCAAATTAATGTAATGGTCGTGATATAGAAGTTTGGTAAATAATCAATATTGTATTAATAAGTTTGTCAGATAAGTGTACTAATTTTAATTTTTATTAGGTAAATAATCAATTTTGGCAGATAAGTGTACTAATTTTAGTTTTTATTAGGTAAATAATCAATTTTGGTGGTAAAACAAGGATATATTGGATTACGAACACTTAAACATTTAGACTAGAGGGTGTGGGGGTCTCCATCGTGCCACCTCAGCCATGTCTAGCGCCACAGGGCTCTATCACCACACCCAAGTTGTTAAGGAGGGGGCTCCATTGTTGTGGCTTCATCATGGTAGCGCCACTTTCGTTTTAATTGTGATGAAAGATTGGTTAAATGGGGGGCGCTATAGCTTGAAGCGCTTTATCCCATACCCTTCAAATTAAGTGGAGAGGCCTGTGTGACATGGCGTTGACGTGAAATTGACGTGGCGTTGATAAAACCCCTTCCACACCTTCTGGTCAAACTTTAAATCAATTGTATTAAATTCTGAAATCAAAACATATTATTATCTTATAATAAATAACTGAAATACTTTCAATAGTGTAAAAAGGCAAATAAGTAATAAAGTACATAAATTGTTGTTTATAATGTTTAAAAAATTTACAATTTAGTTTGAATTTGAAATTATTTTTTATATCAACTTAAGGAATAAATTAATTCTAATGATTTTTTGAATAAAATTTGGGATTCTTTGGATAAATTACACTTTTCGTCCTTTATGTTTGTATCATATTACAACGGATGACCTTTAACTTTAATAATTACAGTCACAGTGCTTTATTTGAAAAACTCATTACACCGTAGGTCCTTTAGCACTAACCAGGTTAAAATTTTGAGTCAAATCTAATCACATAAGGGTATTCTAGTCATTTCATATTTTATTTAAATGATATTTAATAAATAAAACCAAAATATAACATATATATAAAAATCATGCTCCTTATTTCATTCTCACAGTCAAATGAATACGTATATGACAGATTCTGTGGTAAAGAACCTTGAAATAACACCACCACCGCCACCGCCTAAGACATGACCGCCACCATCATCGGAGCTACACCACTGCCTCTCTCTCTCTCTCTCTAAACTCATAACACCACCACCGCCACTCTGTCTTTCTCTCTAAACTCATTATCATCGCCTAAGTCCACCACCACAACCGGTTGTACGAACACCATCGGCGTCTTCGCATGTCCTCATTAACACCACCACAACCGGATCTACAAACACTCCAAACCATTGGAAGAGAGATATATGTACAGATCTAGTGTTTTTCATCAAACCGGAGCCTCAAATCTAGTGGATTTTGATTCCGGCGAGAGAGAAAGAGAAGGGATTTCAGATCCGATGGCCGGAAAAAAACGATGGCGGTTGTTGGCCATCTACTCAGCCGCCAACCACAAAACCTGAAGTGTTCTTGGAGGTTTTTTTGGTGGTGATGAAGTGTTGGCCATCTACTCAGCCGCCGCTAACCACAGATCTAGTGTTTTTTGAAGGTTCTTTTTTTGGGTTCATGTTCTTGATCTTATTTGTTGTATGTTTACAGGGTTACTGTGGAGACAGATGTCAGATTCAAGGTTCTTTACCACATAATCTGTCATTTAGATCTTCACTATGTCAAGAACGAAGAGGTATTAACCAACTACCCGGTTACTCAGAAATTTCAAAATTAGGGTTGGATGTTTGGTGGGATCGTGCATAGATCATGTCAAACTTGTGCTTCTGACTATGAAAAATATTTGCGAGAAGCAGATCATGTCAAAGTTGGGACAAAGTTGGGGTTGGATGTTTGGGAAGATGAAGTGGATTTGCAATTTTTAGTTTTATTTATTAAATATTTAAATAAAAACATGAATTGACCAAAATACCCTTAAGTGAATTAACTTAACTGAAAATTTTAACTTGGTTAGTATTAAAGGATGTAGAGTGTAACCGGTTTTGCAAATAAAGGACTGTGACTATAATTATTGAAGTTAAAGGTCATCCGTTGCAATCTGGTACATACATAAAGGACGAAAAGTGTAATTTACCCTAAAATTTGTTTAAATTTGTAAATAAATAAACGGATTCTCTGTGATTGTCACTGAGTTTGACTAAGAATTACGTCACATAAATTAATGTGTTTCCATCACAGACATTAAGAGCATGAGGTATGGTGAGATAGTCCTCAAAGGTATCATCCGCTACGTAGGCGCCAACTAAGCAAAGGTGGAGGACCATCCCCTTGGGGACTATCCAAGGGTGTGGTGGATGGTCCTCCCTCATTTTTTTATTATTATTTTTTTGATTTAATTAAAACAAAGTAAATAAAAATAAAAAACTTACATTTAAATAAAAACCTGAAGTTGCATTAAAAAAAAACGCTAAAGCTACATTAAAAAAAAACCCTAAAGTTACATTAAAAAAAACCTAAAGTTACATTAAAAAAAGCCTAAAGTTACAAATAAATAAAAAAACTACTCGTTGTTTTCTCTGAGATTCCAAAAGTGTTCGATCAAGTCAGATTGAAGATTGGCATGTGTGAAATCGTTATGTAACGAGAACCTATTTAAATCTTGTTGTTCTCCGCTAACCGAAATATTATTCTGCTCCACCGCATTCTCGTCATACTCACAAATTGCATGTCCTTCGTCTTCGAGGATCATGTTATGCAGCAGAATACAAGCATACATACAGTATCGTAACGTTTTTGGTGTAAAAGCGCGTGCTGAGTTTTCAATAATATGCCATCTTTGTTGGAAAACCCCAAAACACCGTTCAATATCTTTTCTAGCCGCTTCTTGAAACTTGGCAAATTTCTTTCTTTTTTCATCTGGAGGATGCCTAACCGTTTTAACAATTGTAGAGTACTGTGGGTATATTCCATCGGCAAGATAATACCCGCGTCTGTACTCCACTCCCGAAACCGTAAACCTCGTATCAGGACCGATCCTTTTTATAACATCGTCAAAAACCTCGGAATTTTGTAGAACGTTGATGTCGTTATTCGAACCAGGAATCCCAAAGAAAGCATGTCAAATCCATAGGTCTTGAGACACAACAGCTTCTACAATTATTGTTGGATGTCCCTAATCGCCTCACGTATACATTCCTCGCCAAGCGGTAGGACAATTCCGCCAGGGCCAATGCATGCAATCAATGCTCCCGAGCATGCCTAGAAAACCGTGTCTTGCTTGGTGGTGTTGATACAAATTTTGGACGTCATTGTAATTCGGTTTTCGCAAATATTTTTGGCTGTAGAGCCTCACCACAAATTTGCAAAACTTGTATAAACATTCTCTAGAAGTTCTTTCGGACATCTTTAAGTATTCGTCCCAAGCATGGGCTGCCATCCCATAAGCTAGTTGACGAATCGCCGCAGTGCATTTCTGTAAGGTGGTGAAGCCCATTTTGCCTCTAGCATCGGGTCGCAAGGTAAAAAACGGGTCATAAGCGGCTAAATCGTTGGCTATACGTAAGAAAAGTCGACGACTCATTCTGAAATGTCGTCTAAAAATAGCCTCCGAGTACAACTGCTCGTCAGCAAAGTAATCGGCGCATAATCTTTGGTGAGCAACCTACAAGATAAAAAAAATATATACAACTTATAAATAAAAATATAATGCAACGCTATAAAAAATAGGAATAAAAATATAAGACTAAAAACATAAGAATAAAAATATAACTTGTTGGGATTGAACCCTACCAGAGGAACAGATAATGAAAGCCAAAACCGGATCACAACAATGGATTCACAATAAGCAGCTGTTTACTATAAGCTTTCCCCTTGACTGTGGCTCCAACATCTGATACACTCCAAAGTACTGCCTTTATCAACATCTGCTGACCTACAACTGCTGTTCTATTCAAGGACTGATGAAGACTAAAAGCCCTGCTGTTCAATCTGCTGCCTTGAGTCAAGCACTGCTGATCATGACAAGTACTGCTGGGTTCACAGCAGTAGAATGATGCAGCAGCAGTTTTATTCATCTCATGTAATGTAATGCAATATCAGTAGTTAGCAAAGCAGTAGTTGTATAGATCAGTAGATAGAGTTTGTTAGGTTGTTAGATGTCACTTTCATGGTAACGTCAGCTGAGATGCTTCAGTGGTTTGGATTGTCTATAAATGTAACAGTACACTGTACTTTTACATTTGATCGTTTTGAATGAGTTCTTCTTCTCAATTCAATCCTTTCATCTTGTGCAAACCAACCTTGGGGTATCAGGCTGAGAGGGAGTTTAGTTATGTAAGCATGCTTGTTATCTTTTGATTTTCATTGTAATCATTCGACTTAATGAGAAAGCATGTGTTTATCAAACTATTCTCTTCTTTGATTGTGCTTGCAAAGTTTGTATCCATTTCCGCTGCACTTTACATTGTTTTGTGTTCATTGATTTGTCAAAATCTTACAAACAAGCACAATCATGACAGCCTCCGATCCTAATAATTGGTATCAGAGCTCGGACAGTCAAATTCGATCTAACAATCAATTTGACATAACAGTTCAGCTCAAAATTCATTGATACTAAGGTTGATTGTATTGAAAAACAGAGCAACGAGAAATGATGTTCAAAATGATGAATTTGATACTCTGTAAAACAACCAAGATGTCATAAGATTCACAAATTTCAAAATAACAAGTGTTTTCATGCTCAAATCACTCATAGTTTTCAGATCTGACAACATGTCTGGCAACTATGTATGACTATCTTCATTCAAAATTGATTTCAACTGTTGTTATGAAATTTGTGATGATTTCATCATATTTTATACTAAAGTATGTACCTCAGATTAGGGAAACCTATGTTCATATAAACATTAGTGTTCTGCTAACATAGAAAGAGGGAAATAAAGCTTTAGTCAAAATTTCTTATGTGCTAAAAGGCAGGTTGAGAATCCTCAAAAGGACCAAATCAACTCTGTCAAAACACATTAAGAAAATAAGGGGTCAAAACAGTCCAAATCGTACGTAATGTAAGATTTGGTAATAAAACATCTACAAATGTGGCAAGATCTCTCAAAACATTACTTCAAAATGATTCTGGACTATGCTTTTTCAAAATAAAATCTCCCAGAGAGTATTTCTGTACTTATGAATGAGAAGGGTAAAAAGGGAAGAAGAAAATGAACAAAACTCAAAAGTGTGTTTATCTCAAAACTTTTGAAGCCAAAAGAAAAGGAGTATAAACATAAAACACTTATGAGTCCAAAGTTGGGTAAAACAATGGTAATCATGCAACTGTGCGCATTCATCAATACAGGAATTGTTTAGGTGACAATGGCATCTCTAGTGATTGACCTTAAAAGAAGAATTTACAATCAATTGACAAGAAAATGACCCTAAACAATGGTCAAAATCACTTGAGAATGACATGATCATGTACTTACTTGAAAAGCTGTCAGATCCTTTTGATGTTGTTTTCAAAACATCTTCTAACTATTTTTTAAGGTGTTTTTCTCAAATAAAACCGGATATATTACTTCATTTTTTTCTGAATAATATATTTTGGACTTTTACTCATTTTTTATTGTAAAAGTTTCCTCACCGGTCAGGATGTAATTTCCTTATTTTTTTGTGTGAAATTACTATCCCTAAATCTGATCAAAAGGAAATGGTACACATGTCAAGGTCATGTTAAGCTCAAGTTTGTTTGTCACCGATCAAAATTGATTGCAAATTGATTTTGAACTACTGAGATACTCATGTTCTAATTCAAATAATTAGACACAAATTGAGTAGCCTTAGTAGAAAAGTCTTCATCATCTGGGATGCTGAACCACTCAGGAATAATGAACATGTGGCAAAGCCTTGAACAAAGATTTCTGAGATAACTGCTGGCAATTTAAACTTGAGAATTTACATCCAAAATGTAAATTGTTGAGTATAGCATTTCTGCAGAATAACAGATGTTGAACATGAGATTATGTTTACACAAAATCAATACCCTCATCTAAACAAGCAGATGCTAAAATTATTTGTCAAAAGTCAAAACACTGCTACACAAACAGTTGCTATACTAACATTGCTTTCAACCACTGTTGTACCTTAAATACTGTTGTGCCTCAATATCTGCTCTCTAAAGTCTGTCCACTGCTGAAAGTCAACCCCTGCTCCTTGAAAATCTTGAAAAACACTGATGTTCAAAATCTTTGTTCTATCCACTGATATACTATCCACTGATAGTAAAAATCATCCACTGTCTCATTTTGTTACCGTTGTAACTACTGATGGTTGATCCATCAGTGGCTGTCAAAACAACTGTCCTCCATTATTTACTCTTTCATCAGGTGTTGACACGTGGTCAGCTTTTTAGTCGTCAGATCGTTATAACCGCTGTCACATCAGCATTCACTTTTTCCCTAAAATAAAACCCTGATTAAACCCAAACAGGGGCTCACACTGTCGAATTGAATTCCAAAATTCTCTTCTCAAAGCAGTTTCCCACTCTTCTTCACAAAAACTTTCTTCGATCTTCCTCATAAAAAATGACGAAATCAAAATCAAAGTCAAAATCAAAACCATCTTCTTCCTCCATCCCAACAGACGCCACTCAAATGGCCGCTGAAACCACAGAAATCCGTTACAAAGCCCCTCACAACTATGTGGGTATACTCACAAAACCCACAGCCGACCACACCTTTGACACCATCATTGACACCTTATCTGCATCAAAGTATAAAACTTTGTTAACAGCAGACACTCCCATCTATCTAAAAACCCAGAGAGAGTTCTGGAACAATGCCACCCTTGAAAAACAAGGGGACACTGTTACAGCCATCAACTCCTCGATACAGGGTAAAAAGATTCAAATCTCTCCACAATCTATTTCTGAACTCTTCAAACTCAATGACCTGGAAGGTAAAACCTCTTTTTCAAAAACTAAGTTGAAAAAGGATTTCATAAATAGGGGCTATGCAGAGCAACCAAAAAGGGATACCTTACAAAAAGGCTATTTCCCTTCTGCACCCAGATTTTTGTTTCACACTTTATTGATGTGTGTTTCTAATAAAACAACGTCTTTTAATGAAATACCATCGAAAATTCAATGCCTGGGGTATGCAATTTTAAACAATGAAAATTTTAATTATTCCCAGGAAATATTTGATGATTTGGTAAAAAAAACGTTGATAATAAAGCATTTCTGCTCTTTCCACGATTTTTAAGCTACTATTTTGAACAAAAATTTGTAAAGGAAGATGCAGAATTGCCCAAACAAGGTGCTTCTTTTAAAATAAACTGTTTAACACCTGAAACATTCTCTAAAATGTTGGCACCAATAAAAACAAAAGCAGAGGTGCCTGAGCAGAATTTAGCAGATGAAACTGCTCCTCAGGTATCGGCTGCTGAGCCCACTGCTCCAGGTGATCAAAGCAGCACACCCACTGTTTTGAAACCCACACCTGCCACCACAAAAAGAATCAAAAAGAAAACATCCAGAAAGCCCACCAAACCCAAACCAAAGGCACCTCTGGAAGATGAGATCCCAGAGTCAATGCCAGTGGCAACACAAAAGTCACCAATAACCACTGCTGCTACTTCCTCACAGCAGATGGAAGAAAGATCTCAACCCTTGCCTCAAACTCCTCCTGCATCCTCACAAAAGGATCAGGTTGTAAGCACAGGGACCCCACAAAAGGATCAGGTTGCATACAGCTCTGGACCCACTCGGATCCATCTTCCACAGTCCTAATCCCAAGGACATGTCTCTCTCAACCCCTTCACCCTCACCCTCCATATTACCACAATCCATGATACCCTTGTTGCATACAGTTGGTATTACTCAGACACAAACCAGTTCCTCTCAAACACCTATCACTAAGAGTATACTCCCACAAGTGACTGGGTCTGATGTTGATATCTCTGTTATCCCAGCAACAACTGAGGAGGTTACACTGCAGGAATTACAAGTAATTCCTGTCAGTAGTTCAAGTGGAGCAGCCACTACAAATGTTGAACCCACTGGTTTGCATTTGGACAGTGGTTACATTCATAAGACTCCCTTGAAGGCAATTTCTTCAATAGCACCACTGAGAACCACCAGTGAGTTTGTTTTAACTACTGGCAACATCAAAAGGTTATCAAGTGCTGAAGAAAGAAGTCCCCAGTACCAAGAACAAGGGGCATTAATGGCTGATTTTTGGGACTCTGTTCCTAAGTCATACATTGGTAAAACCACTGCTGGTGGGGATTCAGATGATCCTGTTAATTCAGGTGATGATTCAAAATACAAGGAATTGACAGGTAGGGTTGAAAACCTGGAAACCACAGTTGCTGAAATAAAGGATATGGTGCAGCAGCTGTTAAAAGCTCAGAAAGCCCAATCCTCTGATGCTCCAGCTCAAGCACCTGCTCAACAGGCACCTGCTGCAAATGAGTTATGGACCATGTTCCAACCACTGCTGGAAAGACAAAAGTAGATGGCAGATCAGCAGCATGCTATACATGTTCAAAAGCTGACAAATATGGTGGAATCAAGGTTCAAAGATACCCAGGCAGATATCAAAGCTATCAAAGCTCACATTCAAAGTGCCTCTGGAAAAGTTCCCTCCACTATTCTCTTCATGAATGAACCCTTCTCAGATAATGCCAAAAAGGGGGAGAAGATCAAGTGGAAGAAAAAGGGAATTGATGATGGTATATATGTTGAGCCAGAAAATAGCCAAACCAAAACTGCAGTATCAACACACACCACATCACCACACACCACCACAACTACTGCTCCACCATCATCTGTGTCTACAGCACCAAAACCATCATCACCATCAAAATCAGCCACCCCATCATCACCTCCTGCAAAAAGCAGAAGACAACAGATGTTACAACATCTGTTGTAATGACAACAGTGGTTGAAACACCAGTTGTTCCAACTACTGTTAGTCAGTCACTCATCACCACTCAAACAACTGCTATCACAACCCCTGCTCAAAAGCAGAAGACATCTGCTGATACATCAATAGTTGTAATGACAACAGCGGTTGAAACACCAGTTGTTTCAACAGCTGTTAGTCAACCATCCACCACTGCTCTCACCTTTCCTACATCACAACCAAAGCTCTTCACCAGAAAAAAAAGCCAATCTCTGCCGATGAGGACACACATGATCCTAATGCTGCAAAATATCCACTAGAACTAGAAGCTATCAAAAATGAGATGAGGCAATTCTATACAGAGGAAGATCCTTCAAAAAGAAGATTCCCCTCATTCATAGGCTTTATGGCACCAGAGGATATGGATGATTATCTCAAGCTCAAGGAAAGACAGGCTAAAGTAAGAGCTAAAGTTGAAAGTGAAGGTCTAAGTGACGAGGCCATTGCTGAAAAACTGGAATTCTTCCTTTCAAAAGTAAAGCAGATGGAAGAGTTTGCACAAAAACTGAACAAAGAAAAGGCTGATCAACGAAATAAGCTAAGAAAAGAATATCTACCTACATCATGAAAGAGAAATTCTATCCTGCTGAAGAAAAACAGTTTGAAGAATGGCCAATAGTTGCTTTAAAGCATGAGCCAGAGAGGATTGAAAAAAATCAAGAATGATCCTAAAAAGAAGAAGAATGCTCCAAATTGGAGCAAATACAAAAAGCTCATTGCTGACCTAACTGCTGAGTACAAAAGGAAGAAAAAGGAGCTGGTGGATGCAAAAATGGATACTGTTGAAGCCATATTAAAATGGTCAAACCAGCAGACCGATGAAGCCTATGAAAGGCTGAAGAAAAGGAAGATAACTGTTTCAGGCACTTCAAAGAAATGTGAACAAATGATGAAGCTTGAACAACAGATAGAAAACCTCAGAACACTGTTCAAATCAGCAAACAATCCTACTCTTGTGTCAAACCAAGAAGAAGGTAAACAGCTGTCTGAAGAAGAGGTCAAAGAAAAGGAAGCTGAATACTTCAATGATACCATTATGAAAATGGGTCTAAAAGAAGAGACTTCAACAAAGCTTCAGAACCTTTTTAAGAAGGTATTAACCAAGCCTGCATCACTAAACACTTTAACAGACATGACAAACATTGAGAGGCAAGAGCAAATTGAAAAAGAAACTGCAGAAGACATAGCTGCAGCAAACAATGTCATTGAACTAGCCTTCAAAAGAATGTCTGAAAGTCTGCAAGTGTTCACAAGGCCAACATCTCCAAACTCATCAAAGAATAAATCTCTCCCAAGAAACCCAGTAGGATTAAAAGTACTAAAGTGGACGTCTGATCAAAAGACCCACGTATTGACCTTGGTCAGATCCAATGGTGAAGTGAAGAACATATCAAGGATAGAAGCACTAGGCCTTAGTGTTGAAGATTTGCAGGATCTCCTTGAACTTACACTGTGTAGGGATGAAGATGACCAAAGTTCCAAGAAATTTGAAGCAGAATTTAAAAGACAAGCTAGGGAGCTTTTGATGAGAAATAAAAATCCAGAATAATGAAGGGTTTTGGCATTATCTGTTCCAGGGGGACATTGTTGGGATTGAACCCTACCAGAGGAACAAATAATGAAAGCCAAAACCGGATCACAACAATGGATTCACAATAAGCAGCTGTTTACTATAAGCTTTCCCCTTGACTGTGGCTCCAACATCTGATACACTCCAAAGTACTGCCATTATCAACATCTGCTGACCTACAACTGCTGTTCTATTCAAGGACTGATGAAGACTAAAAGCCCTGCTGTTCAATCTGCTGCCTTGAGTCAAGCACTACTGATCATGACAAGTACTGCTGGGTTCACAGCAGTAGAATGATGCAGCAGCAGTTTTATTCATCTCATGTAATGTAATGCAATATCAGTAGTTAGCAAAGCAGTAGTTGTATAGATCAGTAGATAGAGTTTGTTAGGTTGTTAGATGTCACTTTCATGGTGACGTCAGCTGAGATGCTTCAGTGGTTTGGATTGTCTATAAATGTAACAGTACACTGTACTGTTACATTTGATCGTTTTGAGTGAGTTCTTCTTCTCAATTCAATCCTTTCATCTTGTGCAAACCAACCTTGGGGTATCAGGTTGAGGGGGAGTTTAGTTATGTAAGCATGCTTGTTATCTTTTGATTTTCATTGTAATCATTCGACTTAATGAGAAAGCATGTGTTTATCAAACTATTCTCTTCTTTGATTGTGTTTGCAAACTTTGTATCCATTTCCGCTGCAATTTACATTGTTTTATGTTCATTGATTTGTCAAAATCTTACAAACAAGCACAATCATGACAGCCTCCGATCCTAACATAACTAACTTTCTCGGTCTCGCTCGATGTGTGGGTTCGTGTTTCGTGGTTGTGACGAAACCTTCTCCTCCTCTTCTTCTAGAATTAGTTGTGTCGCCTCTACCACCTTGTTTATAAAATATTTTATGGCTTCCATGGTGTCCGTTGAACCCGATGAAGAGGAAGATGACATTGTGTATTTTTTAGAGAAGATTATGTGAGAATGTGGGTGAATTTTTGTATAAAAATGGTGTGTAAAGGGAGTTGTTTGGAGAAAGTGGGTGAATTTTTGTATAAAAATGGTTAAATGTGTGGGTATTTATATAGGTTTTAAATTAAATAATTTTTTTTAAAACTAGCCGTTATTAAACGGCATAAATGAAGGGGCCCCACCAATTTGGCTCGTCTCCAACGTCTTGGAGGAGCCGTGAGAGACGCGATGGACCAGACGGGGGTGGTGTGCGACGATCCGGGACGGGGGCGACGTGGGGGAGACGGAGCCCATACCCTTCGTTCTAATGTTTTAGTAAGTAATTGATTACAAATCCTAAGTATACTTTTCAAAATGTATAATATAATGTAACTTTGATTTTTTAATACTTGCGAATTGTCGCATATTTTTATCTTCTATCTATTAATTATATTGTGTTCAAAGTTTACTAAAAAGGATGTGTGTCATTACAGTTTTCGAAAAAAAAAACAATACATTTGTAAGTTTCTTAAACGTTGTTTAAATTACATAGTACATTAATCAGACTAGTGAGGGCATGAAAAAGGGACATTAAGCGTCACATGGCAACTACGTCACTAATGTGGTTGTGTTAAAAAAACACGGGGGTGGGAGGGGCATGAAAGTGGTGTGTTTATAAAAAAAATTAAAAAAGAACCAATCAAAATCAACCCAAAATCGAACCACCAATGAAACGCCGTAACATCACCACCCATTTACCCTCCACACCGGTGAAGAAACCCTTGCCCTTACCACCACGCCACCCTCTGGCCGGTGTACCAAGGTGGTTGAGGCCTTCACGCCGAAAACCACGTGCGACACCATATGGTCTTAAAGAATAAACTAAAATAGATATCGATAATCATAATAGTTTCCAATTCATAAATATAAAACTAAAAAAATAGGGTTATTGGATTTTAATAATCCAAAGTTTCACCAGTTGGCCAATAATAATCCCAACTTCAAAAGTTCACTCTGACAATCCCAACTTGTAAGATTTTGGCCCTCATCGATCCTTTTCTAACTGAGTTATAACCCAGTTAGTTTATGCTGACTTGGATACTGACGTGGCACACAACTTTATTATTTGTTGATGTGGAGAATGATTTGGCACTCTCATCACTACCTCACCACCACCGACATCTCCACCACCACTGCCATCTACCACCGCTATCTCCATCTGTGTGCAAGATCTAACGTTGAAGTTCACGCAGCAAACAAGCTAGCAAGCACGCACCAGAGGCTGCTACTCAACACACAGGTCGCCAGAGAAGATGATCGGACGTCGCCGAAGTATCGACCAATAGGAAATTGTAACGATTATTGTCGATAGAGCTGTTTGTTGTTCTGGATTGTTGTGCAGATGCTGATTGATGATAAAACGTAAGGTTTCATATGTCCGGCTGTGACACCCCGCGAAAACACTTAAACACACTAGCTTGTCAGTGACTGCGCGCTAAATTTCGGGACGAAATTTCCGTGAACTTGGGGATAATGTGACACTTCAGGTTTTCCTGCATGATTTCATCTTTATGTTATGATTATATGGATTGAATAAATAAGATTTAATTGATAATTATCGGATTGATCATATGTGTGATTGTGATTAGTTGGTGAATTAGTAATGTTATTATTATTAGGAAAAATCAGTTGCACATCAGAAATCATAGCTACACCTCCTAAACAGGTGTATGTGTGCAGCCGCACACTTACAATTGATCTCGTACATCTCCATAGCTTGCACACCTCTTTTATCTCGAACACTCTCCAAGCTCTCACTAGTGGACCGCACACCCCTGCTAGTCCAGGCCTAACACCTGTGAGCCCATGGCAAACCCTAGCAAGCCGCACACACACTCTCTTGATGTTTGTGGTATCTTTGGAATGGTATAAATACCATGTGCAGCCAACAATTAGGAATGTTCCCCTACAATCCCTAAACATTCTCTCTCTCTTTTCATCTACTTTCTCTCTCTAAAAACTCTAAAACATCTCCATTCTTCTTGAGAGATTAACGGCAGATGACCCTCAAGAACAATAGCATTCCCTTCCTTTCGTTGAAGCATCATCATCTCCATTTATCACACATCCATACATCACAACTTCCATGTTAGTGTTTCATGGCTAGCACAATTTATGAACATGATTAATCATAGGTTGTTGAATGATAATACATGATAAAGGTGCAAGCTTGGTTGATGATTTGTGTATTAAATGATTGTACATAATTGATAATTGTTTAAGGGCTAATGTAGATGTTTGACTAGGATCATTTGATGTTCAAAATGAAGAGCATAATGATTGTGATGTATGCCTTACACTAATACATGATGATAGCTATTATGTTGATGAAACAATGAGGTAGAGGTGTATAACAACCCTCCTAAAAACCCCTTAACGTAACCCTAAAACGTTCCTATTATACCCCGTATACGAGAAACGACCCTAAAATACCTTAATATTTATAAAAATCAAATAAAAACAATTATATAGGGTTGTCGCGGGCCGCGACCTGGACCTCCATAGCTGTCGCGTGGCGCGACGTAGTGACACTAGGCCGGACCCTGGTCCGCCACGTGTCCGGTTACACGTCGAAGCTACCCGGTTGACTCGACAAGGCTAGAGCCTAGCCAGCCTACCTCGCGGGCCGCGAAGGCCGACCCCGTATCCGTCGCGGGGCGCGAGCCGCCTTCGGTCAGGCTATAAATAGAGGCCTTCGGCCTCATTTCTGACCGTTTAACTTCTTTTCTTCTCTCAGACACTATAATAGCAATATTACTCGGGAATAATACCCCATAAAAAGCAAAGCTCTCCCTCATTGTAAGTATCATAACCACCGATCACATATTTGTTATCCTACCTGATTGATCTAGGGCTCCGTAGCGCATGTCAAGGCTCTGCCTGACTCAGTCGTTGGAGTTCTGTCTCGTGTTACATCCGATTGATCTAGGACTCCGTAACGCATGTCAAGGCTCTACCTGACTCAGTCGTTGGAGTTCTGTCTCGTGTTGTACGGTTAATGTGATTTGGGTTATCTTACTAACACGTGTGCATTGTCTAATTTTAATAGATAATAACCAGGAGAATCACCAGGAAGCTATAGTAGTATCACCTAAGTCAACAATGTGAGTACATCTACTTTTGTACATCTCTTTGTAAAAGCCTCAAATGTTTTCAATTATACTTAACAGTGATTGAGTCTATGTATTCTACAATTACTGCCGGTATGTTGGGGTTTTGTATACATTATTTGAAATCCGTTACTATTGGACAAACAGTTAGCCAATGAGTAACATGACCCACAAGTCAGGATTGACAGTACTGAATGATTAACTGTGTAGATATAAACATTATAATTGCTCTCAATACTTTAAAGTTATAAAGCTGTTTTGATTAAACTAGGATGCACTCGCTAGTATTTCTTGCTGATAAAACATTTTTCAAACGTGTTTCAGGTAACTTAATGTGAAGCCAAATAGAAGCCAGCTGGAGAGCACTGAAGGCTTAAAGTTGTGGCTATAGAAGTTACCTAAATAAAAAGGAGTTTATATTTTCAATAATTAGAACCCCTACAAATGGATTGTCAGATGAAACTTGGATTTTGTCCCATTTATTATTTATAAAAGTTTGGTGTTTAACTCTGATAATAATATTTCCTAACTACGGTCCTGATGTATTCCGCTGCCAAATTAATAAACACTGATACCACCCGCTCTGAGCGTCATCCCGCGGCCGCCCACTCCCGGGGCAGGGGTCGGGGCTGCGACAGAAGGTGGTATCAGAGCTACAACCACTGGTTTAAGCCAATGAAGTGTTCTGCTGATATCTAAATTTCAAATAAATTGTGTTAGGAAATAATTTAGGTGATTTTGTGTAAATATGTATATTATTATTTTGTGTTATTTGACAATTTGTTAGTTTACAGTATGAGTGAGCAAGGTACATCCGACGATTATCGTCAATTAGCTAGTTTCCCAAAAGATGAAGGAACCTCATCTCAGCCAAATCCCTCATGATACTCAGCTGATACTGAGGAAGGAATATTTATCCCTCATGCATATATATAGATATATAAAAAGAGTAAAGTCGTAATGTTCGACGTGTTTGATCAATCTGCTTGTATGATTGTTTGTATTAAATTTCATTCCATTATATTAATATTTGATAAATGTTTACAATTCAGATGTCGAATGAAATAATAAGGAAAACCAGAATAATGATAAGAACGAGAACCAAGTGAATAATAGTGCCATCGAACATATAGTCGCACAAGGAATTATAGATGCTATGCCTTATATTATCAAGACTGTTAAAGAAGCAGAAAATAAATCTGCAACCGGAAGTAAACGTCAACCCATTGAACCAAGTCATAGTGTGAACGAAAATCACCAACCCCTGATCCAAGCTCCAATCCCAAAAAGGAGAAAAACCATTTCTTATGGTTGTTCTTATAAAGAATTCTTGGCCTGCAAACCAATAGAATTCTCAGGCAATGAAGGAGCCATTGCAGCCTTACGTTGGATAGAAAAGACAGAAGCAGTCATAAAGATAAGCAAATGCGCAGATGAAGATAAGATTATGTTTGCTTCTAATCTTTTTAAGAATGCAGCCTTAGAGTGGTGGAATACCATTCTCCAGTCTAGATGAAGTGACAGAGTTTATAATATGGACTGGATTGACTTTAAGGAGATGGTCGAAAGAAAATTTTGTCCTCCTAATGAAAAGGAACAAATTGCCAATAAGTTCCTAAATCATAAAATGACTAGAATAGACTACAAGGGTTATACTACCATATTCTTTGAATATGCTAGGATAGTACCAACCTTAGCCTCACCTGAGCCAGTGTTAATCTCCCGTTATATTTGGGGATTAATTAGTGAAATCAGACATGTAGTCAAGGCAGCTAGGCCACAAACCATAGAAGAAGCAGTAGAACTAGCCAACACCCTGACTGATTAATTGGTACGTACACAAGAGAAAAACCAGAGAAAGAACCCAGCTCAAAGGCTTACCCTAGAATTTCGCTACGGTAATTCCAACCGTGGGAAAGGTACAGGTTCTTCCTCTGCACCCTACTACAAGTATTGCAAAAGGAAGCACTCTGGAAGGTGCTCAATATATTGTAACTTCTGCAAAATGTCTGGACATAAAGAAGAAGACTGTAGGAGGAAAGCTAGTAATAGGCTATGCTTTAATTGTGGACAAACTGATCATATCAAACCGAATTGTCTGAAACTAGCTCTAGCAACAACCAGCAAAGCTAAGACATCTGAAGGACCCAAGAAGAATGCCAGAGCATTCGTTCTGACAACCGAAGAAGCCAAGATGATTCCGGATGTGATTGCCGGTACGTTTTTAGTTAATGATATATTTGCCAAAGTATTATTTGACTCTGGTGCAAACCAAAGTTTTATCAATACTTCTTTCTACCAACTTCTCAACCAACCATTAACTAAACTTCAACAGCACTGTCTAGTGGAGACGACAAAGTGAGATTCTATTAAGATAAGTGAAATCTTGCAGGGTGCAAGAATAGAAATTCTAAACCATCATTTTTTGCTAACCTTTACCCGATGAATCTAGCCGGATTTGATGTTGTATTAGGAATGGATTGGTTGGTAGCCCATCATGCCAGTATTTTATGTGATCAAAAGTCGGTACAAGTAAGTACACCAAGTGGTGAAAAGATCACAATTAAAGGAGACAAACCAACCAGGTCCACAAAATTCATCTTTGTGATGAAAGCTACAAGTTGTGCAAGGAAAGGAGCAATAGTGTATATGATTTCCATAATCATTAACACTAAAGGAATAGAATTAAAAGATATTCCTGTAATATCTAAATTCTCAGATATTTTTTCATAAGAGTTACCTGGATTACCGCCAAATAGAGAGGTTGAATTTAGAATTCACCTAATACCAGGAACGACACCAATTGCCAAGGCACCATACCGTTTTGCACCGACGGAGATGCAGGAATTGAAGAAACAATTGGACAAACTTCTTGACAAGGGTTTTATACAACCCAGTCCCTCGCCATGGGGAGCACCGGTCTTGTTTGTCAAGAAGAAAGACGGATCGATGCGTATGTGCATTGATTACCGAGAGTTGAACAAGGTTACGATTAAAAATCGGTACCCACTACCGAGAATCGATGATCTATTCGATCAACTTCAAGGAGCTCGATTCTTTTCTAAGATCGATTTACGTTTCGGATATCATCACCTGAAAGTACAGAAAGAAGACATTCCTAAAACTGCTTTCAGAACAAGGTACGACCATTATGAATTTACAGTCATGCCATTTGGTCTAAATAATGCCCCAGCCGCATTTATGGACTTGATGAACAGGATATGTAAACCATACCTGGATAAATTCATAATTGTCTTTATAGATGATATCCTAATTTATTCTAAGAGTAAGGAGGATCATGCAGAGCATCTGCATACACTTTTGACATTGTTGAGAAAAGAAAAGCTTTATGCTAAATTCTCGAAATGTGAATTTTGGTTACAAGAAGTGCAATTCTTTGGACATCTAATTAATCATGAAGGAATTCATGTGGATCCCACAAAGATCGAGGCAATTACTAAATGGAAAGTCCTTGAATCACCAACAGAAGTAAGGAGTTTTCTTGGATTGACAGGATATTATAGACAATTTATCCAATATTTCTCTAGGATAGCCATACCATTAACCAAACTGGCATGTAAATCAGTCAAGTTTGAATGGGGACCAAAACAGGAAGAAGTTTTTAGGATTCTTAAGCAAAGGTTAACCAACGCACCCATACTCGCATTACCAGAAGGAACTGAAGACTTTATAGTCTATTGTGGTGCGTCTAAGTTAGGATATGGATGTGTGTTAATGCAACGTCAAAAGGTTATAGCCTATGCCTCTAGACAACTTAAGAAACATGAAGAGAATTACACAACCCATGATCTAGAGTTAGGAGCCATAGTTTTTGCCCTTAAGATTTAGAGACACTATCTTTATGGTAATAAGTTTGTTGTCTTCACAGATCATAAGAGTTTAAGGTATATTTTTGGGCAAAAGGAAATAAATATGAGACAAAGACGATGGATGGAAATTCTTAGTGATTATGATTGTGATATCCAGTATCATGCAGGAAAAGCTAATGTAGTAGCTGATTCGTTAAGTCGAAAGTATCATGAAAAGCCAAAATGAATACGCTCTCTTAGATTAAACCTGTAGATAGATTTAAATGAGCAAATTAGAGAGATGCAGGAAACATCAATCAAGGATGATGCTGAAGGATTAAAATGAATGATTAAGGAATTAGAACAAGGATCAGATGGAATTTGGAAGTTCCATAAGAAAAGGATGTGGATACCTAAACAAGGAAACCTACGCCACAAAATTCTAGTAGAAGCCCATAAGTCTAAGTATTCGGTACATCCCGGTAGTGATAAGATGTATCAAGATCTAAAAAAGAATTTCTGGTGGATAGGAATAAAAAGGATATAGCAAACTATGTTGCTAAATGTCTAACCTGCTCATAGGTTAAAGCTGAACATCAGAAACCCTCAGGGTTATTACAGCAATTAGAAATGCCAATATGGAAATGGGAATTGATAGCAATGGACTTTGTTACCAAATTACCCAAGACACGAAAAGGTAATTGTCACACCCCAACCGATGGCGGAATCATCGGGGCGCGACACTGAGCGAAACAGATTGTCCAGGAGAATCCATAACAACTAAATTACCAGATATTTAAATATTATGTCCCATACCATAACATACCAAAGTAAATAGTTATTACAGACTAAATATCTCAAAGACAAATAACATGTTCCGACAACTCAGATTTTATTTGACTTGTTTCTAGACTCCATCCTATCTTGATTCCAGCAAGTAACAAGCAAAAGCATCCTAAGCACCTGTCACATACGTTAAAATAGATGTCAATACACATAGTGTAAAGGTGAGCATACAAGTTTAATAGTATAATAGATTTCGAAATCGTTTACGCATAACCAGCATGTAACATGTAGCAAAGTGAAGGCTAGTAGGTTATCGACAATGAAATATGCACTGACATGACTATGAGTTGTAGAATGCGCAACACATATCACCACTGTGACATGCGAGAAAGCCCTTAACAACCCCTGTCCATGATAGGTGCTGAGTCTAAACATGCGAGAAAGCCCTTAACAATCACTGTGTAAACATAATATACAAGCATTCATCGAATAACACGTAGCATGCAATAATGGTCAGCGTATAAATAGTGTTTGCGTTGTGTGTCGATTGTGATTTGAATAAGTAACGTATGTAACACCCAAAAGTAAACACTCTCTTGGAGTGAAGGGAGCGCTGGGAGATTAGCCTGAATAGTTAACGATAGCATAAGTGATGATGTGATAACCCTCACCAAAACAGGTATCTGTACGAATTAATTAATATTTAATTGATGCTTAATTACTGTGCTTGCTTACAATTGTGGTTAAACTGCTTCTTGATTTCTGATACATACATATTCATGCATCATACCTTATTACTGTCACTCCATTTATTACACAAAACTATAGTGACAAACTTGATGCACAAAACCACAGTTAGCACAGTGAACGGATAACCCAGTAAACATGCTGACATAGCCAGCACTAGACAGCCACTGTCTCTGAGGCCAGTGTGAGCCGGGAATAGATTACTACACTAGTAGGGAGTGTAGGGATCTGAGAATTGTAAAACTGCATCACTAGGTGATAGTTACAATGACCGGATGTGCCTAAAACATGCTCTAAATACAAAATCCTGCACTTTATACAAAAATTCAGCATTTAACTTAACTAGTAAAGTGCAAAAACATGAGAAAATAATACTACACTTTCCAAAGTGTCGGGAATTTATTGTGTCACTAAAAACACTATAAAAGACACTTTAAACACTTATTTAGCACTTTAACGGATCAATATCCAACCGAACAACCGGACTTTACCCGGAACATAAAAATATTGTCAATGACATTGTTTATACTTTTCTGAGCTAGTTAGGGTCTCCGAACACCCTAACACCCTTTATATTACACTACACACTAACAACCTAATTAACATCCTAACTAAACTAACTAGACACTTAACTATATCATCAAAATCCAACCATATACCCCCCCCCCTAATCCGATCGGTTCCCCATGTGGTGCCACACCCATTTCTTGATTATTTTGTTAAGTCTTGCCTAATATCTTGGAGACACATTGTATGATGGATAATAGAGATTAGTGGGCTATAAGTAAACCCCTTGGATCACCATAATCACTCAAAACACTTCACAAAAATTTTGCTCTCTCTCTCCCTCTTGCCTTGTCTTCGGCCGAGACCACCATCCATCATCCACCCATCATCAAGTTTTGATCTAGCTATTCCACATACATACCAAGGTGCAAGGTGACATACAAGGAGACCCGGTGCTTTCGGAAACTCAAGAACCTCTCTACATTGCTTTTATCCACCTTGTTTACGCCTTGATTCTTCCCTAGCCACGAGCTAGTAGTAAGTGCTTCTAGACATCATCTTGTTCTTGTTTAAAGTGGTTAATAAGAGATTTAACAGTTAAAACTCAAGAACATACAAGATCATAACTAAAAGTCTTGAAAGAATGATGAACTAGATGGATAAAGAGAAACTAATGGTGTAAATCTTGTAAATTTTGACTAGTTGTGATTATTTTATGTTGTTAGTTGCTAGTAGTGGAACGGATCGTCATTTAACCATGCTAGATCATGTTCACGAAACATGAACTAGTGATATGTTAAGTGTGAAAGTTGTAAGATGATGAACTCTTCCACTCACAAAACATGAACTTGTGTAAATGAAAATTTTCTTATAAAATAAGGTTCTAAACTAGTAGATCTAAAGATCTACAAGTGGTTTTTTCGGAAAAACCAAGTGAAATATACAAGTCTTGTTAAAAACCCGGATCTAGCATACACTAAAAGCATTTTTGTGAACAAGCAAGTGTGTAAACACTTGTGTGACAAGAGGATTTAACAAAGAAACATTTTCGTAATTTTTGACTAGAAGTTGTAAAATTACATATTCTTTAAAAATAAAGTTTTCAAGAAACTAATTTTATTTTTAAAGATGACAAGATCCGCTAAATATGTTAGGAAGTTACTACATATTTTTACACGACTTACAGGTTCATGAGTTTGCGATTTATACTTATTTTTGACAAGTTTGATGTTTAAATGATGTATATTGATGGTTGATAAATTGTTGATTGAATTTTGAAAAGAAAATGATACGCTTGTAAGCGTGGCCACCTCCAGTTACAGAGGAAACTCTGGCGAAATTTTTCCAGAAAATAACACTTAGAAATATTTTTGTGACAAGTGTTATGAATATATTTTTGACTTGTTTTTCCAAATAAAATTCGCCATGACTTTTATTACAAAATTACCAAGTATTCGGAGGTGGACTTTCATAAATAAAACTTGTTAAAAATATATTTTGAATATATATTTCATAGTAAAACGCTTGTGTGATTTTATGATTATTTTGTGAACTAGATATGTTATTTTTAAAGTAAAAATAATATAACTTGAATGCACTGAGAAGTAACGACTCCAAAATAATACCAACGCCCTCACAAATAAATATTTAAGTTACACCGGTATTGTTATTACCACACGAACTTTAAAATGTAACTTACGTATTTTCGGAAAAATACTCTTGAATGCGTATTTTGATAAAAGTATTATTTTGGAAATTGTATGGAATAAAATATAATATTTTTGGGAAAAATATGTATATTTTAGAGATAGAATATTCTAGACAAATGAATTAAAATATATTTCTTTAAGTGAGACTTAAAAATATATTCTTGGAATTATAAAAACGCACATGTATTAAAACCCCCATCTTTGGGAAGGAATATAATAATTAAGAAGTGTAAATACGAAATAGTTGTCTAACTATTTCCCAAAAACGTTGAACCTTAAGCCAAGGCACGGCCGTCCGTCTAATAGAAGTTAGTACGTGTAGGCCGTCACGCAGCAGGTTGATTGGGATTTACTATTTCGAGACGCAATTCTGTGAGTTCATGTCCCCCTTTTCTCTTAACTGTTTTCAATTTTTATACTTCAGGGGTGAAATACATGTTACTATTATTACGGATACTTTTATACAGGGTATGGTTAGCATAAGGAGGGTTACTACTTAGATCATGTGAGTGGGTAGGCGGAAACTAGAGGTCATTAATCCTCATTGTAGGACCGAGGGTCATTAGCGGTAGATCTATCTGGGTGTAGCGAGCCCAACGCCAGGCCCAACTGTACGGACCTCGGGGTAACTTTTAGCCCGACGCAAAAATCTGCTAGGTTTGAGTCTTCCTACTGCACTTCACACATATCATTGGCCTTGCAACCCAATGGTGATCTCATTTTTCCTTATTTGCTACATACCAGGGATTTTCATACATACAAACATGTTACTAAGGTTTTATATACTTACTTTCACATGAACTCACTCAACTTTTGTTGATCTTTCAACTTACATGTATTTCAGGGAATTATGGATCTGGCGATGTATGCTATGTCTTCATGCTGCGTAAGAGGAGTGATGTCATCCAAGTTTAGGGGTTGTGACTTTTACCTGGACGAGTCACAAGTCTTAAACCGTGTTTATGTTATGTTTGTGGTTGTGTCTTATGAACAATGTTTTTATTCTGTTGGGTTGTAACTTGTTGCATGTGTCAACTTTAAAACAATGTTGTGGTATTTTATTTTTAAAACATGAAGTAATGGATGATCATCATGGTTTTACTATCATATAGCTTTGTTGTGATTAAGCTATGGTATTAAGAAGTCACACCAAATAAACCCACGCTTTCGCAAAGCCAGGGTGTGACAGCTTGGTATCCGAGCTTTGATCATAGTGAACTAGGATTCCTTCTCGAGTCTAGACTATGATCACTAGGGCTCTCACGAAAACATTTTTACATTGCATACATTACGTCCAGATCCCGGATACAAAACATTTTTACAAACAAAAAGTATAAACACTTTTTCAAAAATTATGATTCAGTCTTATCGACTGGGAGGTTGGTCAGGGAGACCAGGGATTCAGTCTTATCGACTGGGAGGTTGGTCAGGGAGACCAGGGATTCAGTCTTATCGACTGGGAGGTTGGTCGGGGAGACCAGGGATTCTGTGACAACTCGAATTTCCAAGATTTCATTTACGCATTTATTGCACGCTCGTTGTTTGTTTAGTGGTTTACTTGCACAAATAATTTGCTATGGAAACTGTAACGTTTTGATACAATGAAGTGTATTGTGTGATTGTGCATGGTTATGTGCTAATTGTGAAAGACTTGTCAAATATTTGAACTTGGTGATGAAACTGTGAAATTGTTGTGAGATGGTGTACTTGTGTAAAAGTTAATACTTGAGGATGTAGAGAGTAATTAGTGAAATCCTTGAGATACTTAACCCTAATCCCTTTTCACTAATCATTGGCACACAAAACAAAACACGTACTTTCATTCTTTGATTCTCTGGCAATCATCATCTCCATCACAAGCACAAGTCTCCTGCATCAATCGTAATCTTGCAATCTAGTTAGAATCAATCCAAGGTAATTGTTAATGATTGTTTGTTGTTTTGATTCTTAATTGTGTGATTCTTGTAAACCCTAGTTCTTCACATGTTAGTTCTGTAATTGTTGATTTGATCCTGATTATTGTGATAATGTTATTGCTTAGTGTAGAATCGATGGCCTGATGATTTAGATTCATGGTATATTAGAAATATTGATGGTTGTTTTGATCAGTGCAATGCAAAGTATGAATTAGGGTTTCTGGTCGCGTGAATGCTAGAACGTAACTGTTACAATCGTGTAATGGAAATTGATCATCTAATGAGTTATGTTTGTCAGAGTTTTGATAGCATGTTAGTCCGAATTTTGATGAACATTATATCTTGTCCGAGTTTTATGCTTGTAACCTAGTCAGACTTTTGTGTTAGATAAGTGTCCGATGTTTATGTATATATATAACATGCTTATCCGATTTTTGTGAGACATAAGGGGGTGTCCGACCCTTGGTGATTAAAGGGTCCGACTTTTTAGTATATGGCAGGTCCGACCTTCTTGAATGCTAGTTAGGTCCGAGGTAGCTTGAAGGATAGGTAGTCTGACTTTCACAAGGTGGAAAGGGGTCCGAACTCCTTGTTATGATTGTGGTCCGAGCTTTGGTGTGAGGACATGATGTCCGAGTTTTGACAAGAAGGCATGGGGGTCCGAGTTTTAACCCACTCCCACTTGTCCGACTTTTGTGAAGGTCCCTCACATGGTCCGAGTTTCTTGGCCACTACCCCTGACCGAATTCTTGGCCCAAAACTCTTACCATTGGTCCGAGTTTTAACCCCATCCCCCCCATGGTCCGACTTTCATGTGTTATCCTTATGTCCGATGTTTGATTGAGAGTATGGGCCGACTTTTGGGCTGGTAACACTTAATCTGACTCTTATATGCCAAACATACAGCCTGATTCTTATATATATCAATTATGATCCGAAATTTAAATATAACACATAATCCAAATGTTTAAATGGTAATCATATGATCCGACTTTTATTCGTGATCACATTTTCTGACTGTTATCCATGTTAGCCTTGTCCGAAGTTTGAATGATGAATGTGTGTCCAAATTTCATATGTTTGATGTGTTGTCCGAACTTTAAAATATATGTACACATGATTCACTGTGGATAATGTTAGAAAAGACTGAGTTTATGTTGATGCCACGTTCAGAACTCCGTGTGAAGAACAACATACTATTACATGCTACTGTCTACTACTGTATACGATTATGTGATACTGTCTGATATGATGCTACGTGTTACTGAATGATACTGCATGTTATTGTGCGATACATTACCGTATGTTACTGTTTGAACACCAAAGAGTTGTAAACATAATTGAAAGTAAAATACTCACATCGGATTTATGTGCAATGTACCTTAGATCGTGTGCAACGGACTTAAACACAAATTTACCCTAGAAGCAATAACATACCCGAGCAAAACAAGGTGAGTTCACACTCTTACTAAGGCATGGGATTCCCAGGGCTTGGGAATGGGATTGAAGGAATAAGGTTGAATAGATTCGTACTGACACTAATACTAGACTACCATACCATTGTCCTCGGTTGTGCAGGACACATACTTATGCTACTCACTGTCCTCGGTTGTGCAGGACACATACTTATGCTACTCACTGTCCTCGGTTGTGCAGGACACATACTTATGCTACTCACTGTCCTCGGTTGTGCAGGACACATACTTATAATATACGTATACTTATAGTTACTACTATCCTCGGTTGTGAAGGATACTTACGTAATACCTACGTAAAACTTGTACGTACTACTGTTCTCGGTTGTGAAGAACACTTATGGTTACGAATAGTCTAGTGGATATACAACATAGGAAGCCCCCACCAATAGAACGTACTATCGGCCCAGTAGAGCCACATGTTACAAATGAACTTACTGTTACGCATTTACTTTCTGTGAACTCGCTCAACTAGTTGTTGATCCTCTGTTACATGCCTTGCAGGTCGTTAGATACATGGAGCTTGCACAGGGAGGAGCTGGTCGTTGTGGGCTTGGATCTTGATTGTCTTGTTAGACACTTATGACATTTGATACTTTATTATGATGAGTTTTATTTACACGCTTCCGCTAAACAGTGATAACTTACTCATGTTTTCGAACACCCTTCATATGGATTTGGTTTGGTTTAATGGCAATTACTTTTACTATACATATTGTTCTATATGATTGGTGGCTTGATCCTGGTCAGTCACGCTCCCAAGCGGTAATACTCCGCAGGTGGATTTTGAGGGTGTGACAGATTGGTATCAGAGCTAGGGCCGGACCGGTGGTGCCAGGTCCCGCGAGGACGCTGGACCCCTTAAGCGGGGGTGGATTGTGACATCCCACATCGGTTGTGAAGGGGAACAAAGGCTTCCTTATAAGGGGCTGGATACCTTCACCATCATGACGCGTTTTGAAAAACCGTGAGGGGCGGACGCCGGGGGCGTGCTGGCCGCCAAAGCGGACAATATCATGGTGCGGTTACGCTGGGCTGTTACAGATTCAGTCAGGGAGACTGAGGGGCCAATCTTTAAGATTGGGGAGGTTTTGGTCGGGGAGATCAGGGATTCAGTCAGGGAGACTGAGGGGCCAATCTTTAAGATTGGGGAGGTTTTGGTCGGGGAGACCAGGGAGTTAGTATGAGAGACTAGGAGATTCAGTCTGAGAGGCTGGGAGGGTAGTCTGAGAGACTAGGAGGTTCAGTCTGAGAGGCTGGGAGGTTAGACTAGTGGGACTAGGAGAACTATTTGATTGTTTATTGGTGACTAACATGTTTATTTGATTATATGATTGATTGTTTGTGCATATGTGTGTTTGTGTTACAGACATCATGCCTTCATCAGATACTGGAGAGTTAGACACTACAGATCCCATGGTTATAGTATCAGATGACATAGTTTCATCGGAGCACGAGGTTTACACTTCCGATACTACCAGCACAGACGATGACGACTTCCAGCCCTTTGCACTGCCTGATGTCGTAGCCGAGCCTGCTGATGGCCATCTCGCTGGGGATTTACCAATCGCGGTGATCCCTGCTCCTGTGCCCCTTGCTGCTTATCCGGTTGTTGATATGCCCATCGATATTGTTTCCGACGACGACGTCGATTATTTGAGGAGGACCCACTTGAGGATGACCTTGAGGGTGAGATCCCTATTGTTGCCGATATCATCCTACCTATTGCGGACGCTCCTATAGAGGAGGCTCCCATTCATTCACCAGTACCAGACTCATTTGAGTCTGTGGCATCCGCACCTTCGCACACTCAGGGAGTGCAGCACCACTCACACGACGCCGACCCGGACATGGCGTCATCAGCTGCACCGGTTCCCGCCCATAGCTTTGAGTTCTATCACGATATTGATGATGATTCAGATCCTGTTTTTCCACCTGGTTTTGATCCAGACCATGATATTGAGTTCATACACTTAGACCAGTCCCTGGAGGATCCTGTAGCCCCTGTCGATCTCTTGTTTGCTGATCCAGCTGATTTTGACATGGAGTTTGTTGATCCAGAGCCTGCTGTGGCCCCTGAGCCAGTCATTGCTCCTGACCCTGCATTAGAGCATGACCCTGTTCATGCCGATGCACCTGATGTTGCTCCTTTTGTTGATGATACACCTGTTGATGATCATCCTGTTGTTGCTCCATCGTTGGTGGATGGTCATGCTGTTGATGCTCATGTTGATGCTCCACCTTTGATAGAGGATCCTGTTATTGCACCTCTTCCTGATCAGTGCCAGTGCTGTTCGACCGTGCACCTTTTGCGACCCATATTGATCCACGATACGCTCACACCCGCAACAGGTGGATAGATGATGACGATGATTACCCACCTTTCATGATACCAGTTACACCACCTGTAGCCCCCGTTACAGCCCCTGTTTCAGCTCCCATTGATGTTCCTTTGTTTCCCACACACACCCCAGATGCTCGCCGCACAGACATACCTATCACGTTTCTTCAAGACATACCTCCACCACGTCCTGGAGAGGGTTCATCTCGTCAGCCTTTTGGTCATACACCTTTCATGTCAGGAGGAGATCAGTTTGTGCCTCAGATTTCTCATCCCACTGTTGTTCCCACTGTTGCACCATTTACTGTACCATCCTTCGCTCCATCTAGTGAGCCATTCCTCTGGACTACGCCCCCTATTATGCCACCGTCTGATCCGTATCACCCATATCACGTGGGGTATTCTACAGAGGATATTCTACATCTTTCATGATATAGCAGGAGGCGCTGACCTGTCGCGTACAGGAGCTGGAGAGAGCTCAGCGACCACCGTGCCATTGCCAGACCCCACCTGTAGTATCACACCCTCCGCGTCCACTTTCACCCGATTCTGCCGCTCGTTTTTGGACTCCTGAGCAGTAGATAGCTTACTTGTTGCGCTTCCATCGTGCTATGGAGGAGGACTGGTTGCATATGCGACGTTTACTCTTTTCTCGTTTTCCCCCTCCTCCATCGCCATCAGCTTAGGCCTTTTGTTCGACACAGGTAGACTTTTGATGAGAGGACCGCGATTGTGCAGATTACACAGCTTTTTGGAGACCGCATTTTGGATGATAATAACTTTTGATGTTTTGTATATTGGTTGTTGTTGTCACTGATTAGATAGTTTGGACTAGGGCGATGTGGCCCTTAGTCACAGATGATGTACGATACAGTTATAAACTTGTAAACCTTACATTGTGGTCTTGATTTATGATAGCGCAATCGCAGTATTCTCATTATACGTGATATTGGCTTGATTGTTTAAATTTTATAACATGAGATGTTATGTGTTTGGTTTATTTGTAACATGAGATGTTATGTGTTTGATAAATGGAATACATATGATTCATTTACTTATTATGACCTGACCATCGTGAAACATCTTTTAGAAGATGCCTCCAAGACGCCAGACGCGCATGCCTACCAACGAGGCAGAACTCCAACAAATCATTGCTGCCACCATAGCGCAGTATGCAGCCTCACAAGGAGGAACCAGCGGAAGTAATTCGAACAACAACGGCAATAACAATCCACCTCATGGTAATGTTAAGTCGTTGAGACATACTACGATACATTTGGATATTTATAGCACGTTCGCTAATACCATTTGTATATATTCTAACGTATGTGCAGGGTGCACTTACAAGCAGTTCCTCGACTTCAAGGCCGTAAACTTCAACGGCACCGGAGGTGCTGTTGCTTTTGTAAGATGGGCCGAAAAGACTGAGTCTGTTCTTCGAATGAGCAAATGTGCTCCAGAGCAACAAGTGACCTACATTTCTGGGCTATTCTTGGATGGAGCCCTATCCTGGTGGAACTTACAAGTGCAACCCTTGGTGAAGCCGCAACTTATGCGATGACATGGAATGAGCTGAAAGAGCTCATGCGAAGAAAGTACTGCTCACGTGCGGAGATTCAGAAGCTGGAAACGGAATTCTGGCACTTGAAAATGGAAGGTCCCAAAATTGCGGAATATGTTCAAAGGTTCCACGATTTGTCTCATGTGGTGTCTTATATGGTTACACCGGAATTCAAACGAATCGAGCGCTTTATTTGGGGTTTAGCACCTCAGATCATGAGTATGGTCACTACTTCCAAGCCTGCGACAATCACAGAGGCCATCGATCTGAGCGTGGCTCTTACTGAGGAAGCTATCTGCTTGAACAAGTTTTCGAATGTTGAGCAGAAGAAGAAGGAGACTCACGTAGAGTCGTCTGGGGAGAATAAAAGGAAATTCTCAAACTTCAAGCAGGGTATAAGCATTGTTGGCAAGAAAGGAGAATCAAGCACACTGGTCCAAGCTGCAACCGGTGCTGAGAAGAAAGGGAAAGGTTATATGGGTACACAGCCCAAGTGTAACACCTGCCAGCGTCATCATTCTGGCCGGTGTGGGCCAAAAATATGTGAAGCTTGTGGGAAAGTTGGCCTCTTGAAGGATAATTGCTGGGCTAGTGCTGGCCGAGGTGTCCAAGGAGGTTTTGGTAATAGGAACAATTACCGTGGTGGTAATGGAAATCGTTCACAAGGGAATAATGGAGGCAATGGAAACCGAGGGAACCATGCAAATCAAGCTGGGAGCGCGAATCAAAATCAAAACCACACTCAAGCTGGGAACGGAGGTGGTAATGGGCAAAAACTGGGTTATTTTAACTGTGGGGATGTTGGGCATTTCAAGAAGGAATGCCCGCAGCTGAATCAAGCCCGCGGAAGAGTCTTTAACATCGAGGCGAGGGAAGCGCGCCAGGATCCCAATGTTGTCACTGGTACGTTCCCTATAAATCAACGCTTTGCATCCGTTTTGTTTGATACTGGTGCCGATTATAGCTTCGTGTCATTAGAATTTAAGAGTATGCTTGGGTTAACTGCTAGTAAATTAGATATTCTGTACTCAATTGAACTGGCTAATGGAAAGCTAGTTGAAGCAAATGAAGTTGTCTGAGGTTGTGTGATCGAGTTGGGAGAACGCGAGTTCACTTTGGATCTACTACCAGTCAAGTTGGGAAGCTTCGATGTGGTAGTAGGGATGGATTGGTTGGCGAGCAACAAGGCTGAGATTGTCTGCCATGAAAAGGTCATTCGCATCCTAACAGAAGATGGAGAAACAATCGTAGTTCATGGAGAAAAGCGCGATACACCTCTAAGAATCATCAGCTGCCTGAAAGCTCGAAAGTGCCTACAGAAGGGATGTGCTGTCTTCTTGGCACACATCGTGGATAAAGAAGTTATTGAGCTGAAAATCAAAGACATCCCTGTCGTGAAGGAATATCCTGAAGTCTTTCCAGAGGACTTGCCAGGATTGCCACCCCAAAGGTAAGTGGAGTTCCACATTGACTTAGTTCCAGGCGTCACGCCTGTGGCTAAGGCACCTTATCGACTTGCACCGTCTGAGATGCAGGAATTATCGACACAACTTCAAAAGTTGCTAGACAAAGGATTTATCAGACCAAGCTTCTCACCTTGGGGAGCTCCGGTCCTATTTGTCAAGAAGAAAGACAGTAGTTTTCGTATGTGTATTGACTACCGGGAGTTGAACAAGTTAACTATCAAGAATAGATATCCTCTGCCAAGGATTTATGATCTATTCGACCAACTGCAAGGTTCAAGCTTTTACTCGAAGATAGATTTGCGATCAGGGTACCATCAGCTGAGAATACAAGAGGAAAGTATCCCGAAGACAGCCTTTAGGACTCGCTATGGACATTACGAGTTCCTAGTTATGCCGTTTGGGTTGACGAACGCACCTGCAGTTTTCATGGACCTAATGAACCGAGTCGCAAGCCGTACTTGGATAAGTTTGTGATTGTGTTCATAGACGATATCTTGATCTATTCAAAGACGAAGAATGAACACGAACAGCATTTGAGAGTTATTTTGGAGTTGCTGAAAAAGGAGAAGTTGTATGCCAAATTCTCGAAGTGCGAATTTTGGTTACATGAAGTCCATTTCCTTGGACACGTGGTTAATGGAGATGGAATCCATGTGGATCCCACCAAGATCGAAGTAATAAAGAATTGGTAGACTCCAAAGACGCCAACCGAGATTCGACAATTCTTAGGTTTGGCCGGGTACTATCGAAGATTTATTGAGGATTTTTCAAAGATCGCTCAACCATTGACCTTTCTCACGCAGAAGGATAAGAAGTTTGATTGGGGAATCAAACAGGAAGAAGCATTCCAGATACTGAAAGACAAGCTTTGCAATGTGCCGATCTTATCACTACCCGAAGGAACGGATGATTTCGTGGTATACTGTGACGCCTCACGTCAAGGCTTGGATTGCGTGCTGATGCAACGCCAGAAAGTTATAGCTTACGCATCACGCCAATTGAAAGTTCATGAAAAGAATTATACCACGCATGATTTAGAGCTAGGCGCAGTGGTATTTGCGTTGAAGATTTGGAGACATTATTTATATGGTACGAAGTGTACAATCTTCACGGATCATAAGAGCCTGCAACACATATTCGACCAGAAGGAACTGAACATGAGACAAAGACACTGGGTCGAATTATTGAACGAGTACGACTGCGAGATCAAGTATCATCCAGGGAAGGCGAATGTGGTTGCCGATGCCCTAAGTCGAAAAGAAAGGATCAAGCCCATAAGGGTTAGGGCTTTGGAAATGATTAGCCAGACGGATCTTTCCCTGCGCATTCGTGCCGCGCAAAAAGAGGCTCTGAAGGAAAGGAACATCGAAGATGAATATCTCCGTGGAATGGAGAAGCAGTTAATACCAAACGAGGAAGGAAAGCTATGTTTCATGAAGAGGATTTGGGTTCCTCTGTTTGGTGGTTTAAGAAAAGTTATTTTTGATGAAGCTCACAAATCACGGTACTCTATCCATCCAGGAGCGGATAAGATGTACCAGGACCTTAAGGATTACTATTGGTGGCCTAGGATGAAAGGCGACGTTGCTGTTTATGTTAGCAAATGCTTAACGTGCGCCAAGGTAATAGCTGAATACCAGAAGCCTTCAGGACTTCTGCAACAACCTGAGATTCCCAAGTAGAAATGGGAACAGATTTCAATGGATTTTATAATGAAGTTACCAAGAACGCCAAGAGGTCATGACACTATTTGGGTAATAGTGGACCGATTAACGAAGTCTGCGCACTTCTTACCCATCAGAGAGAAAGACAACACGAGCAAATTAGCTGAAATTTACATGAGAGAGATCGTTGCACGTCATGGAGTGCCTCTCTCGATCATCTCTGATAGAAACGGAAGGTTTGTGTCAAGGATTTGGCAATCCTTCCAAGAAGCTTTTGGCTCACAGTTGAACCTAAGTACAGCATTTCACCCGCAAACTGATGGCCGGAGCGAGAGAACTATTCAGACTTTGGAAGATATGCTGAGAGCATGTGTTATGGATCTGGGTGGTAGTTGGGAATAACATTTACCATTGGTCGAATTTTCGTACAACAACAGCTACCACACCAGTATTGGAGCCGCGCCATTTGAAGCTCTATATGGCCGTAAGTGCAGATCACCACTTTGTTGGTCGCAGGTGATAGACAATTGGTTGGTCCTGATGTGATCCAGGAAACCACGGATAAGATTGCACAGAGCCGAGATCGCATCAAGGCGGCTCGCGATCGACAAAAATGCTACGCGGATGAAAGAAGGAAACCTCTGGAGTTTGAGGTAGGAGACATAGTATTGTTGAAGGTATCACCCTGGAAGGGTGTGGCACGCTTCGGAAAGCGTGGAAAGTTGAATCCGCGATATATTGGCCCATTCAAGATTCTGGAAAGAATTGGTTTAGTAGCATACAAGTTGGACTTACCTGCCGAGCTGAATGGTGTTCACGATACATTTCATGTATCAAATCTGAAGAAGAGTCCAACGCAAGAAACTGTTGTCATTCCCACAGACGAGATTCATATTGACGACACGCTCCATTTTGTTGAAGAACCAGTTGAGGTACAGATTGGAAGGTAAACAAAACCCGTAGGAGCAGTGTTAAACTCGTCAAAGTTCGTTGGAATGCAAGACATGGTCCAGAATACACCTGGGAACGTGAGGACCGAATGAAAGAGAAGTACCCCCACTTATTTCCTAAGACCCCTGCAACTAGAAGCAGAGCCTAAAATTTCGGGACGAAATTTTCTTAACGGGGGGAGAATGTGACAACCCTCACCAAAACAGGTATCCGTAAGAATTAATTAATATTTAATTGATGCTTAATTACTGTGCTTGCTTACAATTGTGGTTAAACTGCTTCTTAATTTCTGATACATACATATTCATGCATCATACCTTATTACTGTCACTCCATTTATTACACAAAACTATAGTGACAAACTTGATGCACAAAACCACAGTTAGCACAATGAACGGATAACCCAGTAAACATGCTGACATAGCCAGCACTAGACAGACACTGTCTCTGAGGCCAGTATGAGCCGGGAATAGATTACTACACTAGTAGGTAGTGTAGGGAGGTGAGAATTGTAAAACTGCATCACTAGGTGATAGTTACAGTGACCGGATGTGCCTAAAACATGCTCTAAATACAAAATCCTGCACTTTATACAAAAATTCAGCATTTAACTTAACTAGTAAAGTGCAAAAACATGAGAAAATAATACTAGACACTTTCCAAAGTGTCGGGAATTTATTGTGTCACTAAAAACACTATAAAAGACACTTTAAACACTTATTTAGCACTTTAACGGATCAATATCCAACCGAACAACCGGACTTTACCCGGAACATAAAAATATTGTCAATGACATTGTTTATACATTTCTGAGCTAGTTAGGGTCTCCGAACACCCTAACACCCTTTATATTACACTACACACTAACAACCTAATTAACATCCTAACTAAACTAACTAGACACTTAACTATATCATCAAAATCCAACCATATACCCCCCCCCCCCTAATCCGATCGGTTCCCCATGTGGGGCCACACCCATTTCTTGATTATTTTGTTAAGTCTTGCCTAATATCTTGGAGACACATTGTATGATGGATAATAGAGATTAGTGGGCTATAAGTAAACCCCTTGGATCACCATAATCACTCAAAACACTTCACAAAAATTTTGCTCTCTCTCTCTCTCCCTCTTGCCTTGTCTTCGGCCGAGACCACCATCCATCATCCACCCATCATCAAGTTTTGATCTAGCTATTCCACATACATACCAAGGTGCAAGGTGACATACGAGGAGGCCCGGTGCTTTCGGAAACTCAAGAACCTCTCTACATTGCTTTTATCCACCTTGTTTACGCCTTGATTCTTCCCTAGCCACGAGCTAGTAGTAAGTGCTTCTAGACATCATCTTGTTCTTGTTTAAAGTGGTTAATAAGAGATTTAACGGTTAAAACTCAAGAACATACAAGATCATAACTAAAAGTATTGAAAGAATGATGAACTAGATGGATAAAGAGAAACTAAAGGTGTAAATCTTGTAAATTTTGACTAGTTGTGATTATTTTATGTTGTTAGTTGCTAGTAGTGGAACGGATCGTTATTTAACCATGCTAGATCATGTTCACGGAACATGAACTAGTGATATGTTAAGTGTGAAAGTTGTAAGATGATGAACTCTTCCACTCACAAAACATGAACTAGTGTAAATGAAATTTTTCTTATAAAATAAGGTTCTAAACTAGTAGATCTAAAGATCTACAAGTGGTTTTTTCGGAAAAACCAAGTGAAATATACAAGTCTTGTTAATAACCCGGATCTTACATACACTAAAAGCATTTTTGTGAACAAGCAAGTGTGTAAACACTTGTGTGACAAGAGGATTTAACAAAGAAACATTTTCGTAATTTTTGACTAGAAGTTGTAAAATTACATATTCTTTAAAAATAAAGTTTTCAAGAAACTAATTTTATTTTTAAAGATGACGAGATCCGCTAAATATGTTAGGAAGTTACTACATATTTTTACACGACTTACAAGTTCATGAGTTTGCGATTTATACTTATTTTTGACAAGTTTGATGTTTAAATGATGTATATTGATGGTTGATAAATTGTAGATTGAATTTTGAAAAGAAAATGATACCCTTGTAAGCGTGGCCACCTCCAGTTACAGAGGAAACTCTGGCGAAATTTTTCCAGAAAATAACACTTAGAAATATTTTTGTGACAAGTGTTATGAATATATTTTTGACTTGTTTTTCCAAATAAAATTCGCCATGACTTTTATTACAAAATTACCAAGTATTCGGAGGTGGACTTTCATAAATAAAACTTGTTAAATATATATTTTGAATATATATTTCATAGTAAAACGCTTGTGTGATTTTATGATTATTTTGTGAACTAGATATGTTATTTTTAAAGTCAAAATAATATAACTTGAATGCACTGAGAAGTAACGACTCCAAAATAATACCAACGCCCTCACAAATAAATATTTAAGTTACACCAGTATTGTTATTACCACACGAACTTTAAAATGTAACTTACGTATTTTCGGAAAAATACTCTTGAATGCGTATTTTGATAAAAGTATTATTTTGGAAATTGTATGGAATAAAATATAATATTTTTGGGAAAAATATGTATATTTTAGAGATAGAATATTCTAGACAAATGAATTAAAATATATTTCTTTAAGTGAGACTTAAAAATATATTCTTGGAATTATAAAAACGCACATGTATTAAAACCCCCATCTTTGGGAAGGAATATAATAATTAAGAAGTGTAAATACGAAATAGTTGTCTAACTATTTCCCAAAAACGTTAAACCTTAAGCCAAGGCACGACTGTCCGTCTAATAGAAGTTAGTACGTGTAGGTCGTCACGCAGCAGGTTGATTGGGATTTACTATTTCGAGACGCACTTCTGTGAGTTCATGTCCCCCTTTTCTCTTAACTGTTTTCAGTTTTTATACTTCAGGGGTGAAATACATGTTACTATTATTACGGATACTTTTATACATGGTATGGTTAGCATAAGGAGGGTTACTACTTAGATCATGTGAGTAGGTAGGCGGAAACTAGAGGCCATTAATCCTCATTGTAGGACCGAGGGTCATTAGCGGTAGATCTATCTGGGTGTAGCGAGCCCAACTCCAGGCCCAACTGTACGGACCTCGGGGTGACTTTGAGCCCGACGCAAAAATCTGCTAGGTTTGAGTCTTCCTACTGCACTTCACACATATATTTGGCCTTGCAACCCAATGGTGATCTCATTTTTCCTTATTTGCTACATACCAGGGATTTTCATACATACAAACATGTTACAAAGGTTTTACATACTCACTTTCTGTGACACCTGTGTCACTTCAACCACCTAACAAATACCAAATCAATGAAATATTGTATTTCATACTTGAGATTTGTATAAATATGTGTATCGTTTGCACATATTAATTCTTGTTCGATTTCGGGCTTTAAATCGCTTTCTGGAAGGTTATACGCGATCTGATGCGTAAGTATAACCAGTTTAATGCAACAAACACTCCAGAATAGTGACATAGGCTTAACATACCTTAAATAACCCTTACATAACTTAGAAATAAGTTTTGGATGGTTCGGTATGCCGAAATCAAGTTTATTCGCTTACAGGGACTAAATTCAAGAAACTACGAAAGTATGTCAATTCGTACTGTAACAGACCCTCCGGAACATGATCATAAGTTAAACACACCCTAAATATCCTTTACATAGCTTAGAAATAGGCTTTGAGGTGTTCGGTGTGCTAAAATAAACTTTTTGGTCATTCAGGGACTAAAAGCGTCAAAAAGTGCATAAGTTTGCATTTTCGCGCATAACTTATGTTCTGAATACTTCCGGACATCCAAAAATTTATGTAAGCATTAAAATATTATGTTTTAGTGTTTGGCTTGCCAAAAATCCATTCCTCGCGCAATTTGGATCGTCTTTCGCGCTTATGCGCATTCCATCGTAATTAAGCAAACATCGCGATCGTACGACCAAACGAACCGACATCCGGCATATTTTTGAGCATATTTTATGTCCCTCATACTTAGGCATCATTGTAGAGCCTTAAAAATGGTTTAACGGGCCTTAAACGTATCGAAAAAGGCCTTAAACACATGCAGGGACTAAAACTGCAATTATGGAAACTTGCTGTGCAGACCTGGGGCTCAGGCGGCCCGCGTAAACCCTAGGTGTCCCCTTACGCGGCCCGTTTAAGACTGCCAGATGTGCAGAAAGTGTATAACAGCTTGCTCCAGCTGTTTCCAACACTTGCAAATGGTTTTGGGGCTTCCTAGGGGCTGGTTTTGAGTGCCCAAGGTATTTCAAAACAAGGGGCACAAGTGTAAGGCTCAGATCGAAGCTCGGTCTTCAAGAAACGATCCTAACGGTTCTTAGTTATCTATAAATACCCACCTTGCCTTGCCCATTTCCCTCGCATTTGAATCTGATTCTACACTCTCTAAGTGGAAGTATATGCTTCCTACCTGAGAGTGAATCGGGTTCGAATCTTGTGGGGACCTTCTGTAAGTATTCTTTCGCGTTTATCGTTCGTTTTAGCGTTAAAGTCAAACTGTGTTTGACTTTCCGCATCGACCAGTTTATGGTCAACGTGAAGTTTGTTTGAACTTCATAACGTGAGCGTAATCACGATGGTTATAGTCCCTAGTAACTATACTGTTACAACCCGTACTCTCCACCCTAATCGTCGAGAGAAGGGTATTTTATTAATATCCGTATTCACTATTATTATTATTATCATATCATTATTATTATTTTTATTATCATTATTATTCTTATGGTTTACTAATTAATAATAATAAAACGCGATGGAGGAGTGATTTAATCATTTATTCATTACCGTTATAAATTTAAGTGTTACGATAAACAAGTCGGTCAGTTAAACATGATACCCGATATATTACGGATCCATTCGCACGAGCCCAACCCACACCTAAACTACTAAAACCCTAACATATAAATATAACCTCATGATCATCACCCCTCTTTTTATAAAAATAAAACCCTACATGCAGACAAAAGGGCAGCCGCACACACATACCCTATACCCCCTTCATCTCTTACTGCAACTCCGATGACCGGAGTTATTCCGGCCGTCTCCGATGACAACTCCTCCGACGAGAACATCTACACATGCACACGTTCCAGAAATCTAGAGAGAGAGAGATTAGTGAGAGAGAGATGACGAGTGCCGCCATTCACGGCGGCGGAGGCGGTGGATTTCAGATTATAATGATGATGATGGAACCGGGGATGTTCGATGAATATGGGCGATGATGTCGACGATTCATGGCAGTTCCGACGAATGACGACAGCGGGTGGACGGTGGCAGTAGATATCCTCCTGCGTCTTTTGAGTTTAGCGGTCAGTATACGTAGAACAAGTGTTTGACATGTATGTTTGCGATTTTTTTTATTTATGTGTGTAGCAAAGAACTTGTTCACAATACAATACAATAATGATGACTGTTTGATGGTTGCTACAGAATGATTCATGACCGATGAATGTGTGTGAAATAAGGGTAATTGTTAAAACAAGTGGGTCTGTTTAAGTGTGTTTTCTTATTGTGTGATCGGTGGTTTAGGATGCTAATTATTAACCGGAGCCTTGATGAATGACTGTGATAAATGACCGAAAGGAAACCGAATACTTGTTTTGTATATCTCACGTTTGTGTTAATCAGTCTGGTGCCTTCGTTTCGTTTCCGAGTCTTGTGCTTTCATTGTGTTGACTTGTATTATCGTTCTCTTTGACTGTCGGTGAATTTAAAAAAAAAGATTAGGGTAATAGATTGTGGAACTTGACAATATATAAATTTGTGATTCTTAGTCTGTATAAGATTTCTAGTGCATCTTCTGTGGCCCTTGTCTTGATACCGACTTATTTTGGTGGATTTGGTATGAATAAGAGGTAGAAGCACGTATGCCTAGAATGATTAACGCATTGACTGTTCTGTATGTGAATTGGAAAAGAAGAAATAATGTGTACTGATTGTGATAAGTGATGTTCTTTGATACACACAGGGTGTTTTTGATGTTCAAAACATGCTTAGCATGAACCATACATGTAGAACCGAGCATAGGTTGTTTGAATAAAGAGGTAACGATAATAAGCATATGTTGTTAAATCGTTTGAGTGATAAATGACACAATGAATTTCTGTTTGATTTAATGAGCTATGTCGCACACTCCTTATGTACAAGTCAATACTGGACAAACTCTCGGTTGTATGACCGCGCACTTGTCAAGTAAGCCACACACTCCAGTGTGGGCTACCCACTTGACAAGTGAGATACACAGTCCCTTTGGGCCTAATCTAATAATGGATCGTACACTATTGGACCGCACACCCTTGAATATGTCATACAAGTTGAAAATTGTCGGACCTCACACTACGCATCATATTATGGATTATCTAAACTACTATTTAAATTATGTGACTCGTACATGCTTGTATGTGAAATATGAAACTTATGTGCTACGTATAAATACGTGTATACGTGATGTTTACTTGAATACAAACCTGATCAAATTTGATAACCATAATAGGACGTGGCTGAACACTGCTAAAACCAGTAAATTACCAACCGAGCAATCTAAGGTGAGTTCACACTCTTTACCAAGGCATGGGATTCCCGGGGATTGGGAATGGGTTGAATGATGGAATTGAACAATTTCTCATACTTACAAGGTTGCTAGACTATCTACCATGGTCCTCGGGTTATGTAGGACACTTACGTAAAACCTACGTAAACAAGAACATGCTACTGTCTTCCGGAGTCAGGAAGGACACTTACGTAAAAACTACGTAAACTCACACATGCTACTGTCTTCCGGAGTCAGGAAGGACACTTACGTAAAACCTACGTAAACCCCACGCGTACCACTGTCCTCGGGTAAAGAAGGACACTTACGTAAAACCTACGTAAAGCTTGTACGTACCACTGTTCTCGGGTTAAGAAGAACACTTATGGTTACGAATAGTCTAGTGTATATGCAACATGGGAAGCCCCCACTAATAGAACATACAAACATAGGAAGCCCCCACTGAATATCGTAAAAAGGTTTGGGAAACAGGGTAAACGGATTAATCATGTTTTTAACTATGGGAAACCCCCACCATCTATGGATACGTTTTGGGAACTAAGATAAACTGGTTAAACATATTTTCAACATGGGAAACCCCCACGGCAAGTGAGCCAGCTAAAGACAAACTACGTTTTCGTGAAACACTTAAAACGAACACCCATCTGTGAACTCGCTCAACATTGTTGTTGACTCGTTGTTACATGCCTTGCAGGCCTTTAGGTGCATGTCAAAGGAACTTGCTGTCTGGGAAGCTGGAGTGGTCATGGGTCGGGACACAAGGAAACGCAACACAAGACTAAGAGCTTACATGTGATTTTATAAACACTTAATGAGTTGAATATGCTTCCGCTGTAAACTGGGAAATATTGTACACTATTGTTAATAAATGAAAGTTTATTTAAATACACTTATGATGTTCAATGTGATTGGTGGTTAAGATCCTGGTCAGTCACGCCTCCAAGCGGTTGTACTCCGCATGTGGATTTTGGGGGTGTGACAGATTGGTATCAGAGCCATTGGTTATAGTGAACTTGGTTTTAAAAAGGGGAAAACGTTTTTGTAAAACCAGACTATAACCGAACAGTTCTGACAACGTGAATACGACCATGACACTCAGCTCCAGATAGCAAGGTTCGTCTCTCGTATACTGATTGTACTGCATAACTAGTGAATACTTATGATATTGCATGTGATTGCACATTTAGCACAATAGTATGAATTCATGTATTACTTGCATGTGTTATGTGACGGATAGGGTGGTATTTCCCTAAACATTCATGATTTACGCTTCGTGACGCTCTTTGTTTGGTACTCGAGTTTGGGGAACCATTTGACATGAGTTAAGAGGAGCTGAGATGAGCACGCAAGTCACAATATTATTGTGGGTGCACACATAATAATAATGTGGGGTGCATGCGAGTCCCAGTGAAGCTTAACAAGTGAAAAAAGGGTTCCGTTCCGTTATTTGATCGATGTGAAACATAACAAACCTATAGGGGTCATAGCGGTGATTGTCCCCTACTCGAACGTGAACTTTTCATTTATCTATGGATCCTTTCGAATCTCGATGCTATCGAGTATTACCTGAACACCCATCTGAACCCCTAGCGAACCGTGTAGAATGTTATGTGCTTATGCAAACGTCCCTGAGTTGGATGTCCCAGCGTCGAATGATTGATCGATACCTTCCTCACTCCTCTTCGTTTGCTGAAACTCATGTTTTGACGTCTTAGATCCTGAAGTGTGATCACTTCTGCAACACTCTCGTAACAGACCATGGATTACTCAGTCAACTTGCAAGAACGATGGACTTCAGCGTTTTGAAGGACCCTAGTTACCAACAATGAACATCAGCGATTTGATTCCAATCGTATCCTTAACCCCAACCAGCGACTCATGGAAGTCAACTTTTACAAACTAATCGGGACATAAACGATGACAATCGACCATGGTATGGAACGTGAAACTGCCAGCATAAGGGGTAGCGCCTTAGAACGTGGCATGGGAGATGAAAAGATGGACCCCGTCGATGAAAGATCGTAGAGCTCTGTTTCAAACAACAGCATTGGAGGCAGCAGTCGTAGCGACAACAAGGTATTCGTAACCCTAGCCTACAGTAAGGAAATAAAGGTGACTACAACATGGAGTGGTTGTGGTTAAGTTAAGAGGACAACGATCGAAGGAACAACGACAGTACCTGAAATCCTTGTAATGAAAACAGCAACACCTGAAGTGAGGCTCTTGGAAGGGCATTTAGAATTGGCATGGGCGACGCCAGGATTGTAATAACAAGGTGACAGTCAAGAACCGTTTGCCTCGACCACGTATTGACAACCCGTCGACCAGCTATGGGGAACAAGCTTCTGTTCGAAGATTTGCTAGTGAACGAACTATCGTCAGATGGAATTCCAAGGGGAGAATGCTCCTAGAACAGCATGTCGAATGCAATGCAGCCATTTCAACGTTATACACCCTGATCATTGAGTTGACCAACACACCAGCAGCTTCAGGGATCACATGAATCGATCGCAGTTGTTGACAACGTTCTGAATCCTGACCAGGAGAATGGAACGCTATGGGTGGCATTTGTATCTTATTTGAGAGCTCCTGTAGGAGGAGCCACACCGCGCGAAGTCTTGATAAATGTAACTTCTGGACGCGAGGGATACCTTTTGGTCATATAATCAACGAAATGGGAATACACGTGGATCTCACTAAGACCCGTTTTGGTTAGAAACTGATCAATACCAAAGATCCCTTTTGGTAATACAACAATTTTTTGGTCTCACTAGATGCTATCGCAGATGCATCACAGGATTTTCGAAGATCGCGCAACTTAAATCTTTTTAGCACAGCAGGGTGCTGTGTTCGTGGGAGACAAAATAGGAGGACGTCTTTTCAGCTTTCGAATCCCAACTCTACAACGCGCTGCACATTGTCTTTACCTAAGGGTACGGGTGATTTAGTGGAATACCATGATGGTCCGAATCAGAGACCCAATTACACACCGACGCAACATGAGAGAGTGATGATTTACGTGACGGAGTTACCAAGAGGAACTGCACGACACACGACTGGCGGTAAAAACCATGGCTTTGAGATTTTGGATGGAGGCATCACTTGGACGGTACCAGATGCGTTATTTAGACCGATCACAAGGGCCTCCCGTGTATCGATGTTCGAAAGAGTTAAAGCATGAAATGACATCACTGGATGGAACTTCTGAGTGAGTACGACTGTGAAACCTAAATGTACACGAGCTCTGCAGCTCGCTATCGACTCTAACTTACCTGATCAGACTCACTCTGCCCAAATTGGAGAACTGAATGAAGAGAAATTTTCAAGTCGAACCCATGCGGGGCTTGGAGAAGCAACCTTTGACAGGTCGGACGATACTCATTACCTCATGGAACGAATGTGGGTCTCATTTTACGGCAACTGTAGGGAACTCGTGTTGAGCAAAGCACAACGGCTTCGATATTCTAGTCGTCTGGGTTTTGATGAGAGGGATTAGGATCTATAAACCTTGTGCTGGTAATCGGGCATGAAGGCCCACCTAGTTAGGTATGTGAATGACGGATTGACTTGTGGGAAAGTCAAGGTGAAGTATCAGCAACCAGCAATACCCACATAGAAATGAGAACAGACTGGCATGGATTTGGTTGCTAGTCTACTTATAACTCGAAACGAACACAATATCACCTGGGTGATCGTGGATTGTCTCACGTAACCAGCACACCTTCTAGCCAACAAGGAAACAGATAGGTTTTCTACACTTGTAGTCATCTACCTGAAAGAAATGGTTGCTAGGCACGGGGTGCCAACCTCCATTATCTCTTATCGCGACCCACGATTTGCATCCGATTTGTGGCAAGGCATGCACAAATCCTTCGGCTCACGATCATGCATGAGCACTACTTAACACCCACGAGCGAATGGTCGAACTAAACAAACTACTGAAGACATGCTGCAGGCACGTGCTACCGAATCTGTCCACGGCTGGAAACAACACCTACTTCGTTTACAGTTGATGGAACTCAAGCTTATGTGAAACAACCGTACACTAGTCTTGGTTACTCAGGGCATGCAACCATTATTAAGAGTGCTTTGGTGATTGTTTGCCTACTATTCTAGTTCGTGTCGTCGACACAAGACTTTTGATACAACGCACACTCTAAAGTGAGTTAGCAACTCTCGCTAAAGGCATATGTCCATAGTTTGGGACAACACACTATTTCCCCGGTTTTGGAAATACATACGGTACCCCTAGCTTGAGGCTGCACGCGCGTCCTTAGAAAAGTACATATTCCTGGATTGGAATACCACTATCCCTGGATTGGGACTTCTTTACATTTCTGAAATAGAGTACTACTATCCCTGGATTGGAGAGGAATACTTTCAAAACATATTGGATTAATTCCGATAGTTAGTAGATAAACTCAACTTTATTACTTCGTTGAGGAACCGGTTGGGACCACCTCCCCCCAGCATTGTAAGTTACCTATAGATCGAGTTCATTGGAACTCACTCCAAGCCATCGGTTTATAACAATTTTTGGGACGAAAATTCTTTCAACTAGAGGATGATGTGACACCCGGCCTTCACAGTGTAAACACAAACCCTGTTAACTTAGATATTCACTTGGACATCTCGTTTAAGTCCAGGAAAAACCAAGTGTCTCGAAAATTTCACAAAACACTCACGGAATTGTATTATAAGTTAAAAATTAAATGCATGAAATTCTATGCAATGTGAAGTGCGTATGGACTACGTGAATCTTTGTGTTATGAGAATTACCGGAACTTGCATGCTACATGACTTTATGTGCTATGTGATTTGTATGTTCGTTTTGTGAACTTTCGTGAAACTACGTGTAAATGCATATGACAATAGATTACTGGGGAATCTAAAAATAAAAGCGTATCGTATGACTTAGCTTAAATTTCGAGGACGAAATTCCTGTAACATGGGGAGAATGTTACAACCCGTACTCTCCACCCTAATCGTCGAAGAAAGGGTATTTTATTAATATCCGTATTCACTATTATTATTATTATTATCATATCATTATTATTATTTTTATTATCATTATTATTCTTATGGTTTACTAATTAATAATAATAACACGCGATGGAGGAGTGATTTAATCATTTATTCATTGCCGTTATAAATTTAAGTGTTACGATAAACAAGTCGGTCAGTTAAACATGATACCCGATATATTACGGATCCATTCGCACGAGCCCAACCCACACCTAAACTACTAAAACCTTAACATATAAATATAACCTCATGATCATCACCCCTCTTTTTATAAAAATAAAACCCTACATGCAGACAAAAGGGCAGCCGCACACACATACCCTATACCCCCCCTTCGTCTCTTACTGCAACTCCGATGACCGGAGTTATTCCGGCCGTCTCCGATGACAACTCCTCCGACGAGAACATCCACATATGCACACGTTCCAGAAATCTAGAGAGAGAGAGATTAGTGAGAGAGAGATGACGAGTGCCGCCATTCACGGCGGCGGAGGCGGTGGATTTCAGATTATAATGATGATGATGGAACCGGGGATGTTCGATGAATATGGGCGATGATGTCGACGATTCATGGCAGTTCCGACGAATGACGACAGCGGGTGGACGGTGGCAGTAGATATCCTCCTGCGTCTTTTGAGTTTAGCGGTCAGTATACGTAGAACAAGTGTTTGACATGTATGTTTGCGATTTTTTTTATTTATGTGTGTAGCAAAGAACTTGTTCACAATACAATACAATACAATAATGATGACTGTTTGATGGTTGCTACAGAATGATTCATGACCGATGAATGTGTGTGAAATAAGGGTAATTGTTAAAACAAGTGGGTCTGTTTAAGTCTGTTTTCTTATATTGTGATCGGTGGTTTAGGATGCTAATTATTAACTGGAGCCTTGATGAATGACTGTGATATGTCACACCCCGGCCGCGTATAACATGCAACCGCGGCGGAAACGCCGGGGAGTGTTGTGGACAGAATTAAATTGTTTCATAACCATGGCATACAAGTTGTATTTTATTTATAAACAAAGGTGTTACATTGTCTTAGAAAGAGAGTACGGAAATCAAAACATAATTAAGCTAGTTCAAACTTCATTTTTAGGCTCTAAGGCACAGGTCCGCCCTAGAATCATGATCATCGTCCTATGGAATAGCTCCTGAAAACACATGTGAAAGTAGGTACGTCAGCATAAAAATGCCTGTGAGATACATAGGTTTTGTGAAAATGGGGTTCGTGACTTGAGTTTTAAAGAATGTTTAATAACAGTCAGTCATGAACCTTGTAATTTGTTTTGCTTTGTAAATCATTTGAAAAACGATAACATCAAACGATATGTATAGATAAGTGCAAGGTTAAACGAATAACCAAGTAAAATGAGTTGAATAAGATAAGTTGTTTGTGAAAATAATGTCTTGTGAAGAATATGTTATTTATGTAAAATGTAATGTGTCTAAACTGAAATGACTTAGATAACGCCACGATATGTAATATTATACAAACATTTATATATAGGAAGTACCAGCGGCGTATCCACCATGTTTGTATCATATTACATACGCCACGTTACTTAAATCATTTACCCAAACCAATCCACCATGTAAGTTGTTCATGTGTAAACCAAATGTCAAGTGTTATTGTGTAAACCATGTCAAATGTTTATGTTCAAATGTAAACCACCAATGTGTATGTCAATGTCAACGTGTTTATGTTCAATGTAAATCATGTAATGTGTATCCCCAAAATGAATCATGTATGGTAAGCGAAATGTATCAACTTAAACCATATGTAAACTGCACGAAACAAGTCGTTGAAGTAACACGTGGTTTAAATCAACGTTATGTTCTGTGGAAAAATGCATGCTCTATTGATATTAACATTTATGTGGTATTGTAAACTATGCATACATCCAAGCCTTGAGACTGCGGCGATAAACCCTTAAACAAATTAAAGGTTTATCTAAGTTATGTATATCGAATTCGGTCATTCCTTCCAGTCCTATCAAACCCAGGACTTCAGGAATGGGAGTTGTCAATTCCTATGGTACCACTACCTACTAACGAATGGCGTAGCTAGTGTTAATGAATGTATTGTCCCATGTTAAACAAACCAAATATCATAACAAAATGAAGGCATGTGATGTAAACAATTGTACTAAGTATGCTAAGTAAACATACGAAGCAGAAATGTTTATGTAAATCAATGTGCCCATATGCTGAGTAAACATATGCAGCAGAAATGTTCATGTAAATCAATGTGTCCATATGCTGAGTAAACATATGCAATAGAAATGTTCATGTAAATCAATGTGTCCATATGCTGAGTAAACATATGCAACAGAAATGTTCATGTAAATCAATGTGTCCATATGCTGGGTAAACATATGCAACAGAAATGTTCATGTAAATCAATGTGTCCATATGCTGAGTAAACATATGCAACAGAAATGTTTATGTAAATCAATGTACTAAGTACGCACACAATGAGCATACATAGCATGAAATGTAATGAAATCGTGTACTATAATGTACTAACAACATAGCAGGCATATGATGTGAAAACATGGAAAGCATGAATGTAACAGATAGGCACATGTGTTTCACCCCAAAACAGTTTGGAAACAGTAAAAGATGGGGTTCTATGTACTCACCTAAGATTGCTTTGGAGTTCTTGTATAATAACCAGATAATGCTAAAGATCACGGGATATCAAACGGCACCTAATAGGTAGCTATGTTAATATATCGGACCAAATCGGAAGGATCGGACAGTACGCGGGTTCGAAAACCAAACGAGTATGGAGACTCGTGTAATATGGTTTAACAAAGCCTACATACTAAAATGAAACTTAACCTAAGTGCTTACGGTCCATCACGACCCGTTGAGGTAGCTTATGCCACCCTAACGTGTCGTTCGCGTAGAACGCGTTCGGAACGTCTAACATCGTGACCACAAGGTATAACCTCGGAAGCTTATAGCTATGGTCACCTAATGTGTTTGGTCGGATCATAAAGATCGACCAAATGGGTCGGGTTCGAAAGTATAAGCGATGGTTTAGATCGCTTACCTTACGACCCTATATAAGCACTAAACTAAAAGTGACGAGCTAAGCATGTTAGAACATGCTTAACCAAGTTTGAAAACAGGTTTGACATCAAAACAAACGGTTTTGATGCTCACAAGCAGTTTGGTTACAAAATATGCAAGAATGCACATTTTGGCCGAAAATACGACTCGTCATTGAGCCTAGATAACGTGGTGATCAGTAGGTATGGTTACTACGGACCATCACCATCGTGATCACGCTCACGTTATGAAGTTCCATGAACTTCACATCGACCAAAAGCTGGTCAATGCAGAAAGTCAACAAAACGTTGACTTTCGGACTCGAAAAGCGAATAAAAGAGCGAAAGAAGACTTACGAAGGGTCCCCGAGTGCAAATCAAGATCAAACAGCTCAGGTATGAAACAATGGTTTCAACTTAGAGCTTTAGGATCTGATTTTGTGATTTTTACACTAAGGGGGGGGGGTATTTATATGAAAAGTGGAACCGTTAGGATCGTTTTATCGAATATCGAGCCTTGATCACGTGCGTACATGTGTCCAGTGGATAAGTTCAGTGAACTTGACTCTTGGCTCTTCATTGGGTGAAAAGGCATTGCCCCTTGATCGAACGAAAGGCCAGATTCTGCATTAAATGCAAAATCTTTCTGTCAGACATCCCCACGCGGCCCGCCTCATATTTGGGCAAAACTCACGCGGGCCGCCTGGCCCTCTCTGATCTGCACCACTTGCAGAATTTACACATTTGGTCCCTGTTGCGTGTTTAAGCTATTTCCAGCCCTTCTAAGACCTGTAAAGCCATCTTTAAGGCCCTAAAATGATGCCTAAACATTGTGGACATGAAACATGCCCAAAAATATGTCGGATGTCAGTTCGTTTGGCCGTACGATCGCGATGTTCGCTTAATTACGACGGAATGCGCATAAGCGTGAAAGACGATCCAAATGACGCGACGAATGGATTTTTCTCATGTCAAACACTAAGGCATAATATAAGGATGCTTACATAAATTTTTGGATGTCCGGATGTATTCAGAACATAAGTTATGCGCGAAAGTGCAAACTTATGCACTTTTTGACACTTTTAGTCCCTGAATGATCCAAAAGTTTGTTTTAGCATACCAAACCTCTCAAAGCCTATTTCTAAGCTATGTAAAGGATATTTATGGTATGTTTAACTTATGGACATGTTCCGGAATGTTCGTTACAGTTCAAATTGGCATACTTTTACAGTTTGTCAAGTTTAGTCCCTGTAAGCGAATTAACTTGTTTTTGCTATACCAAAGCCTTCAAAACTTATTTCTAAGTTATGTAAAGGTTATTTAAGGTATGTTGAGTATATGTTGATGTTCCGGAGTATTTGTCGCATTAAACTGAGTACGTTTACGCACCAGTTTGCGTATAATTCTCCAGAAAGCGATGTAGAGTTTGAATTTGAACAAAAGTCAAAACATGAAAAATGCAAAACACAACCAAACAAACATTGGGATCAAATAACATTATTTTATTGATAATTGAACTGTTCATGATGATTACAGGCACAAATGTTACAGTCTCCCCTACTTGTGGAAATTTCGTCCCGAAATTTATTTAGAGGAAACTGATTGAAAAAGATGCGGATATTTTGCTTTCATTTGATCTTCACGTTCCCAAGTAAACTCGGGTCCACGCTTAGATTCCCAACGAACCTTGACCAAAGGAATGCGCTTACGTTTTAGCCACTTGACTTCACGTTCCATGATTTCTACCGGTTTCTCAACAAACTTCAGTGTTTTATCAACACGAATTTCGTCAAGCGGTATGTGGAGGTTTTCATCAGCTAAACACCTCTTGAGATTGGACACGTGAAAGGTTGGATGAACATTTCCAAGTTCAGGAGGTAACTCAAGTCTGTAGGCTACCTTACCGATTCTTTCGACGATCTTGAATGGTCCAACATATCTAGGTGCAAGTTTTCCTTTCTTTCCAAATCTGATCACACCTTTCCAAGGTGAGACCTTAAGTAATACACGATCACCGACTTGAAAATCCAAGGGTTTGCGTTTTAGGTCCGCGTAATTCTTCTGACGGCTTCTAGCTGCCTGAAGGTTATCACGAACTTTCTTTACCTTATCTGTTGTCTCTAAAATGAGGGCAGGTCCAGTAAGCTGAGCCTCGCCAATCTCATTCCAGCAGACTGGTGAACGACATTTTCGACCATAGAGAGCCTCGAAAGGAGCCATGTTGATGCTGGAGTGATAACTGTTGTTGTAGGAGAATTCAATCAATGGAAGATGTGAATCCCAACTACCACCAAAATCGATCACACAAGCTCTAAGCATATCCTCCAGTGTCTGGATTGTTCTTTCAGATTGACCATCCGTTTACGGATGATAAGCTGTGCTCAAATTGAGTTGAGACCCCATAGCAGATTGCATGGTTCTCCAAAAATGAGAAGTGAAACGAGCATCTCTGTCAGAAATGATGCTCAAAGGAACACCATGTCGAGCTACAATTTCATCTACGTAGATTTGAGCAAGTTTGTCAGCCGAAAAATCCTCACGGATTGGTAAGAAATGCGCTGACTTTGTAAGACGATCCACGACTACCCAGATGGCATCGTGACCTTTCTTTGTGCGCGGAAGTTTAGTAATGAGATCCATAGTAATGTTTTCCCATTTCCAAACTGGGATCTCTGGTTGCTCTAATAATCCGGAAGGACGCTGATGTTCAGCCTTAACCTTGAGACAAGTAAGGCATTTGGATACGTATAAGGCAATGTCTTTCTTCATACCAGGCCACCAATACTGAATACGAAGATCCTTATACATCTTATCTGAGCCAGGATGAATAGAATAACGAGACTTATGGGCTTCATCCATAAGCAAGGTACGAAGATTATCTTGGCTCGGGACCCACAAACGGTCCATGAAGTAATACGATCCATTGTCCTTCAGCTCTAGAGCAGGAGTTATGTGATAAGGAAATTCCTTATCCATTAAACCTTGTGAAACACAAGCTTGTTGAGCCTGAGAAATACGTGCTTGGATGTCGGTTTGAATAACAGATTGGACACGAACACAATGAATCTTAGTACGTTCCTTGCGACTCAATGCATCGGCTACGACATTCGCCTTACCAGGATGGTAGCGAATCTCGCAGTCGTAGTCGTTTAGAAGTTCAACCCAACGTCGTTGTCTCATGTTGAGTTCTTTCTGATTGAAGATATGCTGAAGACTTTTGTGGTCTGTGAAAACCACACATTTTGTACCGTACAAATAGTGTCTCCAGATTTTGAGAGCGAAGACAACTGCACCCAACTCCAGATCATGAGTGGTGTAGTTCTTCTCATGAATCTTTAACTGCCTTGATGCGTATGCTATGACTTTGTTTCTTTGCATCAGGATGCAGCCAAGGCCTAATTTAGATGCGTCGCAATAAACGACGAAATCATCATTGCCCTCAGGCAATGTTAGGACAGGCGCGTCGCAAAGCTTTTGTTTCAAAGTCAGAAATGCTTCCTCTTGTTTGACTCCCCAATCAAATGGCTTGTTCTTCTGAGTTAGAGCAGTTAGAGGAACTGCAATCTTTGAGAAGTTCTCAATGAAGCGGCGGTAATAACCCGCTAGACCAAGAAAAGAACGAACTTCAGTAGGGGTAGTAGGTGTATCCCAATCCTTAATCGCGCTGATCTTGGAGGGATCTACATGAATACCTTGTTCGTTGACAATATGCCCTAAGAATTGAACTTCTTTAAGCCAGAATTCACACTTGGAGAATTTGGCGAAAAGTTGCTCTTTCTTTAGGAGTTCCAGAGTAAGACGAAGATGTTGCTCATGTTCAGCTCGCGTCTTAGAATATATCAAAATGTCATCAATAAAAACGATGATGAACTTATCTAAGTAAGGTTTGCAGACCCTATTCATTAAGTCCATGAAAACAGCAGGAGCATTAGTCAAACCGAATGGCATGACTGTGAACTCATAATGTCCATAACGAGTACGGAACGCTGTCTTTGGAATATCTTCTTCATGCACACGGAGCTGATGATATCCAGATCGAAGATCAATCTTCGAAAAATAAGAAGCGCCTTGCAATTGATCAAAGAGATCATCAATGCGAGGTAGGGGATATCGATTCTTGATGGTAAGCTTGTTAAGCTCGCGATAATCGACACACATCCTAAAAGATCCATCCTTCTTCTTTACAAAAAGAACGGGAGCACCCCAAGGTGAAAAGCTAGGACGGATAAAACCTTTGTCGGAGAGCTCCTGAAGCTGCTTAGATAATTCTTGCATCTCTGATGGTGCAAGACGGTATGGAGCTCTGGCAATGGGATTTGCACCAGGTACGAGATCAATACGGAACTCGACTTGGCGTGCTGGAGGTAGACCAGGTAAGTCTTCAGGGAATACTTCGGAATAATCCCGAACGACAGGAATATCTGAAATAGTCTTACCCTTGCCTTTATCTGCTATAACATGTGCTAGGAAAGCCACATAGTGCTTTCGCAGATATTTTCGTGCTTTAAAACAAGACATAAGTTTGAGACCACCGGCAGGCTTCTCACCACGAACCTGTAGGATCTCGCCTGTCGACAGCGGTACACGAACAATCTTCTCAGAACAAACTATCTCTGTGCGATGCTTGGATAACCAATCCATTCCCACTATAACGTCGAAGCTTCCAAGTTGCATTGGCGTGAGGTCAATAGGAAAAATATGGTCGTTAAGATTCAACTGGCAGTTGCGCAGAACAGAATTTAGAACGATGGGTTCACCACTGGCAACCTCTACTGTCAAAGGTTTACCTAGTTTCGTTCTAGACACGCGAAGCATTGTCTCAAAAGACAATGACACAAAGCTCTTGTCGGCACCCGAATCAAAAAGAACAGATGCTGGCTGATTATTAATAAAGAACGTACCGTTCACCACCTCGTTGTCTGCTTGTGCTTCTTGTGCATTCATGTTAAAGACTCGACCTCGAGCCGGTGCCGGATTCTGGTTTGCATTCTGGTTGACTAGTCTTGGACACCGATTTCTGTAGTGGGTCAGATCCCCACAATTATAACATGCACCTGGTGGGTAGTTTGGTCGTGCAGCCTGACCCTGTTGTTGAGCAACCTGTTGAGCAGGGTTCTGGACTGCGTTATTCTGAGCAAACCGACAAACATCGGCAAGATGACCCGACTTCCCACAGTTAGTACAGAAACGGCACTGATATTGTGGTTGGTGGTGACTGTTGCATCGATTGCACAAAGGTGCATTTCCTGAATAGGGTTTCTTGGCTGGAGGCTGTGCGGCTTGGTTGGGAGCTGCCTGGTTAGCTTGGGCAGTCACAGCAAAATTTTGGGAAGCCTTACGCTTCCTTGACCCCCTTGAGGAACCAGAGTCCTTTCCCTTCTTGTTCTGACCTTTCTTACTGTCCTCCTTGTCTGCCGACTGCTTCTTGCCCTTGTCACCCTTCCTGTGTAGTTTATTCTTTCGGATCTGCGACTCAGTCAACGTCGCCGATAACTCGATTGCCTGACGGAGTGTGGTAGGGTTGCTACCAGTAAGGATATCTTGTACTGAGTCAGGTAGGCCGTCGATGTATCTTTCGATGGCCTTATCGAGTGGGGTAACCATAGTCGGGCAAAGAAGACTCAGCTCCTCAAACCTATCTGTATAAGCCCTGTGCTCGCCACTATCTTGCTTCAACACATCAAATTCTTTCTCCAACGCTCGTTGCTCATGACGAGGACAAAACTCCCTCATCATAAGAGCTCTCAGTTCAGCCCATGTTTGAGCTAGAGCAACTTCTGCACCTTGATCTCTCATAACCCCATTCCACCATGTAAGAGCCCTCTTCTGAAACACGCTTGAAGAAAACTCGACTTTGCGATTGTCAGGACACTGCACATGACGGAAAGTGTTCTCGATGCTCTCGAACCACTGAAGAAGCCCAGTTGCTCCCTCAGAACCACTAAACTTGAGTGGCTTAGCCGAGCTAAAATCCTTGTATTTGCATGTACCATTGTTGTTGTTGGCCTGGTTCCATTGAGCAAAGAGATTCGGAAATTGAGCAGCCATCTGCTGCGCAATAATCTCCGCCAGCTTGGCAGTAGCTATCTGGTTGTCGCGTCGAGGAGGCATTCTAGAAGAGAAAAACATGAAATGAAACGAGTGAGATGATTGGATGAAGAGAATGAGATGAAGCAAAAGCAATCAAAAGCAAAGGTGGCGGTTATGCATCGCAAAGCAAATAAGCGACGTGAAATGTCTAGTCAAAGTAAATGGGTCAGGATTAGTGTATCGCGAAGACATGCTCGCCTATAAGTGAACACTCACCCCAAGAGTTCCCAGGTAAGAGTGACTGGTCCGATTATGTGGATTTGTACGAACACTCTAGCCTTAGACAGAAAACCCAGGGTACAGGCATTCACTCTTCCAGTTCGCACGTGTTCACACTATTAACCCAAAACTTTGACGGGATTTTTGAAAATCCAAAGGGGTTCAAAAACTTATAATAGAGGGTTCAAAACCTAGTAATCAATCATCCTAGAACAGATGATAAATTTTCAAAGCGGATTCGGAACCGAAGTTCCCGTTGTGGTTATCACCTAAGGATAGGTGATGTGCATGTTTTAAACTCTAAACACAAGATAACTTGTGTTAGGGTCCTAGAAAGTTATAGTCTAGGTCAAAGCATTACTAATAACCTAATTCCCTATAACCAATGGCTCTGATACCAACTCTTCTGTCACACCCCGGCCGCGTATAACATGCAACCGCGGCGGAAACGCCGGGGAGTGTTGTGGACAGAATTAAATTGTTTCATAACCATGGCATACAAGTTGTATTTTATTTATAAACAAAGGTGTTACATTGTCTTAGAAAGAGAGTACGGAAATCAAAACATAATTAAGCTAGTTCAAACTTCATTTTTAGGCTCTAAGGCACAGGTCCGCCCTAGAATCATGATCATCGTCCTATGGAATAGCTCCTGAAAACACATGTGAAAGTAGGTACGTCAGCATAAAAATGCCTGTGAGATACATAGGTTTTGTGAAAATGGGGTTCATGACTTGAGTTTTAAAGAATGTTTAATAACAGTCAGTCATGAACCTTGTAATTTGTTTTGCTTTGTAAATCATTTGAAAAACGATAACATCAAACGATATGTATAGATAAGTGCAAGGTTAAACGAATAACCAAGTAAAATGAGTTGAATAAGATAAGTTGTTTGTGAAAATAATGTCTTGTGAAGAATATGTTATTTATGTAAAATGTAATGTGTCTAAACTGAAATGACTTAGATAACGCCACGATATGTAATATTATACAAACATTTATATATAGGAAGTACCAGCGGCGTATCCACCATGTTTGTATCATATTACATACGCCACGTTACTTAAATCATTTACCCAAACCAATCCACCATGTAAGTTGTTCATGTGTAAACCAAATGTCAAGTGTTATTGTGTAAACCATGTCAAATGTTTATGTTCAAATGTAAACCACCAATGTGTATGTCAATGTCAACGTGTTTATGTTCAATGTAAATCATGTAATGTGTATCCCCAAAATGAATCATGTATGGTAAGCGAAATGTATCAACTTAAACCATATGTAAACTGCACGAAACAAGTCGTTGAAGTAACACGTGGTTTAAATCAACGTTATGTTCTGTGGAAAAATGCATGCTCTATTGATATTAACATTTATGTGGTATTGTAAACTATGCATACATCCAAGCCTTGAGACTGCGGCGATAAACCCTTAAACAAATTAAAGGTTTATCTAAGTTATGTATATCGAATTCGGTCATTCCTTCCAGTCCTATCAAACCCAGGACTTCAGGAATGGGAGTTGTCAATTCCTATGGTACCACTACCTACTAACGAATGGCGTAGCTAGTGTTAATGAATGTATTGTCCCATGTTAAACAAACCAAATGTCATAACAAAATGAAGGCATGTGATGTAAACAATTGTACTAAGTATGCTAAGTAAACATACGAAGCAGAAATGTTTATGTAAATCAATGTGCCCATATGCTGAGTAAACATATGCAGCAGAAATGTTCATGTAAATCAATGTGTCCATATGCTGAGTAAACATATGCAACAGAAATGTTCATGTAAATCAATGTGTCCATATGCTGAGTAAACATATGCAACAGAAATGTTCATGTAAATCAATGTGTCCATATGCTGGGTAAACATATGCAACAGAAATGTTCATGTAAATCAATGTGTCCATATGCTGAGTAAACATATGCAACAGAAATGTTTATGTAAATCAATGTACTAAGTACGCACACAATGAGCATACATAGCATGAAATGTAATGAAATCGTGTACTATAATGTACTAACAACATAGCAGGCATATGATGTGAAAACATGGAAAGCATGAATGTAACAGATAGGCACATGTGTTTCACCCCAAAACAGTTTGGAAACAGTAAAAGATGGGGTTCTATGTACTCACCTGAGATTGCTTTGGAGTTCTTGTATAATAACCAGATAATGCTAAAGATCACGGGATATCAAACGGCACCTAATAGGTAGCTATGTTAATATACCGGACCAAATCGGAAGGATCGGACAGTACGCGGGTTCGAAAACCAAACGAGTATGGAGACTCGTGTAATATGGTTTAACAAAGCCTACATACTAAAATGAAACTTAACCTAAGTGCTTACGGTCCATCACGACCCGTTGAGGTAGCTTATGCCACCCTAACGCGTCGTTCGCGTAGAACGCGTTCGGAACGTCTAACATCGTGACCACAAGGTATAACCTCGGAAGGTTATAGCTATGGTCACCTAATGTGTTTGGTCGGATCATAAAGATCGACCAAATGGGTCGGGTTCGAAAGTATAAGCGATGGTTTAGATCGCTTACCTTACGACCCTATATAAGCACTAAACTAAAAGTGACGAGCTAAGCATGTTAGAACATGCTTAACCAAGTTTGAAAACAGGTTTGACATCAAAACAAACGGTTTTGATGCTCACAAGCAGTTTGGTTACAAAATATGCAAGAATGCACATTTTGGCCGAAACTACGACTCGTCACTGAGCCTAGATAACGTGGTGATCAGTAGGTATGGTTACTACGGACCATCACCATCGTGATCACGCTCACGTTATGAAGTTCCATGAACTTCACATCGACCAAAAGCTGGTCAATGCAGAAAGTCAACAAAACGTTGACTTTCGGACTCGAAAAGCGAATAAAAGAGCGAAAGAAGACTTACGAAGGGTCCCCGAGTGCAAATCAAGATCAAACAGCTCAGGTATGAAACAATGGTTTCAACTTAGAGCTTTAGGATCTGATTTTGTGATTTTTACACTAAAGGGGGGGGGTATTTATAGGAAAAGTGGAACCGTTAGGATCGTTTTATCGAATATCGAGCCTTGATCACGTGCGTACATGTGTCCAGTGGATAAGTTCAGTGAACTTGACTCTTGGCTCTTCATTGGGTGAAAAGGCATTGCCCCTTGATCGAACGAAAGGCCAGATTCTGCATTAAATGCAAAATCTTTCTGTCAGACATCCCCACGCGACCCGCCTCATATTTGGGCAAAACTCACGCGGGCCGCCTGGCCCTCTCTGATCTGCACCACTTGCAGAATTTACACATTTGGTCCCTGTTGCGTGTTTAAGCTATTTCCAGCCCTTCTAAGACCTGTAAAGCCATCTTTAAGGCCCTAAAATGATGCCTAAACATTGTGGACATGAAACATGCCCAAAAATATGTCGGATGTCGGTTCGTTTGGCCGTACGATCGCGATGTTCGCTTAATTACGACGGAATGCGCATAAGCGTGAAAGACGATCCAAATGACGCGACGAATGGATTTTTCTCATGTCAAACACTAAGGCATAATATAAGGATGCTTACATAAATTTTTGGATGTCCGGATGTATTCAGAACATAAGTTATGCGCGAAAGTGCAAACTTATGCACTTTTTGACACTTTTAGTCCCTGAATGATCCAAAAGTTTGTTTTAGCATACCAAACCTCTCAAAGCCTATTTCTAAGCTATGTAAAGGATATTTATGGTATGTTTAACTTATGGACATGTTCCGGAATGTTCGTTACAGTTCAAATTGGCATACTTTTACAGTTTGTCAAGTTTAGTCCCTGTAAGCGAATTAACTTGTTTTTGCTATACCAAAGCCTTCAAAACTTATTTCTAAGTTATGTAAAGGTTATTTAAGGTATGTTGAGTATATGTTGATGTTCCGGAGTATTTGTCGCATTAAACTGAGTACGTTTACGCACCAGTTTGCGTATAATTCTCAAGAAAGCGATGTAGAGTTTGAATTTGAACAAAAGTCAAAACATGAAAAATGCAAAACACAACCAAACAAACATTGAGATCAAATAACATTATTTTATTGATAATTGAACTGTTCATGATGATTACAGGCACAAATGTTACATGATAAATGACCGAAAGGAAACCGAATACTTGTTTTGTATATCTCACGTTTGTGTTAATCAGTCTGGTGCCTTCGTTTCGTTTCCGAGTCTTGTGCTTTCATTGTGTTGACTTGTATTATCGTTCTCTTTGACTTTCGGTGAATTTAAAAAAAAAGATTAGGGTAATAGATTGTGGAACTTGACAATATATAAATTTGTGATTCTTAGTCTGTATAAGATTTCTAGTGCATCTTCTGTGGCCCTTGTCTTGATACCAACTTATTTTGGTGGATTTGGTATGAATAAGAGGTAGAAGCACGTATGCCTAGAATGATTAACGCATTGACTGTTCTGTATGTGAATTGGAAAAGAAGAAATAATGTGTACTGATTGTGATAAGTGATGTTCTTTGATACACACCGGGTGTTTTTGATGTTCAAAACATGCTTAGCATGAACCATACATGTAGAACCGAGCATAGGTTGTTTGAAAAAAGAGGTAACGATAATAAGCATATGTTGTTAAATCGTTTGAGTGATAAATGACACAATGAATTTCTGTTTGATTTAATGAGCTATGTCGCACACTCCTTATGTACAAGTCAATACTGGACAAACTCTCGGTTGTATGACCGCGCACTTGTCAAGTAAGCCACACACTCCAGTGTGGGCTGCCCACTTGACAAGTGGGCCACACAGTCCCTTTGGGCCTAATCTAATAATGGATCGTACACTATTGGACCGCACACCCTTGAATATGTCGTACAAGTTGAAAATTGTCAGACCTCACACTACGCATCATATTATGGATTATCTAAACTACTATTTAAATTATGTGACTCGTACATGCTTGTATGTGAAATATGAAACTCATGTGCTACGTATAAATACGTGTATACGTGATGTTTACTTGAATACGAACCTGATCAAATTTAATAACCATAATAGGACGTGGCTGAACACTGTTAAAACCAGTAAATTACCAACCGAGCAATCTAAGGTGAGTTCACATTCTTTACCAAGGCATGGGATTCCCGGGGATTGGGAATGGGTTGAATGATGGAATTGAACAATTTCTCATACTTACAAGGTTACTAGACTATCTACCATGGTCCTCGGGTTATGCAGGACACTTACGTAAAACCTACGTAAACAAGAACATGCTACTGTCTTCCGGAGTCAGGAAGGACACTTACGTAAAACCTACGTAAACTCACACATGCTACTGTCTTCCGGAGTCAGGAAGGACACTTACGTAAAACCTACGTAAACCCCACGCGTACCACTGTCCTCGGGTAAAGAAGGACACTTACGTAAAACCTACGTAAAGCTTGTACGTACTACTGTTCTCGGGTTAAGAAGAACACTTATGGTTACGAATAGTCTAGTGTATATGCAACATGGGAAGCCCCCACTAATAGAACATACAAACATAGGAAGCCCCCACTGAATATCGTAAAAAGGTTTGGGAAACAGGGTAAACGGATTAATCATGTTTTTAACTATGGGAAACCCCCACCATCTATGGATACGTTTTGGGAACTAAGATAAACTGGTTAAACATATTTTCAACATGGGAAACCCCCACGGCAAGTGAGCCAGCTAAAGACAAACTACGTTTTCGTGAAACACTTAAAACGAACACCCATCTGTGAACTCGCTCAACATTGTTGTTGACTCGTTGTTACATGCCTTGCAGGCCTTTAGGTGCATGTCAAAGGAACTTGCTGTCTAGGAAGCTGGAGTGGTCATGGGTCGGGACACAAGGAAACGCAACACAAGACTAAGAGCTTACATGTGATTTTATAAACACTTAATGAGTTGAATATGCTTCCGCTGTAAACTGGGAAATATTGTACACTATTGTTAATAAATGAAAGTTTATTTAAATACACTTATGATGTTCAATGTGATCGGTGGTTAAGATCCTGGTCAGTCACGCCTCCAAGCGGTTGTACTCCGCATGTGGATTTTGGGGGTGTGACAGATTGGTATCAGAGCCATTGGTTATAGTGAACTTGGTTTTAAAAAGGGGAAAACGTTTTTGTAAAACCAGACTATAACCGAACAGTTCTGACAACGTGAATACGACCATGACACTCAGCTCCAGATAACAAGGTTCGTCTCTCGTATACTGATTGTACTGCATAACTAGTGAATACTTATGATATTGCATGTGATTGCACATTTAGCACAATAGTATGAATTCATGTATTACTTGCATGTGTTATGTGACGGATAGGGTGGTATTTCCGTAAACATTCATGATTTACGCTTCGTGACGCTCTTTGTTTGGTACTCGAGTTTGGGGAACCATTTGACATGAGTTAAGAGGAGCTGAGATGAGCATGCAAGTCACAATATTATTGTGGGTGCACACATAATAATAATGTGGGGTGCATGCGAGTCCCAGTGAAGCTTAACAAGTGAAAAAGGGGTTCCGTTCCGTTATTTGATCGATGTGAAACATAACAAACCTATAGGGGTCATAGCGGTGATTGTCCCCTACTCGAACGTGAACTTTTCATTTATCTATGGATCCTTTCGAATCTCGATGCTATCGAGTATTACCTGAACACCCATCTGAACCCCTAGCGAACCGTGTAGAATGTTAGGTGCTTATGCGAACGTCCCTGAGTTGGATGTCCCAGCGTCGAATGATTGATCGATACCTTCCTCACTCCTCTTCGTTTGCTGAAACTCATGTTTTGACGTCTTAGATCCTGAAGTGTGATCACTTCTACAACACTCTCATAACAGACTGTGGATTACTCAGTCAACTTGCAAGAACGATGGACTTCAGCGTTTGAAGGACCCTAGTTACCAACAATGAACATCAGCGATTTGACTCCAATCGTATCCTTAACCCCAACCAGCGACTCATGGAAGTCAACTTTTACAAACTAATCGGGACATAAACGATGACAATCGACCATGGTATGGAACGTGAAACTGCCAGCATAAGGGGTAGCGCCTTAGAACGTGGCATGGGAGATGAAAAGATGGACCCCGTCGATGAAAGATCGTAGAGCTCTGTTTCAAACAACAGCATTGGAGGCAGCAGTCGTAGCGACAACAAGGTATTCGTAACCCTAGCCTACAGTAAGGAAATAAAGGTGACTACAACATGGAGTGGCTGTGGTTAAGTTAAGAGGACAACGATCGAAGGAACAACGACAGTACCTGAAATCCTTGTAATGAAAACAGCAACACCTGAAGTGAGGCTCTTGGAAGGGCATTTAGAATTGGCATGGGCGACGCCAGGATTGTAATAACAAGGTGACAGTCAAGAACCGTTTGCCTCGACCACGTATTGACAACCCGTCGACCAGCTATGGGGAACAAGCTTCTGTTCGAAGATTTGCTAGTGAACGAACTATCGTCAGATGGAATTCCAAGGGGAGAATGCTCCTAGAACAGCATGTCGAATGCAATGCAGCCATTTCAACGTTATACACCCTGATCATTGAGTTGACCAACACACCAGCAGCTTCAGGGATCACATGAATCGATCGCAGTTGTTGACAACGTTCTGAATCCTGACCAGGAGAATGGAACGCTATGGGTGGCATTTGTATCTTATTTGAGAGCTCCTGTAGGAGGAGCCACACCGCGCGAAGTGTTGATAAATGTAACTTCTGGATGCGAGGGATACCTTTTGGTCATATAATCAACGAAATGGGAATACACGTGGATCTCACTAAGACCCGTTTTGGTTAGAAACTGATCAATACCAAAGATCCCTTTTGGTAATACAACAATTTTTTGGTCTCACTAGATGCTATCGCAGATGCATCACAGGATTTTCGAAGATCGCGCAACTTAAATCTTTTTAGCACAGCAGGGTGCTGTGTTCGTGGGAGACAAAATAGGAGGACGTCTTTTCAGCTTTCGAATCCCAACTCTACAACGCGCTGCACATTGTCTTTACCTAAGGGTACGGGTGATTTAGTGGAATACCATGATGGTCCGAATCAGAGACCCAATTACACACCGACGCAACATGAGAGAGTGATGATTTACGTGACGGAGTTACCAAGAGGAACTGCACGACACACGACTGGCGGTAAAAACCATGGCTTTGAGATTTTGGATGGAGGCATCACTTGGACGGTACCAGATGCGTTATTTAGACCGATCACAAGGGCCTCCCGTGTATCGATGTTCGAAAGAGTTAAAGCATGAAATGACATCACTGGATGGAACTTCTGAGTGAGTACGACTGTGAAACCTAAATGTACACGAGCTCTGCAGCTCGCTATCGACTCTAACTTACCTGATCAGACTCACTCTGCCCAAATTGGAGAACTGAATGAAGAGAAATTTTCAAGTCGAACCCATACGGGCTTGGAGAAGCAACCTTTGACAGGTCGGACGATACTCATTACCTCATGGAACGAATGTGGGTCTCATTTTACGGCAACTGTAGGGAACTCGTGTTGAGCAAAGCACAACGGCTTCGATATTCTAGTCGTCTGGGTTTTGATGAGAGGGATTAGGATCTATAAACCTTGTGCTGGTAATCGGGCATGAAGGCCCACCTAGTTAGGTATGTGAATGACAGATTGACTTGTGGGAAAGTCAAGGTGAAGTATCAGCAACCAGCAATACCCACATAGAAATGAGAACAGACTGGTATGGATTTGGTTGCTAGTCTACTTATAACTCGAAACGAACACAATATCACCTGGGTGATCGTGGATTGTCTCACGTAACCAGCACACCTTCTAGCCAACAAGGAAACAGATAGGTTTTCTACACTTGTAGTCATCTACCTGAAAGAAATGGTTGCTAGGCACGGGGTGCCAACCTCCATTATCTCTTATCGCGACCCACGATTTGCATCCGATTTGTGGCAAGGCATGCACAAATCCTTCGGCTCACGATCATGCATGAGCACTACTTAACACCCACGAGCGAATGGTCGAACTAAACAAACTACTGAAGACATGCTGCAGGCACGTGCTACCGAATCTGTCCACGGCTGGAAACAACACCTACTTCGTTTACAGTTGATGGAACTCAACCTTATGTGAAACAACCGTACACTAGTCTTGGTTACTCAGGGCGTGCAACCATTATTAAGAGTGCTTTGGTGATTGTTTGCCTACTATTCTAGTTCGTGTCGTCGACACAAGACTTTTGATACAACGCACACTCTAAAGTGAGTTAGCAACTCTCGCTAAAGGCATATGTCCATAGTTTGGGACAACACACTATTTCCCCGGTTTTGGAAATACATATGGTACCCCTAGCTTGAGGCTGCACGCGCGTCCTTAGAAAAGTACATATTCCTGGATTGGAATACCACTATCCCTGGATTGGGACTTCTTTACATTTCTGAAATAGAGTACTACTATCCCTGGATTGGAGAGGAATACTTTCAAAACATATTGGATTAATTCCGATAGTTAGTAGATAAACTCAACTTTATTACTTCGTTGAGGAACCGGTTGGGACCACCTCCCCCCCAGCATTGTAAGTTACCTATAGATCGAGTTCATTGGAACTCACTCCAAGCCATCGGTTTATAACAATTTTTGGGACGAAAATTCTTTCAACTAGAGGATGATGTGACACCTGGCCTTCACAGTGTAAACACAAACCCTGTTAACTTAGATATTCACTTGGACATCTCGTTTAAGTCCAGGAAAAACCAAGTGTCTCGAAAATTTCACAAAACACTCACGGAATTGTATTATAAGTTAAAAATTAATTGCATGAAATTCTATGCAATGTGAAGTGCGTATGGACTACGTGAATCTTTGTGTTATGAGAATTACCGGAACTTGCATGCTACATGACTTTATGTGCTATGTGATTTGTATGTTCGTTTTGTGAACTTTCGTGAAACTACGTGTAAATGCATATGACAATAGATTACTGGGGAATCTAAAAATAAAAGCGTATCGTATGACTTAGCTTAAATTTCGAGGACGAAATTCCTGTAACATGGGGAGAATGTTACAACCCGTACTCTCCACCCTAATCGTCGAAGAAAGGGTATTTTATTAATATCCGTATTCACTATTATTATTATTATTATCATATCATTATTATTATTTTTATTATCATTATTATTCTTATGGTTTACTAATTAATAATAATAACACGCGATGGAGGAGTGATTTAATCATTTATTCATTACCGTTATAAATTTAAGTGTTACGATAAACAAGTCGGTCAGTTAAACATGATACCCGATATATTACGGATCTATTCGCACGAGCCCAACCCACACCTAAACTACTAAAACCTTAACATATAAATATAACCTCATGATCATCACCCCTCTTTTTATAAAAATAAAACCCTACATGCAGACAAAAGGGCAGCCGCACACACATACCCTATACCCCATTCGTCTCTTACTGCAACTCCGATGACCGGAGTTATTCCGGCCGTCTCCGATGACAACTCCTCCGACGAGAACATCCACACATGCACACGTTCCAGAAATCTAGAGAGAGAGAGAGATTAGTGAGAGAGAGATGACGAGTGCCGCCATTCACGGCGGAGGCGGTGGATTTCAGATTATAATGATGATGATGGAACCGGGGATGTTCGATGAATATGGGCGATGATGTCGACGATTCATGGCAGTTCCGACGAATGACGACAGCGGGTGGACGGTGGCAGTAGATATCCTCCTGCGTCTTTTGAGTTTAGCGGTCAGTATACGTAGAACAAGTGTTTGACATGTATGTTTGCGATTTTTTTTATTTATGTGTGTAGCAAAGAACTTGTTCACAATACAATACAATAATGATGACTGTTTGATGGTTGCTACAGAATGATTCATGACCGATGAATGTGTGTGAAATAAGGGTAATTGTTAAAACAAGTGGGTCTGTTTAAGTGTGTTTTCTTATTGTGTGATTGGTGGTTTAGGATGCTAATTATTAACCGGAGCCTTGATGAATGACTGTGATAAATGACCGAAAGGAAACCGAATACTTGTTTTGTATATCTCACGTTTGTGTTAATCAGTCTGGTGCCTTCGTTTCGTTTCCGAGTCTTGTGCTTTCATTGTGTTGACTTGTATTATCGTTCTCTTTGACTGTCGGTGAATTTAAAAAAAAAGATTAGGGTAATAGATTGTGGAACTTGACAATATATAAATTTGTGATTCTTAGTCTGTATAAGATTTCTAGTGCATCTTCTGTGGCCCTTGTCTTGATACAGACTTATTTTGGTGGATTTGGTATGAATAAGAGGTAGAAGCACGTATGCCTAGAATGATTAACGCATTGACTGTTCTGTATGTGAATTGGAAAAGAAGAAATAATGTGTACTGATTGTGATAAGTGATGTTCTTTGATACACACCGGGTGTTTTTGATGTTCAAAACATGCTTAGCATGAACCATACATGTAGAACCGAGCATAGATTGTTTGAATAAAGAGGTAACGATAATAAGCATATGTGGTTAAATCGTTTGAGTGATAAATGACACAATGAATTTCTGTTTGATTTAATGAGCTATGTCGCACACTCCTTATGTACAAGTCAATACTGGACAAACTCTCGGTTGTATGACCGCGCACTTGTCAAGTAAGCCACACACTCCAGTGTGGGCTGCCCACTTGACAAGTGGGCCACACAGTCCCTTTGGGCCTAATCTAATAATGGATCGTACACTATTGGACCGCACACCCTTGAATATGTCGTACAAGTTGAAAATTGTCGGACCTCACACTACGCATCATATTATGGATTATCTAAACTACTATTTAAATTATGTGACTCGTACATGCTTGTATGTGAAATATGAAACTCATGTGCTACGTATAAATACGTGTATACGTGATGTTTACTTGAATACGAACCTGATCAAATTTAATAACCATAATAGGACGTGGCTGAACACTGTTAAAACCAGTAAATTACCAACCGAGCAATCTAAGGTGAGTTCACATTCTTTACCAAGGCATGGGATTCCCGGGGATTGGGAATGGGTTGAATGATGGAATTGAACAATTTCTCATACTTACAAGGTTACTAGACTATCTACCATGGTCCTCGGGTTATGCAGGACACTTACGTAAAACCTACGTAAACAAGAACATGCTACTGTCTTCCGGAGTCAGGAAGGACACTTACGTAAAACCTACGTAAACTCACACATTCTACTATCTTCCGGAGTCAGGAAGGACACTTACGTAAAACCTACGTAAACCCCACACGTACCACTATCCTCGGGTAAAGAAGGACACTTACGTAAAACCTACGTAAAGCTTGTACGTACTACTGTTCTCGGGTTAAGAAGAACACTTATGGTTACGAATAGTCTATTGTATATGCAACATAGGAAGCCCCCACTAATAGAACATACAAACATAGGTAGCCCCCACTGAATATCGTAAAAAGGTTTGGGAAACAGGGTAAACGGATTAATCATGTTTTTAACTATGGGAAACCCCCACCATCTATGGATACGTTTTGGGAACTAAGATAAACTGGTTAAACATATTTTCAACATGGGAAACCCCCACGGCAAGTGAGCCAGCTAAAGACAAACTATGTTTTCGTGAAACACTTAAAACGAACACCCATCTGTGAACTCGCTCAACATTGTTGTTGACTCGTTGTTACATGCCTTGCAGGCCTTTAGGTGCATGTCAAAGGAACTTGTTGTCTGGGAAGCCGGAGTGGTCATGGGTCGGGACACAAGGAAACGCAACACACGACTAAGAGCTTACATGTGATTTTATAAACACTTAATGAGTTGAATATGCTTCCGCTGTAAACTGGGAAATATTGTACACTATTGTTAATAAATGAAAGTTTATTTAAATACGCTTATGATGTTCAATGTGATTGGTGGTTAAGATCCTGGTCAGTCACGCCTCCAAGCGGTTGTACTCCGCATGTGGATTTTGGGGGTGTGACATATACCTACTGATTACCACGTTATCTAGGCTCAGTGACGAGTCGTAGTTTCGGCCAAAATGTGTTTCCTCGCGTATTTTGTAACCAAACTACTCTAGGGTATCAAAACTGTTTGTTTTAATACCAAACCTGTTTTCTAACTTTGTTAAACATGTTTCGACATGTTTAGCTCGTCACTTTTAGTTTAGTGCTTATGTAGAGTCGTAAGTCAAGCGGACTAAACACCCGCTTCTTCGAACACGACCTGTTTGGTCGATCATTAGGATCCGACCAAACATGTTTAGTGACCATAGTTGCATAGGGAATAACCTTCCAAGGTTATACCTTATGATCACCTAGTTTAAGTAGTTGTATGATACGTAGTTTATATGCCTTAGGTAAATTACCAAAATGCCATTTTCATACATAATTGGTAATTAAGCATATGTAACCTAAATTTTTGTCACATAACTGATTATGTAACATATTTAAACATGTTTTGGCATATAATACTTGTCATAGGGCTAGTTAGACGTCTTGAACGCGTATTGCGTGCGCGACACGTTAAAGTAGCGTAAGCTACCCTAATGGATCATAATGGGTCGAAACCACTTAGGATAGATTTCATTTTAGTACGTAGGCCTTGTTAAACCATATCATATGAGTTCCCACAACTCATTTGGTTTACGAGACCTCATACTATCCGATCTCCCGATTTAGGTCCGGTTTATTTATGTAGTTATCAATAGTAGGTTCCGTTTGATTACGTGCTCCTCTAGCTTGGCTTGGTAGTTGTTCAAGACTCCTAAGCACTCTCAAGTGAGTACATAGTCCTCTCTTTTACTATTTTCAAATGTTTTGGGGTGAAGCATGTGTACCTATCTGCTATTTTCATGATTTCAAAGAATATTTGATTATACATGTTAATACTTATCTTTTGACAAACTAAATGACTATCTATGGTGTAAACACTGATTTTTCAAAGATTATAAAATTAATTGTTGGAATAGTACTCATTTTTGTTCACCGGACCGGTTGGTAGTATGATATAGCGCTATAGGATTTGACACCCCATTCCTGTTGTCATGGAATGTCTGAAACCAATTTGTTGCTCCATCCAAATAGGGATTGCCTTTGTGGTATTTCTATAGTCTCAAAGGTGTATTTTGATGCACTAGGTCTGAATGAATTCTTAAATCACATTATTTTTGTATATTAAGTTATACTCCCAAAAGTATAGTTGGATATGCTCTCATATGGGATATTGTAAAAAAACCAACATATATTTTGTTAATCATTAAAACATAGTTTGATATGTTATTCTCAAAATCCAAAGCATAGTTTAATATGTTATTTTCATAACCAAAGCATAGTTTAATATGTTATTTATAAATCCAAAGTATACTTTTGATATACTACTGAACACTTACTTATTTTACCAACTAAAGTATGGTTAATATACTATTTACTTAATGACTGGTTTTTGGTTAGTGTTTAGATAACGGGACGGGTGTAATATGATGAAAACATGGTAGATACGCCGCTGGTACTTCTTATATATAAGTGTTTTCATCACATTACATACCGTGGTGTTATTTAGTACACTTGGGTTAACGGTTTTGGAACTAAAATATATTTTAATATATTACTTATTCGACTTTCTTAAAACCAAAGTATATTTTCATATATACTATGAATCTTTTTATCAAAATATAAATTTTCAAACAATATATTTTTATATAAACTTACTCTATTTACTTATTTAATTTCCTATGTATTATTATTTTATATCATCTGATTTCTTATAAATGATTTATAAAAGAAAACTTTTCACAAGGATCATGACTACTTTTATTAAAAACTTTTTCTTTTAACTCATATGTCATGAATCCTAAATACAATAAAACCTATGTATCTCACAGGCATTTTTATGCTGACGTACCTATTTTTACACATGTTTCAGGTGCTGCTTTGTGATGATTGATGATATATGCTACACATAGGATGGACTCGTGCCTTAGCAACTTTAAAACTTGAAAGATAATAGTCGAACTTATTTGATTGTATTAAACAATAAGTTCATTTATTCAATAAAACAAAATTATTTATTCCATGGTTGTAAAACCCTTACATAACTTAGAAATAAGTTTTGGATGGTTCGGTATGCCGAAATCAAGTTTATTCGCTTACACTGACTAAATTCGACAAACTATGAAAGTATGTCAATTCGTACTGTAACAGACCCTCCGGAACATGATCATAAGTTAAACACACCCTAAATATCCTTTAAATAGCTTAGAAATAGGCATTGAGGTGTTCGGTGTGCTAAAATAAACTTTTTGGTCATTTAGGGACTAAAAGAGTCAAAAAGTGCATAAGTTTGCATTTTCGCGCATAACTTGTGTTCTGAATACTTCCGGACATCCAAAAATTTATGTAAGCATTAAAATATTATGTTTTAGTGTTTGGCTTGCCAAAAATCCATTCGTCGCGCAATTTGGATCGTCTTTCGCGCTTATGCGCATTCCGTCGTAATTAAGCAAACATCGCGATCATACGACCAAACGAACCGACGTCCGGCATATTTTTGAGCATATTTTATGTCCCTCATACTTAGGCATCATTGTAGAGCCTTAAAAATGGTTTAACGGGCCTTAAACCTATCGAAAAAGGCCTTAAACACATGCAAGGACTACAACTGCAATTATGGAAACTTGCTGTGCAGACCTGGGGCTCAGGCGGCCCGCGTAAACCCTAGGTGTCCCCTTACGCAGCCCGTGTAAGACTGCCAGATGTGCAGAAAGTGTATAATAGCTTGTTCCAGCTGTTTCCAACACTTGCAAATGGTTTTGGGGCTTCCTAGGGGCTGGTTTTGAGTGCCCAAGGTATTTCAAAACAAGGAGCAGAAGTGTAAGGCTCAGATCGAAGCTCGGTCTTCAAGAAACGATCCTAACGGTTCTTGGTTATCTATAAATACCCACCTTGCCTTGCCCATTTCCCTCACATTTGAATCTGATTCTACACTCTCTAAGTGGAAGTATATGCTTCCTACCTGAGAGTGAATCGGGTTCGAATATTGCGGGGACCTTTTGTAACTATTCTTTCGCGTTTATCGTTCGTTTTAGCGTTAAAGTCAAACTATGTTTGACTTTCCACATCGACCAGTTTGTGGTCAACGCGAAGTTCATTTGAACTTCATAACGTGAGCATAATCACGATGGTTATAGTCCCTGGTAACTATACCTACTGATTACCACGTTATCTAGGCTCAGTGACGAGTCGTAGTTTCGGCCAAAATGCATTTCCTCGCGTATTTTGTAACCAAACTACTCTAGGGTATCAAAACCATTTGTTTTGATACCAAACCTGTTTTCTAACTTTGTTAAACATGTTTCGACATGTTTAGCTCGTCACTTTTAGTTTAGTGCTTGTGTAGAGTCGTAAGTCAAGCGGACTAAACACCCGCTTAGACTTTCGAACACGACCCGTTTGGTTGATCATTAGGATCCAACCAAACATGTTTAGTGACCATAGTTGCATAGGGAATAACCTTCCAAGGTTATACCTTATGATCACCTAGTTTAAGTAGTTGTATGATAAGTAGTTTATATGCCTTAGGTAAATTACCAAAATGCCCTTTTCATACATAATTGGTAATTAAGCATATGTAACCTAAATTTTTGTCACATAACTGATTATGTAACATATTTAAACATGTTTTGGCATATAATACTTGTCATAGGGCTAGTTAGACGTCTTGAACGCGTATTGCGCGCGCGACACGTTAAAGTAGCGTAAGCTACCTTAATGGATCATAATGGGTCGAAAGCACTTAGGATAGATTTCATTTTAGTACGTAGGCCTTGTTAAACCATATCATATGAGTTCCCACAACTCATTTGGTTTACGAGACCTCATACTATCCGATCTCCCGATTTAGGTCCGGTTTATTTATGTAGTTATCAATAGTAGGTTCCGTTTGATTCCGTGCTCCTCTAGCTTGGCTTGGTAGTTGTTCAAGACTCCTAAGCACTCTCAAGTGAGTACATAGTCCCCTCTTTTACTGTTTTCAAATGTTTTGGGGTGAAGCATGTGTACCCATCTGTTATTTTCATGACTTCAAAGTATAATTGATTATACATGTTAATACTTATCTTTTGACAAACTAAATGACTATCTATGGTGTAGACACTGATTTTCAAAGATTATGAAATTAATTTTTGGAATAGTACTCATTTTTGTTCACCAGACCGGTTGGTAGTGTGATATAGCGCTATAGGATTTGACACCCCATTCCTGTTGTCATGGAATGTCTGAAACCAATTTGTTGCTCCATCCAAATTGGGATTGCCTTTGTGGTATTTCTATAGTCTCAAAGGTGTATTTTGATGCACTAGGTCTGAATGAATTCTTAAATCACATTATTTTTGTATATTAAGTTATACTCCCAAAAGTATAGTTTGATATGCTCTCATATGGGATATTGTACAAAAACCAACATATATTTTGTTAATCATTAAAACATAGTTTGATATGTTATTCTCAAAATCGAAAGCATAATTTAATATGTTATTTTCATAACCAAAGCATAGTTTAATATGTTATTTATAAATCCAAAGTATACTTTTGATATACTACTGAAAACTTATTTATTTTACCAACTAAAGTATGGTTAATATACTATTTACTTAATGACTGGTTTTTTGTTAGTGTTTAGATAACGGGACGGGTGTAATATGATGAAAACATGGTAGATATGCCGATGGTACACTTGGGTTAGTGTTTAGATAAGTGTTTTCATCACATTACATACCGTGGCGTTATTTAGTACACTTGGGTTAACGGTTTTGGAACTAAAATATATTTTAATATATTAGTTATTCGACTTTCTTAAAACCAAAGTATATTTTCATATATACTATTAATCTTTTTATCAAAATATAAATTTTCAAACAATATATTTTTATACAAACTTATTCTATTTACTTATTTAATTTCCTATGTATTATTATTTTATATCATCTGATTTCTTATAAATGATTTATAAAAGAAAACCTTTTACAAGGATCATGACTACTTTTATTAAAAACTTTTTCTTTAAACTCATAAGTCATGAATCCTAAATACAATAAAAACTATGTATCTCACAGGCATTTTTATGCTGACGTACCTATTTTTACACATGTTTCAGGTGCTGCTTTGTGATGATTGATGATATATGCTACACATAGGATGGACTCGTGCCTTAGCAACTTTAAAACTTGAAAGATAATAGTTGAACTTATTTGATTGTATTAAACAATAAGTTCATTTATTCAATAAACATAATTATTTATTCCATGGTTGTGAAACAATGATTCTGTTACAACACTCCTCGACGTTTCCGCCACGTTTTGTTGTTTTATGTGGTCGGGGTGTGACACTTTCACATGAACTCGCTCAACTTTTGTTGATTTTTCAACTTACATGTATTTCAGGGAATTAGGGATCTGGCGAGGTATGCTATGTCTTCATGCTGCGTAAGAGGAGTGATGTCATCCAAGTTTAGGGGTTGTGACTTTTACCTGGACGAGTCAAAATTCTTAAACTGTGTTTATGTTATGTTTGTGGTTGTGTCTTATGAAAAATGTTTTTATTCTGTTGGGTTGTAACTTGTTGCATGTGTCAACTTTAAAACAATGTTGTGGTATTTTATTTTTAAAACTTGAAGTAATGGATGATCATCATGGTTTTACTATCATATAGCTTTGTTGTGATTAAGCTATGGTATTAATAAGTCACACCAAATAAACCCACGCTTCCGCAAAGCCAAGGTGTGACAGATGAACGGCGCGTTAATCGGTGAAAAGTGACTAAGTGACGAATGGTAATCCGATCGGATGGCAATCCAATTGGGTGGTCATTCGATTGGATGTCAATCTGTTCGGATGGTCATCCGATCGAATGGCCATTCGGTCGGATTGACATTCGTTTGGGATGGATGTGTTTGTGTATGATGGCTTTGAAGTTTTCGTTGTAGCATTTTGAAAACAGAGAAGTATCTCTACCCTTCAGGTCGTTCGATTGAACGGTCGTTCGATCAGATAGCGATCCGATTGGCGAGACATTTTAGTTGAGAACAAGTTCACACCAGGATGGTCATTCAATCGGATGGTCTTCCGATCGGATGGCAATCCGTTAGAAACTGTTGAAAATTGATAAAGTTTAAGTGCTGGAGATCCAAATTTCAAACGATCGGATTGTCGTTCGATCGGACGGCAATCCGATCGAACGGCAATCCGTTCAACATTCAGATCTTTTGAAAGTTTGAAAATGTTTAAGTGTGAAAGCTCAAGTGCAATCCGATCGGATTGTCGTTTAATCGGATAGCAATCCAATCGGACGGCAATCCGTCCAACGATCTGATCGTTTTGCAAACTTGGAATTTTGTTAAGTTTTGGTAGTTTTTGCGGTTTGCTCGAGACGGTATGACAACGTGTTAAACAACAGAACTTCATCAAGTTTAGGTCCTCCGACCGAAGTGGGAATCACCCCAGTCTGATCAGTTTACTGTTCGTGACGGTGGTTCATGTTCAACCCGAAATCAGTTGTCTCTTTGATAGGAAATCAGATCTCGGACCGACACTTCACTAGAAACGAGTAGAAGGCCTGAACGAGTTCCGATTCTATCGGTTTTGAGTGCATTGAGTGTAAAAGAGTTGAAAGAAAGTTACAAAACCATCTTTCAATCCTTTTAACCTTGAAAATGTTTAGATCTATGCGAAAACAATGTTTAATCATGTGGAAATCCTTCAGATCTGAGTTGTTCTTGGTGGTATGAAGCCAAATCTTGAAGTTCATAAGAACTCCATGATGACATCATCCTAGAACACCTCAAATCCACTGATTTCATGGTTAAAAGTTAAGATTCAAAGGTGGAAATGATGAAGAAGTGTGTTTAGATCATAGAAGTACAAGATTTGAGTTGAAAACTTACAAGAATCGCGAGAAATCGAAGGAAAAGTGAGCTTGAGCGTGCTGGTCGAACGAGAGAGCTGTCACATCACTATTGGTGATGTGGCAGGGGTATTTATAGGTTGCCAATAGAGGAAAGAGGAGCACAGGTGTCGGTTTGGATGGCACTTCGATCGGATGGCCATCCGATCGGATGACCATTCGATCGAATGGTCATTCGATCGAGTGATCCGGCGAGTTGGATTTCGGCGTTTCGTTTTGCGTGTTGAGCGTTGCGATGCGTTTAAGCGAATATCGATTAAGCGATGCGATAGATTAATAATAATCACACAAATACTATATCTAACATACAATCATCATAAGTAACTTGCGTTTAGCGTTTGCCATTTGTTTGCGTTGCGATAGAGTTGCGATTGCGTTTCGATTAATCACCACAAACGTAAAGTAAACATGCACAAATAACACATAAACAGCACATACACGCAAAACAATATACAGAACCTATCAAACAAGTTACGAATGCGATTGCGATGCGATTAGGGATAAAGCGATAAACATGCGATTAAACCTCGATTGTTATAGATACTCCACATAATACAACTAAAGCAATTAAATACAGGATTCGATTACAAGCCAAGAAGCACAAATCAATAATTAAGCAAGAAGTGACAGATCGCAATTAGCAATCTTTTCTTCCTTTGACTTTGACTTTGACTTGTACTTTGACCTTCGTAACACGGGGTGTTACAGCCTCCCCCTCTTAAGGGAATTTCGTCCCGAAATTAAGGCGCAGGCGTAACAAAAAGCTGAGGGTACTTCGCCTTCATGTCACTTTCGAGTTCCCAGGTGAACTTTGCGCCGCGTTTTCCTTCCCAGTGAACCTTCACAATGGGAATGCGTGAGCGCCTGAGCTTCTTGGTTTCTCGGTCCATGATATCGACAGGCTTCTCCACGAAGTGTAATGTTTCGTCCACTTGTAGATCCTCAAGTGGAACTTGTAAATCATGCTCAGCCAGGCACTTTCTGAGGTTCGAAACATGGAAAGTCGGGTGGACGTTGCTAAGTTCCTCCGGTAGTTTGAGTCTGTAAGCCACCTTATCAATCCTTTCCAGAACTTTGAAGGGTCCAACATATCGAGGCACGAGTTTCCCTTTCTTGCCGAATCTGATTACACCCTTCCAAGGTGAAACCTTTAGGAGTACGTGATTGCCAATGTCAAATTCAAGGGGCTTGCGGCGTCTATCGGCGTAACTTTTCTGACGACTCTGAGCTTTCAGCAGATTGTCTCGAATTTGGAGGATTTTTGTCAGTCGTTTCTTATAGCAGCTCAGGACCGGTTATTTGCGCATCACCGATCTCATGCCACACAATCGGCGATCGACATTTTCTTCCGTATAGTGCCTCAAATGGTGCTATTTGTATGCTAGAATGATAACTGTTATTGTACGAGAATTCGACTAAAGGTAAGTGCGCGTCCCATTACCATCGAAATCTATGACACACGAGTGAAGCATGTCTTCAAGAGTACGAATCGTTCTTTCAGTCTGACCGTCGGTTTGGGGATGGAAAGCGGTACTTAGATTAAGCATCGTACAGCGGTCAGATTGAAACGTTTCCCAAAGACGCGAGGTAAACCGACCATCACGGTCAGAAATGATGTCACGAGGCGTCCCGTGTCGACAGATGATCTCGTTGGTGTAGATTTGGGCTAATTTTTCTACCTTAAAGTCTTCTCGTATCGGCAGAAAATGAGCAGATTTAGTCAAACGGTCAACGACAACCCAGATGCTGTCGTAACCTGATGGCGTGCGCGGAAGTTTCGTCATAAAGTCTATGGCTATGCTCTCCCATTTCCACATCGGGATCTCGGGTTGCACGAGCAAGCCAGAGGGTCTTTGTTGTTCGGCCTTGACTTTCGAGCAAGTCAAGCAATTCGAAACATAGATAGCGATATCCTTCTTCATTCTAGGCCACCAATACCGTTGACGAAGGTCATAGTACAGTTTATCGGCACCAGGATGAATAGAATACCGAGACTTGTGGGCTTCGTCCAGCAGGATTTTTCGTAAGTTGGTGCGCCTGGGGATCCAAATGCGGTCTAGATAATGGAATATCCCATTCGACTTATTCACCAACTGTTCGCCATTATAGAGAACCCTTTCCTTCTTCAAGGTGCGTTCGGTAAAACAAGCATGCTGAGCGTCACGGATAAGAGTTTCGAGATGATGCTGGGCGTGAACATTACGAAGGCTATGCAAATAGCTTCGTCTGCTTAGAGCATCGGCGACGACATTTGCTTTGCCATGATGGAATCTCACAGTTGTAATCATTGAGAAGCTTAACCCATCGGCGTTGCGCATATTCAGTTCTTTTTGGCTGAGGATGTGTTGTAGGCTCTTATGGTCTGTGAAGACCATACACTTGGTACCATAAAGATAGTGTCGCCAAATCTTCAACGCAAAAACAGTTGCGCCTAGCTCGAGGTCGTGGGTTGTGTAGTTCTTCTCGTTGATCTTGAGCTGACGAGACGCGTAAGCGATAAACTTGTCACGTTGCATGGGAACACAACCAAGACCAAGGTTCGAGGCATCACAATAGACAACGAAGTCATCGTTTCCATCGGGTAAAGCGAGGATGGGAGCATTGCAGAGCATATGCTTGAGAGTTTGAAAGGCAGTCTCTTGTTCGGTTCCCAAAAAAAGGCTTGTCTTTATGCGTCAAAGAAGTAAGCGGGACAACGATTTTCGAGAAGTCAGCGATGAATCGACGGTAATAGCCCGCCAATCCGAGGAATGAACGAACATCGGATGGTGATTTTGGAGTAATACCTCGACTATTGACGATGTGACCGAGGAATTGAACCTCCTCCAGCCAAAATTCACACTTGGAGAACTTAACATAGAGTCGATTCCCCTGGAGTAGCTCGAGAACAAAACGTAGATGCTGCGCGTGTTTGGTTTTTGACTTCGAATAGATAAGGATGTCATCGATGAACACGATGACGAAGCGGTCAAGAAACGGTTTACACACGCGATTCATCAAATCCATGAAAACCACGGGTGCATTGGTTAAACCAAAGGGCATTACGACGAATTCATAATGGCCGTAGCGGATTCGGAAAGCGGTTTTAGATATATCTTCCTCCTGAATGCGTAACTGGTGATAGCCTGAGCGTAAATTGATCTTCGAAAACCATGTAGCACCTTGCAATTGATCAAACAAATCATCGATTCGAGGCAGAGGATAGCGATTCTTGATAGTCAGCTTATTCATCTCCCTATAGTCGATGCACATCCGGAACGACCCATCCTTCTTTTTAACGAAAAGGACTGGTGCGCCCCAAGGAGAGCTGCTAGGGCGAATAAAGCATTTGTCAAGCAATTCCTGGAGTTAACCCGAGAGTTCGTGCATTTTGGACGGAGCGAGACGATACGGAGATTTAGCAACAGGGTTGGCTCCAGGAATGAGGTTGATACGAAAATCAATATCACGACTCGGGGGTAAACCAGGTAGATCATCAGGAAAGATGTTAGGAAATTCACGAACCACAGGCACCTTATCTATTGCCTTCTCTTTCTTTTCCTTCTCCGCTACTACAATGTGTGCCAAGAAAGCTCTGTATTCCTTGCGGAGATACTTGCTTGCTTGGATGCACGACATGAGTTGGAGTTTCTTTGAAGCGACTTCGCCATAAACACAGAGTTGATCACCATTAGCGAGAGAGAAGCAAATCATCTTATCGAAACAAACAACTTCAGCACGATTTTCATGAAGAAAATCCATGCCTACTATGATATCGAAACTACCAAGCTGCATCGGGATAAGATCGATAGGAAAAATGTGATTGTTGAGTTCGAGAGTACAATCACGAAGAACAGAATTGACAGCGACAGTTCTTCCAGTGGCAACTTCAACATCGATGTCGAGGGGAGATGGGCGCGCTTTCGATTAAGGAGCTTTTCGAATTTAAACGATACAAAATAGTTATCTGCTCCAGTATCAAATAAACACGAAACATATATACCGTTCACAAGGAACGTACCATTAACCACATTGCTATCTGCTTGAGCCTAGCGAGCGTTGATGTTGAAAGCACGTCCGCGAGCTGCTGGCTGTTGTTGCTGCTGAGGTTGTTGCTGTTGCTGGAGCTGGAGCTGCTGCTGTTGTGGCTCTTGCTTCACCACTCGATTTGGGCACATGTTTGCGAAGTGGTTGGGATCACCACACGCAAAGCAAGCTCTAGCGTGGATCGCGGGTGCAGGAGTCGCTTGTTGGCCTTGAGGAGCAGAAGTAGAACTTGTTAAGCAGGAGCTTGACCTTGAGCTGGAGCTGGAGCTTGACGTAGACCAGTACGGCAGTTAGCAGTGAAGTGGTCGTACATATTGCAGTGTACACAGTATATGCAAGCAATTCCCACTGGATAACGATAAGTACAGCTAGGGCAAGCCGGGTGAGGACCAGTGTATGCATGCTTAGCCAGCGGTGCATGGGTGACCGGTGCCGCTACTTGGCGGTGTTGGGGCTGTGGTTGAGCAAAGATAGCATTCAAAGGTACGGCAGCAGTACCTGCTCCATTCTTGCTACTGTTGTTGTTGTTGTTGTTGTTCTTTCTCTTGCGGCAGGAGGACTTCGAAGCTTGAGGAGTGGTGGCGGTTTTAGTGGTGGGAGCAGCGATAACTTGGTGAAGATTCTTGGAGGCTTTATCAAAGTAACCAGCCTTAACTCGCTTGTCGTTGATCTCGGCAGCGAGCAGAAAGGTTTCCTCAATAGTTGTCATCTTCGCGGCTTGAACGAAATCAGCCACGCAATCCGATAGAGCACGGATGTACTTCTTGATGGTGATTTCGGGGGTAGTAACTTGGCCTGGACAGATTATGCTCAGCTGCCTAAAGCGGGTAGTTAAACCAGCGTTGTTTCCACCCTCTTGTTTGATGTGCCAGAACTCATCCTCCAACTTTTGAAGCTCGTGGGGAGGGCAGAACTCCTTCATCATGATGTCCTTCAACTCATCCCATGTAAGCCCATAAGCTGCATCATTTCCATGCTTGTTTCTTTCGGCAGTCCACCAGTCTAGAGCCCTGGACTGGAAAACGCCGGTGGCGTTAACAGTGCGGAGATTATCAGGACAGCCGCTTTGGCGCAGGGTGACTTCGATAGAATCAAACCATTGAAACATGGCAGTTGGTCCATCTTCTCCGGTGAATTCTTTGGGTCCACATGCTTTAAACTGTTTGAAGCTAATAGTAGCTTTGGGAGAATCGGTACGGGACTCTTCAGAAGATTTGCTAGTGTTTTCATTCAGCTCACTAACGATTTACGGTATGACTTTCGCCATCTGCTTAGCGACCAGAGCAGTGATGCGTTTGTCATCATGGTTTCGGTGAGTAGAGCGGGAGTGAAATGATCCAAATGACGACATTGTCTGCAACAGACATCGCCATAGGACTCAGACACTATATAATCGAATCTCACCTCACAACACACTTAACACTACTAAAGCTTAGTAACACGTCTATACGTAAGCACGTAGGCACATAATTCATAGAAGCATATAAGCACGTAGAGCACAGAGACACGTAAACACATAAGCACATAGGCACATCGTAACCACGAGGACACACTATATTCTGCACGTATTCACCTACATATATTGCACGTATTCACCTATCATTCAAAGTCCGTGAGTTCGAGAATAGCGATTGCAATTAGCGAGTGCATGAAGAGTAGCATAAGCGAGCGATTTGATAGCGTTGTGTAGTGTGTTGTGTGCGATAAGCGGAGCACGAAGCGTTATGTCACACCCCAACCGATGGCGGAATCATCGGGGCGTGGCACTGAGCGAAACAGATTGTCCAGAAGTTTCTATAACAACTATAGTTTACCAATTATTTAAGCAACATGTCCCATACCATGTTATAAAGGATAATATAATTATTAAAGACAAGATCTAGTCAAATTGTTCTGTTCCGACAACTCAGATTTCAAAATACAGACAATTGTTTATTTGTTTCTAGACCTTTCCTAGCCTCGATTTCACAGCAAGCAAAGCATATAAGCATCCTAAGCACCTGTCACATACGTTAATGTAAAAGTCAATACACATAGTGTAAGGGTGAGCATACAAGTTTAGTAGATATAATAGAGTTCGAAATCGTTACGCATAACCAGCACGTACACAGTGTAAAATGAGGCATGTTAGTTATCGACATGAACCTATCGATACCAATGACTGCGGGTTGACTGCCCAAGGCAGTTCGTAATACACACTCACCACTGTGAGCCATGTAACAAATTGTCCTTAACAACCCCTGAGTGAACAGGTGCTAAGTCCAAACAAATAGTACTACTGTTGCTAAGGCAGGTAGACAGCATTCCATGTGTAAACATAACAAACAAGCATTCATTAAGTCACGTATAACATGCGATAACGGTTAGCGTTTAAAGTATTGTGTAGTGCGTTCGATGTGATTTAGACTAAGTAACGTATGTACACGCAAAAGTGCGTAAAGCAAAAAGGGATCGACTATACTCACATCGATTGGTGGATTGAAGGGAGCGCTAGAGAGTAAAGTTAGCTTGATCAGAACTATAGCGTAAACGATAAGTGACGCGTAAATCGGAACAAAGTGTCAGTGGGTCGAACAACAGTCCGATCAGATGGCAATCCGATCGGGTAGCCGATCGATCAAGTGACAATCCGCTCGGATGGTCAACCGATCGGGTGGCCTTTCGAGTGGATTGTCTCTTCCTTTGAGAAGGATGTGTTTGTGTATGATGGCTTGACTTCTGAAGTTTTCGTATTAGCATTTTGAAAACGAAGAAGTATCTCTACCTTTCAGGTCGATTGATCGAACGGTCGTTCGATCGGGTGTCAATCCAATTGGTTGGACTCTTTAGTGAGAACAAGTTAACAGCAGTTTGTCACTCGATCGGATTGTAGTCCGATCGGGTGGCAAACTACTTGTATTGAACATGTTAAAATTTGTTTAAGTGTTGAAGTCAGAACATTACATAGTCGAGTGGTAGTCCGTTCAGGTGGTAATCCAATCGGGCAGCACTTCGTTCAATGTTTATCCTTCAAAGTTTGAAAAATAAAAGTTAAGTGTGGGACCCAAGGTGCAGTCCGATCGGGTGGCAACCTGATCGGATGGTAATCCGTTCGGACAGTAGTCCGATCGGACGACACTCCGACCTGGTCGACCTGATCGTCTTCTTCCTTGGTTGTTTTGGTAGATTTGCAGTTTTATCGAGACGGTGTGACAACGTGCTAATCAACCGAACCCCATCTTGACCTTAGTGACCTGATCGAACCGGAATCACCCAAGTTCAACCAGTTAACCGGTTCAAGACGGTTGTTCTTGGTTAACCCGAAATCGGTGGTCTCGTGGATGGAATCCAGATCTTGAACCAACACAACACTAAGAACGAGTAGAGGTCAGAACGAGATCCAATTTCGTCGGTTTTGAGTGCATTGAGTGTAAAAGAGTTGAAAGAAAGTTAGAAACCATCTTTCAATCCTTTTTCACCATGAATGTATTCAGATCTATGCAAGATCTTTGTTCATTTGTGTGGAAATCGTTCAGATCTAAGTTGTTCTTGGTGGATTGAAGCCAAAACATGAAGTTCTCAAGAACACCATGATGACATCATCCTAGAACACCTCAATCTAGTGATTTCACGGTTAAAAGTTAAGATTCAAAAGATAGAAAGGTGTAGGAGTGCGTGTAGATTAAGAAAGTACAAGATTTTGGATGAAATCTTACCGGAATCGCGAGAAATCAAAGAAAAAGTGAGATTGGCGCGCTGGTTGGACGAGAGAGTGCAAAAGTGGTAAGTTGTGATGTTGACAGGGGTATTTATAGGGTTTCCCAAAAAGGAAAGGGTGGAATCTGGCTGGTCGATCGAGTGGGCAGCCCAATCGAGTGGCTGGTCGATCGGCTGGTCACTCGATTGATTAGCCATTTGATTCAAGTGTTCAGTGCGACGAGTTGTGCGGTTTCGATTGCGATTGCGAGCATTGCGATGCGATAGAGTTCCTATTCAAATTACTTTTAATCCCAACTACTATATCTAACATACAATCATCCTATTTCACTTGCGTTTGGCGTTTACGATTCGATTGCGATTGAGTTTCGATTGCATTTCGATTAATCACCACAACATATATAAATAAACATGCACAAGTAACACATAAGGCACACACACACACATAAAACAATATCCAGAACGCGTAATTCGAGTTGCGAGTGCGATTGCGATAAAAGATAAGCGACAAAACATGCGATAAACATCGAATAACCTCGATTATTAATAAGTACTCCACATATTACAACTAACGTAAGAGCATAAAATAGACTATCTACAAGTCAGAGAAGTCAAAACAGGAATTGAGCAAGGAGTGACAGATCGCAATTAACAATCTTGTCTTCCTTTGACTTCAATCTTGACTTTGACTTTGACTTTCGAAACACGGGGTGTTACACGTTAGATTGAAACCATCAATGCCTCAAAACGCTAACAAATAACATGTAAAACCACATAAATCACATAAAATCCACATAAAAACACCAAATATCAGAGTCAGCAGTTGTGGGCTCAGAATCGGAACACATAAAATCAGCGACTTCGAGCTTGAAATCGAAAAATAGAGTGTCTCGGCTTGATAGACATTGACTAACCAAAGTGATTCGACTATTCTCAAGGACTACAGGTATACGTTTTGGCCTAATAGACTGTGCTCTATCACCATCATACGGTGAATGGCACGCATCCTTTCGGTTATTCACGCAACTCGAGTCATTGGAATCCATCGAGACTTTGGTGTGAGTTTTGTAAAACCAAAATTGAGAACGGAATAAGTCATCAAGATTCGGGTTTCACCCCTAACTTAACAACTCTATTCCTGTTTGTGTGATAGAATCATGAGAGTTAGAGAGAAAATTTGCGTCGAAGTACGGATTTCACTCCTGATTCAACGCAAATTCTCTTGTTTATAGCAAAAATGCGGGTCCAACAAGCGATTTAATCGAGAGTTTGCGGTTTTCACACCTACTCTCGATCTAATCACTCGTTCATTTTCGAAAATAGTGCAGTGTGACTGCCTTAGGAAAGGCAGTGTGATGGTATAGCATAATTGCGAGTCGATCGAAGAATAACACTAAGCTCATGCGGAACCCCTACCGGGTGCGCACAAGGCGGTCTGTTGGTACTTAGACTATAGACTAGGTCCGTTTCTAAGACATCGACCCGGACTAGGTCGAGTCTTGCCTAATTCCCTATAGTTATGGCTCTGATACCAATCTGTCACACCCCAACCAATGGTGGAATCATCGGAGCGCGGCACTGAGTGAAACAGATTGTCCAGGAGAATCCATAATAACTAAATTACCAGATATTTAAATATTATGTCCCATACCATAACATACCAAAGTAAATAGTGATTACAGACTAAATATCTCAAAGACAAATAACATGTTTCGACAACTCAGATTTTATTTGATTTGTTTCTAGACTCCATCCTACCTTGATTCCAACAAGTAACAAGCAAAAGCATCCTAAGCACCTATCACATACGTTAAAATAGAGGTCAATACACATAGTGTAAAGGTGAGCATACAAGTTTAATAGTATAATAGATTTCGAAATCGTTTACGCATAACCAGCATGTAACATGTAGCAAAGTGAAGGCTAGTAGGTTATCAATAATGAAATATGCACAGACGTGACTGCGAGAAAGCCCTTAACAACCCCTGTCCATGACAGGTGCTGAGTCCAAACTATAGTACTATCGTTGCTAAGGTGTCAAGCAACAAGCACTGTGTAAACATAACATATAAGCATTCATCGAATAACACGTAGCATGTAATAATGGTCAGCGTATAAATAGTGTTTGCGTTGTTTGTCGATTGTGATTTGAATAAGTAACGTATGTAACACCCAAAAGTGCGTAAAGCAAAAAGGGTTCGAGTATACTCACAGATAGCGTTTAAGAAGTAAACACTCTCTTGGATTGAAGGGAGCGCTGGGAGATTAGCCTGAACAGTTAACGATAGCATAAGCGATGAACGGCGCGTTAATCGGTGAAAAGTGACTAAGTGACGAATGGTAATCTGATCGGATGGCAATCCGATCGGATGGTCATTCGATCGGATGTCGATCCGTTCGGATGGTCATCCGATCGGATGGCCATTCGGTCAGATTAACATTCGTTTGGGATGGATGTGTTTGTGTATGATGGCTTTGAAGTTTTCGTTGTAGCATTTTGAAAACAGAGAAGTATCTCTACCCTTCAGGTCGTTCGATCGAACGGTCGTTCGATCGGATAGCGATCCGATTGACGAGACATTTCAGTTGAGAACAAGTTCACAGAAGGATGGTCATTCGATCGGATGGTCTTCCAATCGGATGGCAATCCGTTAGAAATTGTTGATCTTTGAAAATTGATAAAGTTTAAGTGCTGGAGATCCAAATGTCAACCGATCGGATGGCAATCCGATCGGACGGCAATCCGTTTGACATTCAGATCTTTTGAAAGTTTGAAAATGTTTATGTGTGAAAGCTCAAGTTCAATCCGATCGGATTGTCGTTCGATCGGATAGCAATCCGATCGGATGGCAATCTGATCGGACGGCAATCCGTCCAAGGGTCTGATTGTTTTGCAAACTTGGAATTTTGTTAAGATTTGGTAGTTTTTGCGGTTTGCTCGAGACGGTATGACAACGTGTTAAACAACGGAACTTCATCAAGTTTAGGTCCTCTGACTGAAGTGGGAATTACCCCACTCCAACCAGTTTACTGTTTGTGATGGTGGTTCATGTTCAACCCGAAATCGGTTGTCTCTTTGATAGGAAATCAGATCTCAGATCGACACTTCATTAGAAAGAAGTAGAAGGCCTGAACGAGTTCCGATTCTATCGGTTTTGAGTGCATTGAGTGTAAAAGAGTTGAAAGAAAGTTACAAAACCGTCTTTCAATCCTTTTAACCTTGAAAATATTTAGATCTATGCGAAAACAATGTTTAATCATGTGGAAATCCTTCAGATCTGAGTTGTTCTTGGTGGTATGAAGCCAAATCTTGAAGTTCATTAGAACTACATGATGACATCATCCTAGAACACCTCAAATCCGCTGATTTCGCGGTTAAAAGTTAAGATTCAAAGGTGAAAGTGATGAAGAAGTTTGTTTAGATCATAGAAGTACAAGATTTGAGTTGAAAACTTACAAGAATCGCGAGAAATCGAAGGAAAAGTGAGCTTGAGCGTGCTGGTCGAACGAGAGAGCTGTCATATCACTGTTGGTGATGTGACAAGGGTATTTATAGGTTGCCAAAAGAGGAAAGAGGAGCACATGTGTCGGATCAGATGGCACTTCGATCGGATGGCCATCCGATCGGGTGGTCATCCGATCGAGTGATCCGGCGAGTTGGATTTCGGTGTTTCGTTTTGCGTGTTAAGCGTTACGATGCGTTTAAACGAGTATTGATTAAGCGATGTGATAGATTAATAATAATCACACAAATACTATATCTAATATACAATCATCATAAATAACTTGCGTTTAGCGTTTGCGACTTGTTTCCGTTGCGATAGATTGCGATTGCGTTTCGATTAATCACCACAAACATAAAGTAAACATGCACAAATAACACATAAATAGCACATACACGCAAAACAATATACAAAACCTATTAAACAAGTTGTGATTGCGATGCGATTTGCGATAAAGCGATAAACATGCGATTAAACCTCGATTATTATAGATACTCCACATAATACAACTAAAGCAATTAAATAAAGGATTCGATTACAAGTCAAGAAGCGCAAATCAGTAATTAAGCAAGGGGTGATAGATCGCAATTAGCAATCTTTTCTTCCTTTGACTTTGACTTGTACTTTGACTTTCGTAACACGGGGTGTTACAGTAATAATACAATCTGGATGATTGTTGACATATTAACCAAATCTGCTCATTTCTTACCAATGAAGGAAACTTTCAGTATGGAACAGTTAGCCAAGTTATATGTAAAGGAAATAGTTTAATTACATGGAATTCCTTTATCTATTGTGTCTGATAGAGATAGCCGTTTTACTTCTCATTTTTGGACTAGTTTCCAAAAAGCAATGGGAACCACGTTAAATCTAAGCACAACATATCATCCACAAACAGACGGACAAAGTGAAAGGACAATTCAGACCATGGAAGATATGCTTAGAGCCTGTGTAATTGATTTTGGAGGAAATTGGGATGATCATTTACCATTAATAGAATTTTCCTATAATAACAGCTACCATACCAGCATTAATGCTGCAGTGCCTGTACCCGTACCCGTACCGTACCTGTATCCGTACCTGTACCCGTACCGATTTTAGTTATTTGGTACATGTATCGGTACCCAGTTTTATTGATTTTGGTATTCGGTACTTTCGGTATTGGTAAGGGTACGGGTACGGGTAAAAACGGGTACTGGTACCGTATTCTATGTATACCTTTAAAAGGCTTTTTGTATTATGTTTTATTTCATATTATGGTATTTATAGTGTACTCGTATTGATTTTACCTATATGGTACCCATATCGTATTGGTACTCGTACCAATTTTACCTATTTGGCACTCGTACTATATTGGTACTCATGTCAATTTTACCTATTTAGTACTCATACAAGTGCTCAAAAATTAAATAAAAACAAAATGGTACCAAGCGGGTACTGTACCGAAAATACCCGTACCAGTACCCGTACTCGTACCCGTACCGTACCTATATATTCGGTACGGTATTTGGTACCTAGTTTTGTTCAAATTCGGTACCGGTGTTTTCGGTACTGGTACGGGTATAGGTACGGGTACTGTACCAATCCCATCCCTATGCTGCACCTTTTGAAGCACTTTATGGACGAAAGTGCCGAACTCCAGTCTGTTGGGCAGAAATTGGAGAAAAACAACTATCTGGACCAGAGATAGTGCAAGAGTCAACGGACAAGATTATTCAAATCAAGGAAAGACTAAAAGCAGCATGAGATTGTCAAAAGAGTTATGCAGATACCGATGAAAACCTTTGGAATTTCAAGTTGGAGATAAGGTATTGTTAAAGTTTCTCCATGGAAAGGAGTAGTCAGATTCGTTAAAAGAGGAAAGCTAAGCCCCAGGTATGTTGGACCTTTTGAGATTATCAAAAGAATAGGACCAGTAGCTTATCAGCTACAACTGCTAGAGGAAATGGAAGAATTACATGATGTATTTCATGTATGTTGTGACAACCCGAGTTTCCAAGGTCTCTATTCGGTTTAACCTTGTACTTGTTTGCAATCGCGTTTTATATATATTCTTGGTGTGTATGATAGGTGTGCATGTTATAGAATATATTTAGTATTAATATTATGATTTTATAATTTAAAACATGAAACCTTTGTCGAAAACACCCCTCTGTGAAATCACCCCTAGCCGAAATACCCCCCCCCCCTCGAAAACACCCCTTGTAGCGAAAACACTCTAGTGTTTTCATCCACTAACTGATCGACGGAATCATGAATGGGCTTTGGCCCAGTGACGGTCTGTTTAGTATTTCGACTCCCAACCTTTATGTGAACTGTATTTGGCAAACCCTAGACACCTCTCACATTCTCTCTCGCTCTCCTGTGTAACCCGACGACAATCTTGTGTTCCCCGAATTTCCCAGATCGATCCAGTCATTTATCCGTTCATCACGGTTAGTGTAAATCCTTATTCGATTAGTTAATTAAAAACACTTTTGATTACTTGTTTGATATTATGAAGTAACTGTTAGGTAATTTTGTTTATGGACGGAATAGATGGGTATGATAAGGATTCTTATAATCTGATGTATGATTGGTTATGTTATACGTACTGTCTATGCTTGATTGATATGTGTGATCCGGATATGTTGAATGATGATTGAATAATAATCAGAATGGGATAATGATTTAGTAATTCATATGATTATATGACTTGGTTTGATTGAATGATTGTGTGATGAAGACAACGTAACTGTTAGATGAAATTAGGGTCTCTGTGAATTCGTAACTGATGGTGAAGATGATGATGTAACCGACGAAAACTCACCACCCACGAAAACACTACCCAACGAAATCATGAGCAGACGAAATCACAAGGGTTCAGGCGAAAACACCCACTGTTTTCGTCAAACATTAAGCCGACGAATCACCTGAGATTTCATCGCCTGGGTGATTTCGCCATATGGTGATTTCGCCAAATAGGGTTTTCGCCCACCTAAGGGTTTTCGTCTAATGATATGTAGCTCGTATGTTAAATCTGTTACTTTATTAACTCTGTTAGTTTACTAAATCGGTAAGTCTGTTAACTCTGTCAAGCTAAGTAACTCTGTTAAGAATATAACTTTACTAGCTTGTTAACTCTGTTAGTTAACTAACACTGTTAGATGTTAATCTGGTTAAGTATGTTAATTCTGCTTGGCATGTAACTTTGTTAAACATATTAACTCTGTTAAGTTATGCATGCAACTCCGTTAGTATGATAATACCGTTAAGTTATTTAACTCCGTTAAAATATGTTGACCCTATTAAGCATGATAACGTAGTTAAGGAACTTGCAAGTACCTTAGAAACTTGTATGGATTGACTAAATGTTTATGTGTTATATGATGTTTTCTGCCAAACACAATCTGTGATATTGATTTCATGTGAAACTTTACGAACTTAAACTGATTGTGTATACGTGCATAATTATAGGACATGATTGATTACTTGTGAGCACATAGTTTAGCATACCGAGCAAACCAAGGTGAGTTCACACTTTCTACAAGGCATGGGATTCCCAAGGGTTGGGAATGGGTTAATAAACTAAAACGGAAACTACATATCCTCCTTGGGTAGGATATGTACGGCCATCCTCCTTGGGTAGGATGCCACTATAACTCCTGCGTATTCTCCTTGGGTAGAACTACGTACGTCCGTCCTCCTTGGGTAGGACAACAACCTTAACTTACTAGACAAAACTCTATCATGAAGTCCCTCCTCTTTATATCGACTTAATCGCCGAGGCCGATGGCGAGCGGGTCATTAGTTAATAGCGCTATTAGGTTTAACAAACCTCACACTGTATCGTTCGAACGGGCGTGTACTAATAGACTATGGAAAACTATCAGTGATGATAGACACTGATGTAGGGCACAACTTATATTTCGTTAGTAGTCGATATGGTATGGTCTAGTGGTTCACAAGGGAAGCCCCCCACTGATTATGGTTATGTTTGGGAAATAGGGTAAACTGGTAATTCACATGGGAAGCCCCCACCAACTATAAATATGTTTGGGAAACAAAAGAACTAGTTAACTCATGGTTTATGAAACAACTTATGATTCCAAAACGAACTGGTAAAACTGAACAACCAACTGCGAACTCGCTCAACTTTGTTGTTGACTCGTTGTTACATGCCTTGCAGGTCGTTAGGTATTTCAGGAGCTTGCACGAGGAGGAGTGGACGTTGTGGGACATGGATAGTCATAGGCCATGTTAAACATTTATCATACTTTTGAACTTATACATTGGTTTTAAACATTATGCTTCCGCTTACAACTTAAACTATGTTTTGTTTGGACACCAATTATATTGTGTTTGGGTTTTGCGTTTATTTATATGTTATGTTCAATATGATTGGTGGCTTGATCCTGGTCAGTCACGCCTCCAAGCGGTGATACTCCGCATGTGGATTTTGGGGGTGTGACAGATTGGTATCAGAGCCATTGGTTATAGTGAACTTGGTTTTAATAAAGGGAAAAAGTTTTTGTTAAAACCAGACTATAACCTGTACAGTGCTCAACGATCCACAACGACGCTTCGCTCCACGTGCAAGGCTCAACACTATAGGTGATATGGTTTATGTTTTACTTGCCTACTTGCTAGTGACATAGAACTTTGCTTATGGTATGCTTAGATGAACGTAACAACTATTGTTTGAAAACACATGTGTGCTTACTCTCTTCTGTCATCGCACTTTTGTGAACATCTCTCATTCGTGTTTCCTTTGGTACGAAGATCATGAGTGGACGCGTTAACCTAACTCAAGCCCAGCTAACGGCTCTGATCAATGAACAAGTTACTGCAGCACTCGCAGCCGCTCAGGCAGGAGGTATAACCTGCCATTGCAACTTACTCTAGGATCTTTAGATCCTACTCATGTAAACCAACACTTGTGTTTAACTTGTCTCTTCTTACACACATAACAGGTCAACATGCTCAGCCTCCTGCATGTACCTTCAAAACTTTCATGGATTGTCGACCTACTACTTTCAGTGGCACTGAAGGAGCGGTAGGCCTCCTCCACTGGTTCGAGAAGCTCGAGTCTGTCTTCGAGATGTGTGAATGTCCTGAGGCTCGTAGGGTGAAGTATGCTACTGGTACTCTTGAAGGTATAGCGCTCACGTGGTGGAACGCTCAGGTTCAAATGCTAGGGATTGTTACTGCTAACGCCACCCCCTGGAATGATTTCAAGGAATTGATCAAGGAGGAGTATTGTAGTCGTGACGACATCCACAAGCTAGAGGTGGAGTTTTTCAACTTAAAGATGACGGGGTCAGAAATCGAAGCATACATGAAGAGGTCTAATGAGCTGGCAATTTTGTGTCCTACTATGGTGGATCCTCCCATCAAGCGAATCGAGTTGTATCTCAAGGGTCTTGTGCTAGAAATTCAGAGTCATGTGACAGCGGCAAATCTTGGCACCATCCAGCAAGTCACTCGACTTACTCATCGTCTCACTGATCAGGCAGTGGAACAGAACAAACTGCCCAAGCGTATTGGTGCTACTACTACAGTTACTACTTCTGATGCCCTCGGCGACAACAAGCGTAAATGGGATGGAGTCTCCAGCAAGGGTTCAACATCGACTCAGTCTCAGTCTCAGCAGCGAAAGACTGATGACTACCAGAGTCCTGGTCAGCAATCTTCTGGTAGTCAAGGGCAGGGTGGATACAGGGGAAACCACCCCAAGTGCAACCAGTGCAACAGGCATCACAGTGGGCAGTGCAACAAGGGTCGTTGTTTGAGGTGTAACAAGTTTGGGCATGAAGCCAAGGATTGTAGGAGTGCGCGACCTGTGAATCAGAATCGTCAACAACAGCAACTGCAGGCTCCACAAAATCAGCCGCAGCAACAGCAGGATAACAGGGGATGCTTTCAGTGTGGTGCTGAAGGCCACTTCAAGAGAAATTGCCCCCAGTTAAATCAGAATCAGGATAACAACAACAATAATCAGGGGAACGGGAACAACAATGGAAACAACAACGGGGAAAACAATGGAAACAATGGCGCCCGGGGCCGTGTATTCGTGATCGGTCAGGGTGAAGCAAGGAATGATCCTAACGTGGTGATGGGTAAGTTCCTTCTTGACGACTTTTATGTTACTGTTTTATTTGATTCGGGTGCCGATACCAGTTATGTGTCCTTAAAACTCAGTCAAATGTTAAAGCGCACACCAACACTTTTGAACACCAAGCATGTCGTAGAGTTAGCAAACGGTAAAAGTTTAGAAGCCACACCTCATAGTTAAGGGTTGTAATCTCATCTTAGTTGGTCAGACTTTCTCTATCGAACTCATTCCTATTGTCTTGGGTAGTTTCGACATTGTTATTGATATGGATTGGTTATCGCAACATCGAGCAGAGATCATTTGCAAGGAGAAGATCGTCCGCATTCCTCGTCCAAATGGAGAACCTTTAGTGATTCATGGTAACAAGAGTGGTGCTGTGGTGGGCATCATTTCCTTTCTTAAAGCCCAGAAGTGTTTGCGAAAGGGCCACACTGCTATTCTAGCCCTCGTTACTGACACCTCGAAGAAAGAAAAGAGGATCGAAGATATTCCGATTGTGTGTGATTTTCCTGAGGTTTTCCCCGTGGAATTACCTGGTCTCCACCCCACCGTCAGGTTGAATTTCAAATCGAGCTAGCTCCTGGAGCAGCGCCAATAGCTCGAGCGCCTTATCGTTTAGCTCCATCAGAACTGGAAGAACTGTCCACGCAACTGCAAGAGCTCTTGGATAAGGGTTTTATTCATCCTAGCTCTTCGCCCTGGGGAGCTCCAGTGTTATTTGTGAAGAAGAAAGACGGTACCTTCCGTATGTGCATAGATTATCGCGAACTCAACAAGGTGACCGTAAAGAATCGTTATCCACTTCCGCGTATTGATGACTTATTCGACCAGCTGCAAGGGTCGAGCTACTATTCGAAGATTGATCTGAGGTCAGGATACCATCAACTGAGAGTCCGTGATGAGGATATATCTAAGACAGCATTTAGAACTCGTTATGGGCATTACGAGTTCCTAGTTATGCCTTTCAGATTGACGAATGCACCTGCAGTCTTCATGGATCTTATGAACAGAGTGTGCAAGCCTTAACTGGATAAGTTTGTGATTGTATTCATCGACGACATCCTGGTCTACTCTAAGAGTCAGGAGGAACACGAGCATCATCTACGGCTTATCTTAGAACTCCTTCGAACAGAACAGTTATATGCCAAGTTTTCGAAATGCAACTTTTGGCTTCGTGAAGTTCACTTTCTAGGCCATGTGGTAAACAAGGATGGGATCCATGTTGATCCATCCAAGGTAGACTCAATCAAGAACTGGCCTGCACCCCGTACACCAACAGAAATCCGCCAATTCTTGGGTTTGGCGGGCTATTACAGAAGGCTCATCAAGGATTTCTCCAAGATGGCGCAACCTCTCACTTCTCTAACTCAGAAAGGTGTCACCTACCGTTGGGGCGATGCCCAGGAGTCAGTGTTTCAGTATTTAAAGGAAAGACTATGCAGCGCACCTATTCTCTCATTGCGAGAGGGCACAGACGATTGTGTGGTTTATTGTGGCGCGTCAATTCAGGCTCTTGGTTGTGTATTGATGCAACGAGATAAAGTCATCGCTTATGCATCGCGCCAACTCAAAATTCACGAAAGAAATTACCCTACACACGATCTGGAGCTGGGAGCTGTTATCTTCGCACTTAAGATATGGAGACATTACCTGTACGGTACCAAGTGCACCATTTACACCGATCACAGGAGTCTCGAGCATATCTTCCAACAGAAAGAATTAAACATGCGTCAACGTCGATAGGTCGAGTTACTGAATGATTATGAATGCGCGATCAAGTACCATCCGGGCAAAGCCAATGTGGTGGCCGATGCCCTCAGTCGAAAGGAGACTACACCTAAACGCGTGCGTGCGTTACAACTCACCATCCAATCTAGCCTTCCTGCTCAGATACGAGAAGCTCAGGTTGAAGCATTGAAACCAGAAAACGTCAGGGCTGAGGCCTTACGCGGATCAAGGAAACGGTTAGAACAAAGGGAAGATGGCGCTTACTATGTGACGGGGCGTATTTGGGTCCCACTTTATGGAAACTTACGTGAGTTATTGATGGATGAAGCACATAAGTCTCGCTACTTGGTACATCCTGGTTCGGATAAGATGTACCACGACTTAAAGACTACATACTGGTGGCCTAGCATGAAAGCCCACATAGCAACCTACGTTGGCAAATGTTTGACTTGTGCGAGAGTCAAGATTGAATACCAGAAACCATCAGGCCTACTTCAACAACCAAAGATACCACAATGGAAATGGGAGCAAATTTCCATGGATTTCGTTACTGGCCTGCCTAGATCTCAACGCAGAAACGACACCATTTGGGTGATAGTGGATCGATTGACTAAGTCCGCACACTTCTTGGCTATCAAAGAAATAGACAAGTTCTCTACTTTAGCAGACATCTACTTAAAGGAAGTGGTTTCGAGGCACAGGGTGCCAACCTCCATTATTTCCGATCCTGATGCACGTTTTAATTCGGAACTGTGGCAAGCAATGCACAAGTCCTTTGGCTCACGTTTAGACATGAGCACCGCTTATCATCCACAAACGAATGGGCAGTCTGAGCGCACTATTCAAACCCTTGAAGACATGCTTAGGGCATGTGTGATTGACTTTGGCAACGGCTGGGAAAAGCATCTCCCGTTAGTGGAGTTTTCGTATAATAACAGTTACCACACCAGTATTCAGGCCGCTCCGTTTGAGGCATTGAACGGGCGTAAATGCCGATCACCTCTTTGTTGGCCAGAGGTGGGTGATAGTCAGATCACAGGTCCAGAACTTGTTGTAGACACAACGGAAAGGATTGCTCTGATACGGAAACAAATGGCGGCAGCTCATGACCGTTAGAAAAGCTACGCTGATAAGCACAGGAAACCACTCAAGTTCCAGGTTGGGGATCGAGTGCTACTCAAAGTCTCACCGTGGAAAGGTGTAGTTCGTTTTGGCAAACGAGGTAAACTTAACCCACGTTACGTTGGACCGTTCGAAATCTTCGAGAAAATAGGCAAGGTGGCCTACAAACTGAACCTAGCAACAGAACTCAGTGGAGTTCACAACGTATTTCACGTGTCAAATCTGAAGAAATGTCTGTCAGATGAGACCCACATAGTTCCTTTGAAGGAGCTCACTATCGACGACCAGTTGCGGTTCGTCGAGGAACCAGTTGAAATCACAGACCGAGACGTTAAGGTCCTTAAGCGCACAAGAATACCTCTTGTTCGAGTTCATTGGAACTCCCGTCGTGGCCCAGAGTTCACCTGGGAACGAGAAGACCAAATGAAACTCAAGTATCCCCAGTTGTTCGGAAACAGTGCAACCACTACTGAGGCTGAAGCTACTGCGGAATTTCGGGACGAAATTCCAAATCAACGGGGGGATGATGTGACACCCTAGGAAACCAGGAATCAACGCAACACAACTAGCTTCCTCAGTAACCACGTGCTAAATTTCGGGACGAAATTTCTTTCAAGTTGGGGATAATGTGATAACCCGAGTTTCCAAGGTCTCTATTCGGTTTAACCTTGTACTTGTTTGCAATCGCGTTTTATATATATTCTTGGTGTATATGATAGGTGTGCATGTTATAGAATATATTTAGTATTAATATTATGATTTTATAATTTAAAACATGAAACCTTTGTCGAAAACACCCCTCTGTGAAATCACCCCTAGCCGAAATACCCCCCCCCCCCCACTTGAAAACACCCCTTGTGGCGAAAACACTCTAGTGTTTTCGTACACTAACTGATCGACGAAATCAAGAATGGGCTTTGGCCCAGTGACGGTCTGTTTAGTATTTCGACTCCCAACCTTTACGTGAACTGTATTTGGCAAACCCTAGGCACCTCTCACATCTCGCTCTCCTGTGTAATCCGACGGCAATCTTGTGTTCCCCGAATTTCCCAGATCGATCCAGTCATTTATCCGTTCATCACGGTTAGTGTAAATCCTTATTCGATTAGTTGATTAAAAACACTTTTGATTACTTGTTTGATATTATGAAGTAACTGTTAGGTAATTTTGTTTATGGACGGAATAGATGGGTATGATAAGGATTCTTATAATCTGATGTATGATTGGTTGTGTTATACGTACTGTCTATGCTTGATTGATATGGGTGATCCTAATATGTTGAATGATGATTGAATAATAATCAGAATGGGATAATGATTTAGTAATTCATATGATTATATGACTTGGTTTGATTGAATGATTGTGTGATGAAGACAACGTAACTGTTAGATGAAATTAGGGTCTCTGTGAATTCGTAACTGATGGTGAAGATGATGACGTAACCGACGAAAACTCACCACCCACGAAAACACTACCCAACGAAATCATGAGCAGACGAAATCACAAGGGTTCAGGCGAAAACACCTAGTGTTTTCGTCAAACATTAAGCCGACGAAATCACCTGGGATTTCGTCGCCTGGGTGATTTCGCCATATGGTGATTTCGCCAAATAGGGTTTTCGCCCACCTAAGGGTTTTTGTCTAATGATATGTAGCTCGTATGCTAAATCTGTTACTTTGTTAACTCTGTTAGTTTACTAAATCGGTAAGTCTGTTAACTCTGTCAAGCTTAGTAACTCTGTTAAGAATATAACTTTACTAGCTTGTTAACTCTGTTAGTTAACTAACACTGTTAGTTGTTAATCTTGTTAAGTATGTTAATTCTGCTTGGCATGTAACTTTGTTAAACATATTAACTCTGTTAAGTTATGCATGCAACTCTGTTAGTATGATAATACCGTTAAGTTATTTAACTCCGTTAAAATATGTTGACCCTATTAAGCATGATAACGTAGTTAAGGAACTTGCAAGTACCTTGGAAACTTGTATGGATTGACTAACTGTTTATGTGTTATATGATGTTTTCTGCCAAACACAATCTGTGATATTGATTTCATGTGAAACTTTACGAACTTAAACTGATTATGTATACGTGCATAACTATAGGACTTGATTGATTACTTGTGAGCACATAGTTTAGCATATCGAGCAAACCAAGGTGAGTTCACACTTTCTACAAGGCATGGAATTCCCAAGGGTTGGGAATGGGTTAATAAACTAAAACGGAAACTACATATCCTCCTTGGGTAGGATATGTACGGCCATCCTCCTTGGGTAGGATGCCACTATAACTCATGCGTATTCTCCTTGGGTAGAACTACGCATGTTCGTCCTCCTTGGGTAGGACAACAACCTTAACTTACTAGACAAAACTCTATCATGAAGCCCCTCCTCTTTATATCGACTTAATCGCCGAGGCCGATGGCGAGCGGGTCATTAGTTAATAGCGCTATTAGGTTTAACAAACCTCACACCGTGTCGTTCGAACGGGCGTGTACTAATGGACTATGGCAAACTGTCAGTGATGATAGACACTGATGTAGGGCATAACTTATATTTCATTAGTAGTCGATATAGTATGGTCTAGTGGTTCACAGGGGAAGCCCCCCCACTGATTATGGTTATGTTTGGGAAATAGGGTAAACTGGTAATTCACATAGGAAGCCCCCACCAACTATAAATATGTTTGGGAAACAAAAGAACTGGTTAACTCATGGTTTACGAAACAGCTTATGATTTCAAAACGAACTGGTAAAACTGAACAACCAACTGCGAACTCGCTCAACTTTGTTGTTGACTCGTTGTTACATGCCTTGCAGGTCGTTAGGTATTTTAGGAGCTTGCACGAGGAGGGGTGGACGTTGTGGGACATGGATAGTCATATGCCATGTTAAACATTTATCATACTTTTGAACTTATACGTTGGTTTTAAACATTATGCTTCCGCTTACAACTTAAACTATGGTTTGTTTGGACACCAATTATATTGTGTTTGGGTTTTGCGTTTATTTATATGCTATGTTCAATATGATTGGTGGCTTGATCCTGGTCAGTCACGCCTCCAAGCGGTGACACTCCGCATGTGGATTTTGGGGGTGTGACATATGTAACCTCAAAAAGTGCTTAGCAGACGAATCATTAGTAATACCTCTTCAGGACATAGAGGTAAATGAGAAACTTAAGTTTATAGAGAAACCCATTCAGATTGAAGATAGAAAGATCAAGAATCTCAAACACAAGAGATTAGTTCTGGTCAAAGTGAATAGAATTCCAAAAGAGGACCAGAAATACACTTGGGAACTCGAATCAGAAATGCAAAAGAAATATCCACACCTATTCCAGTAGATCTCGAGGACGAGATTTAAATCAAGGTGGGAAGGATATAACAACCCTCCTTAAAACCCCTTAACGTAACCCTAAAACGTTCCTATTATACCCCGTATATGAGAAACGGCCTTAAAGTACCTTAATATTTATAAAAATCAAATCAAACAATTATATAGGGTTGCCGCGGGCCGCGACCCGGACCCCCATAGCTGTCGCGGGGCGCGACGTAGTGACACCAGGCCGGACCCTAGTCCGCCACGTGTCCGGTTACACGTCGAAGCCACCCGGTTGACTCAACAAGGCTAGAGCCTAGCCAGCCTACCTCGCGGGCGACGAAGGCCGACCCTGTATCCGTCGCGGGGCGCGAGCCATCTTCGGTCAGGCTATAAATAGAGGCCTTCGGCCTCATTTCTCACCGTTCAACATCTTTTCTTCTCTCAGACACTATAATAGCAATATTACTCGGGAATAATACTCCCTAAAAAGCGAAGCTCTGTCTCGTTGTAAGTATTATAACCCCTGATCACATATTTGTTACCCTACCCGATTGATCTAGGGTTCCGTAACGCATGTCAAGGCTCTGCCTGACTCAGTCGTTGGAGTTCTGTCTCGGTTTACATCCGATTGATCTACGACTCCGTAACGCATGTCAAGGCTCTGCCTGACTCAGTCGTTGGAGTTCTGTCTTTTGTTGTACGGTTAATGTGATTTGGGTTATCTTACTAACATGTGTGCATTGTCAAATTTTAATAGATAATAACCAGGAGAATCACCAGGAAGCTATAGTAGTATCACCTAAGTCAACAATGTGAGTACATCTACTTTTGTACATCTTTTTGTAAAAGCCTCAAATATTTTCAATTATACTTAACAGTGATTGAGTCTATGTATTCTACAATTACTGTCGGTATGTTGGGGTTTTGTATACATTATTTGAAATCTGTTACTATTGGACAAAGAGTTAGCCAATGAGTAACATGACCCACAAGTCAGGATTAACAGTAATGAGTAACTGTGTAGATATAAATATTGTAATCGTTCTCAATACTGTAAAGTTATAAAAGTTGTTTTGATTAAACTGGGATGCACTCGCCAGTATTTCTTGTTGGTAAAACCTTTTTAAAACGCGTTTCAGGTAACTTAATGTGAAGCCAAATAGAAGTCAGCTGGAGAGCACTGAAGGCTTAAAGTTGTGGCTATAGAAGTTACCTAAATAAAAAGGAGTTTATATTTTCAATAATTAGGGTTTACCCCTACAAATGTATTGTCAAATGAAACTTGGATTTTGTCCCATTTATTATTTATAAAAGTTTGGTGTTTAACTCTGATAAAAATATTTTCTAACTACGGTCCTGATGTATTCCGCTGCCAAATTAATAAACACCGATACCACCCACTCTGAGCGTGATCCCGCGGCCGCTTGCTCCCGGGGCAGGGGTCGGGGTTGCGACAAGGTGATTGGGAATTCGTTCATGATATAAGTGGCTTACATGGGACTTGATGATTTTAATAATCTTCCATATGATTCACGAATAATGAACTAGTATACTGTATTTTTGCAAAGTGTAACGATCTAGTATGTAGCAAGGTGTTCGATGATATATAAAGTGTTGATGAATGTTTTGATGTCCACGTTTAAATGATTTCTATGAACATGAGAATTCACCAAATCAATAGAGTAATTTTGCATGATGATGATGATTATGATTAGTTGGAATTGTTGAATGAATCTGTGTTTGATCTGTTTGAATATGAAAACATGGACATTTTACTGTTTGTCCATGTAGTTGCACACCCCAGAACCTTAGTTAATGTTTGTGGAAACTTAAGTTGTATTGAATTTTATTAAGTTTGTTAGACATTTTTTATATGTACTTATGTCTATAAACAGTTTACATTGTCAATTGGTGGATACTCTCTTTTTTGGATAAGAGAATGGAAATAATCGTATGTAACTGATATATTAACAGGTGATCTATGTTTATAGTTGTCTTTTACCTATAATAGATAACACATTTTGGTACAATATCTATATACCTATCCATACTTTCTATTAAAATGTGTTATGCATGGCTTTCTAAAAACCACCCGTGTTTGCACACGTATCTTACCTCTAGTATCTATTAATAAACATTTAATTTGTAGTCAACCACTAATTCCATGACTGGGCCCAAAGATGTATCGCAAATATTGTAAACTAGAGGGATAAACCGCGCTACGCAGCAGGTTTTCAATCGGTACCAATTCAGTTAGTATGATACCGACACTTTATGTAACAACCGAAAGAGAAATTCGATTGGTATTGTTATGCCTTATTATGGTACCAATACTCACTACAACAACCGAAAAAAGAAACCCAAAAATAAAGTCCTAATATGTCCAAAAGAATATTGCGGCGCGGGTACATCGCAAATATCGAATGCATTAGTCCAATCGTTACGTAATGCATTAAAAATATCAAAAAGCGCATTTATACGTATTTGATGATCTCAATGTAACATGTAGGTAGGTGTAAGCTCAAAACTTTAGAGACTTGAGGGAGTAAAAAGGTTTTACAAAGTTTTAAAGACAACGATAAATTAGCTTTTAAAAAAATTAGCGAACGAAAGTTATTGAACGAAAATTAAGTTAGTAAAAGACTTAATAGGTTAAAAACGTATATATAATATGTGATACATGAGCAAAGCTAGAATGTTGAAAATTAGAGGGGTTATTTTGTGTAACATGTAAAATGGAGTAGGGGCTAAAATTACTAATTACGAAAATAAAGGGGGTAGCAAAAATGAAAAGAAGTTGTTGCACTTCCCTTTTCTTTTTTTTTTCTTTTTTTTTTTTTGGGGGGGGGACAGAAAAATAACAAGTATGCTAACAAAGAAGAGCAACAAAAGTTCAAACCTAAAGGGGCCAAAGAGAAAAAGCATAAGGGACTAAATATCGCGTTACGGCGCGGGTACATCGTAAATACCAAATGTATTAGTCCAGTTGTTACGTAATGCGTTAATAATATGAAAAAAATATGATCCGTGTGCGTTGCGTCGTGGGTACATCGCAAGTATCGAATATATTAGTCCAATCGTTAACGTAATGCGTTAAAAATATGGAAAAGTGCGTTTAGACGTATTTGATGATCTCAATGTAACCTGTAGGTGTAAGCTCAAAACTTTAGAGACTTGTGGAAGTAAAAAAGGTTTTACAAAGTTTTTAAAGCCAACGACAAATTAGCTTTTAAAAAAAATTAGCGAACGAAAGTTATTGAACGAAAATTAAGTTTGTAAAAGACTTAATAGGTTAAAAACGTATATTATATGTGATACATGGATAAGCTAGAATGTTGAAAATTAGAGGGGTTTAGTTTTCATAACATGTAAAATGGAACAGGGGCTAAAATTACTAATTACGAAAATAAAGGGGGTAGCAAAAATGAAAATAAGTTGTTGCACTTCCCTTTTCGTTTTTGCCTGTCTTTCGCTCGGGGGTGAGGAGGGGGGCAAATAGAAAAATAATAAGTATACTAACAAAGAAGAAGGACTGGAGCAACAAAAGTTGAAACATAAGGAAAAAAACTCTTTTAAATACTAGAGAAAAATGCCCGGATAGTCCATGTGGTTTCGCCTTTTTTCACCTATAGTCCCCAACTTTCTAAAATTACCTGAATATTCCCCAAGTTTTCAATTTTCGTTCCCGGATAGTCCCTGGCGTGGATGGAGGTTACTTTTCTCAGTTAAGTTGGTGTAAAATTGTCACACCCCCAAAATCCACCTGCGGAGTATCACCGCTTGGGAGCGTGACTGACCAGGATCAAGCCACCAATCATATCGAACATGTAATTAATACCAAATATAATAAATGTAAACCAGTCATTCAATATGATAGGTGTTCAAACATAATCATAGTTTTAAAGTATAGCGGAAGCTTAAGTACGAAAAACCCAAATGTGTAACATAAGTTCAATAAGTTTCAGAACATAATCCATGCTCCACAACGACCTGCTCCTCCCTGTGCAAGCTCCATAAGTATCTAACGACCTGCAAGGCATGTAACAGAGGATCAACAACTAGTTGAGCGAGTTCACAGTTAACAGTTCAGTAGTAGTACAGTGTGAGTAGTAGTATGTTCGTTCGTTATGTCATGTATCGTACTAGTTTCCATCGCGGCCTCCCAGGCAGGTATGCGAAGATATTAGGGGATGTTCATCCCGTAAATTCTAGACTAGGTTTATCCGTATCGCGGCCTACCAGGCAGGTGTGCGAAGATTAGTAAATTACAGTTCGCGGCCTTCCAAAGGCAGGTGTGCGAAGTCAGTCATAATATCGCGGCCAACCCTTGGCAGGTGTGCGAAGATCAGTTCAATAAGTGTTACTAGTCTAGTAGTAGTTCTAACAGTGGAGTATGTACCATAGTTCATCAAATCACATCACCACGTTCCATTATAGACAAGTACCAGTAAATATTCAAATCCCATTCCCACCCTGGGAACCCCATGCCTTGGCTGTGTGAACTCACCTTGGTTTGCTCGGTATGTTATTGCTTCTAGGGTTTATAAATCTCTAAGTCCGTTACCCAAGACCTAGGATATATTGCACACGATTCATTCAATTAGGGCTTACAATCCTCGATATTCAAGCATCGGTGCTTTGTGTGTTTATTGTGTACACGATAATATTACATAAAATGTTCACACATGCAGGATCATACTGTTGCATTCAATATCATACAACCATTCACATATAATAATACATCATGTAAGCAGTCAATCCTATTCACGTAATTCATGCGTAGCGTCCCTGATTTCACGGTTTAATCTTACTTGTATATTAATCCAGTGGCCACTATTAACACACTTTATGCATTTAACAGTGTAAATAACTTCACACGTTTAACGAAGTCAGGGAATCAAAGTATCATACACAGCTTAACAGGATTAGCATAATATATCATGCAGTTCGTTGTTTCAACTGATCATTACACAACATCAGACAATTTCGCATCATCAGGCAATCATGCAACATCAGACAATTTTCGCATCATCAGGCAATCATACAACATCAGACAGTTGTACAACATCAGACAAGTGTGTGTGGGGTAAAAGTCGGATAGGGCCACCCCCTCTACAAACTCGGACTCCCTTGTCCATTCAACAAAGTCGGACCAAGGGTCCCCCCCCCCTTTTAAACTCGGGCAGCCCCTACCCCTAATTAAAAGATCGGACCCCCTTCATTCTCAAATAACTCGGACATATGATGTCCATTAAACTCGGACATATGTGTTAATCAATAAACTCGGACCATGTGTTAATCAATAAACTCGGACCATGTGATAATCAATAAACTCGGACCATGTGTTAATCAATAAACTCGGCCCTTTGCACATATCATTAAACTCGGACCTTTGCACATATCATTAAACTCGGACACTTGTGTTTCTTATTAAACTCGGGCAAGAAACATCAAAGTATACTCGGACATAGGCTGCCCCATTAAACTCGGACCACATTGTTTCTTGTAAGCTCGGATCTATAAGGTGTCAATAAACTCGGATCCCTCATGTTTGTTTTGAAACTCGGATTTAGTTATTTTCCATTACAACCTCAGACATAGATTCATCAATAAACTCAGACATGAAACATCATATTAAACTCAGACAACTAGGATCAAGGTTATGAAACTCTGACAGAAATCGTGAGTTCCAATACAGAATCAAATGAATCAAATCAGTTACATTTCTCTTGGTTTCTAACCCTAATATCAAACACAGTGACGGCAGAATCATAATCAATCCACTCATGATCAACAATAATCAAACTATATCATTACAGGAACCATCTATCAATCATACGACTAATCATTATCATCAATAATTCAGAATCAAATCAAAATCACAACCTATCACATGAAGAACTAGGGTTTTATAAGCATCAATCAATCAACAATTAGTCAAGAATTGATACAACCAAATAATCAATGCACAATCATTAACAATTACCTTGAATGATTCTAGAGAAAGAGGAATCAAGTGTGATGATTATCTTGTGCCAATGATTTGGTGATGATGCTTGCTAGAGGATTAGAGAGTTACAAGTACGTGTTTTGATTTTGAGAGAATGATTAGTGAAAAGGGGATTAGGGTTAAGTATAATTAAGTTTTCACTAATAACTCTTCACACCCTCAAATATTCTATTTTACAAAAGTACACCATCTCAATCAATTTCACAGTTTCACCACCAAGTTTATACATTTGACAAGTTTATCACAATTAACACATAGTCATGCACAATCACAATTAACATATACAATTCCATAACAACTAATTGTGAAATCAATCGACTAAATAATACAAGAACGTGCAATAAATGCGAAATAGAAATCTTGGAAATTCGAGTTGTCACATTATCCCCAACTTAAAAGAAATTTCGTCCCGAAATTTGGTACGCACTCACTGAGGAAGCTAGGTAAGTTATATCGTTCACTGGTTTTCCTGGGGTGTCACAAAAATGACTATAACGCCCTTACTATTAAAAAACAACAAATAAAACATTAAAGGAATAAAAAAATACATGTGGGCCCTACCTACCCACCCCACCGCAACCTATGTCTTCTTCCCCATTCTCTCCTTAACCTCAGGCCGATCGGTCATCTTCCCTGAGTCGTCGGTGACAAGATTCCGGCCACTAATAAGATATAATAATACAAATAAAAAACAAACACGTTGTACATCTTGTTCGCTTCACTCCTGATCAAGATGAAATAAAATTAAATTCGATAGTTAGAAGTGGATTAAGGTTCATCAGTTTTATATGATTCTTTTTAGACCTATGATTTTTATTACGAATCTGTTCAATCGAAATCTTAAATGTTTATAGTTTATACTTAGCAAAGCACCCCCACTAGATTGTTTTCCCGACCGAAACCAGAGTCGCCGGCGACTCGACTTCCACAACCAAAACCCAAGTCGCTTAAACAAAACAGTAGCATCGAAGACCATTTTCCCGACCCAAGTCGTACAACCAAAGAGGTTAACAAAAGACTGATGTCGATGATTGCCCACCTGTCACCACCGGCGCCGGTGACTTCAAGCACCTGTCACCACCGTTCACTTTCCCTTTAACCCCAGTTGCTACCACCGTCGCACCACAATCCGATACCACCAACTATCACCAACATCGCCTGCAACCCGATTCCACCACCACACCTCCACCTTCGTCGCTGCACCTCCACCGTATCCTGTTGCAACCCACCACCACAAACCTCCACTAAAACCCCTAACCACCGTTTATTACACCTTCCCACCACCATTGTCCTTCCATGACCATCATCATCTATCACCGGCATTGTCAATTTCCGGCTAGAGAGACGAACGAGGGCAGTGAGGGGGATCTGGGATAATGTAGGGGAGTGGCTTGTTATATTGTTTTTATAATAATAAATGGGCCCATAAATGTATATTCATTTAAATCCTAATCAATTTATTTTGTTTTCTCATAAAGGGGGTATTTATGTATTTTTGAATAGTAAGGGCATTATAGTCATTTTACACCAACTTAACTGAGAAAAGTAATCTCCATCCACGCCAGGGACTATCCGGGAACAAAAATTGAAAACTTGGGGACTATTCAGGTAATTTTAGAAAATTGGGGACTATAAGTGAAAAAAGACGAAACCACAAAAACTATCCGGGCATTTTTCTCTAAATACTATTATAATTACCGTTCATGAGTCTTTCAAAATGTTAAAAGAGAGAATGTGCCTAGTCTTGCGTATCAATGTTGAGCTGAAGTCACAAAAAATCATGAAATAATTGGCGGTCGCACAATGGTTGTTATTCTGAACCCTCAAGGGCATAATAGTCTTTTTAACACTAAAAGTCCACTATGTTTGTCATTTCTTTTTCCAATTAATCGCCATGTAAACTTCCTTTCCACTTTGTTCCTTTGATGCTGATGACGGGGTAGCCCAAGGTTAAATAAAATGACTAATATGCAAGAGCTTAAAAGGTTGAAAGGTTCATCGGATGAAAAGCTGCAAAGTGAGAAAAGCGAGGAACAGTAATCAGTCACATCTGAGAACTCGCCTCACCAACTCACGCCCACAAACTCAGAGCAGGTCTGCACAAGTACACTCTATTAACCAGGGGTCCAAAGCCTTCAACCCCAAAAGGGGAAACCCTCCATTGCAAACAGGTTTCGCTAGTCTTGTATATGCCATTTCAGGAGATGTCTTCCCCTATAAGAAGACAACTCATTTTCACTCCTGGGACATTCCGAAACACAGAGATTCCTTAATCTCTAGTCATTCAAAGAGTACTTGATCACTTCCAAGTTACTCTTCATCACATTCACCACACACTCATTCTATTTGCTTTCTTTTCTGGATTCGAGCTTGCCTCGGAGAAGGAACTTCAAAGCAAATAACAATTACATACTAGTGAACCTCCTTCCACGTTTTGCAAACGTGGAGGGACCCCGCGACCTGCGTTAGGCAAAACTGAACCCTTCAACCCTTTTGCCTAACCAACTTAGCTACCATCCTTGGTCCCGTGTTTGTTGCATCAACAAGTTGGCGCCCACCGTGGGGCTACGCCGCTGTTTCTTCTCAAAAAAGACCTAGTAGTGTAGCTCCCTTCACTCAAAACCACCATGTCAGAAAGTGGATCCCCGGGAGAGGTGAACCAGATCCCTAACACCTCCACCCCGGGTAGTGGCCAAGCTCACACAACTATAACAACACCGTTTTCAACTCCGGGGAGTACACCCGAGTTCCTTACCTTCAACACACCAACCCCATCCAGATCTGGGGCTCCGTCTCCCAACGTTGGAGTGTCGGACACCCCGGCACGTGTTGAACTTACCCCCGAGGGGGTCGCTAATAACTTTCTCGAGTTAAGGTCACTTCTTAACCAGCATGTGAGTAGAGAAAGGGAAAAGGGGGTAAGGATTCGTCTAGATTACGACGAACCTGAGCCAACGTTGTCTCCTGGGCCACCCCTACCACCCTTTGTTACAAGAGGTGAGGCTGGTCCAAGCAACCCTTCAAACCCTCATCCTTATCTATCCACTATGACAAATCCAACTGTTCATCCTATTCTCTCTTCCCAACCATTTGCTAGTGGCACTCCTCTGGGACATGAGTTAACGCTTGACCAACTCCTAAAGTCCCCAGTGACCAGCTGTCCTGCTTCTCTAGCTACCACATGGGAACAAGCTCTGTTCGTGCTCCCTTTAGCACGGAGTGCTGTTACTAGCACCCCTCTCGGGGTAAACTGCTCAGTTGGTCCAGGAAGCCTTCAGGGTTTCAATCTCATACCCAACATGATGTCTCAGATGATGGCCAACTTCCCATGGCAACACTTCATCAATCAAGTGCTAGCCACCCAGGGGAACCATGGCAATAGCAACAATGTAGGTACAAGACCTGAAGAAGACTTGGCTAAACCTTACAAGCCAAGTAACCTTTCCTGCTTCTCAAGGCAGATAGCTGATTATGATTTTCAGTCAAAGATCAAGATGCCAGCCCACATCAGAACGTATGATGGGACCGAAGATCCCGAAGATCATCTCCAGATCTTCACTGGTGCTGCTCGAATAGAAAAATGGTCAAATGCTGAATGTTGCCTAATGTTCATGCAGACTCTTGTTGGATCTGCCAGAATCTGGTTCAATGACCTACCTGCTCAAAGCATTCGAAGCTTTGACGATCTCAGCAGAGGTTTTCTGGCAAACTTCTCCCAACAAAGGCGATACGTTAAGGACGCAACAGTAATCTTCCAGATAAAACAACGCGACGATGAAAGTCTTCGGGCATTCATTGAACGGTATAAAAAAGAAGGACTAACCTATGTAGGGGCTGACGAGAAAATGAGAGTGGCCGGTTTTATGAACGCCATAACCTCCAAATACCTCACACGAGATTTCAAAAATCTCTGCCCAAAACCTTAGAGGAAGCCCTTGAAAGGGCCGAAGCTCACATTCGGGGAGAGGAAGCTGTGGATATCAAGGAACAGAGGAAAAGGGGGTCTGGCTGGCGAAGCAGTAGCCCAGCCAGAAAGAGAGGAAACTTTAACTCTTACGACAGACGCCCAAAGGGTTCAGACCCTCGAAGGGTTGAAGGACGAAACCCTTCAGGCAGAGATAAAGGCATGAGTTTCACTCCCCTCACCAAAACCCCTCAAGAAATCCTGGCAACGGAAGAAGTCAAGCAAAACTTTAGACCTCCCAGGCCTCTCCCCAAGAGTCGAAAAAATGAGAACTCCACGCAGTTCTGTGAGTTCCATGAAGAAAAGGGACATCACACCAATGATTGCTTCCAACTGAAAAAGAGAATTGAAGAGGCCGTTAAGTCAGGAGAGCTCGCTCATTTGGTAAAAGGGGTTCGAGACAAGATGGCTGAAGGCAAAGGGAATGAAGTAAACATGGTGTATTCTGATGAAAAGGCTCCTTACAAAAAGCAGCGTTTGGAAGCTTGGGAGCTTCAGTGTGTCTGCTTCCCCCCAACAAGGAAGGACCCACTTCCTGGTCCCCTTGTGGTTGAAGCCACCGTGGGCACATTACAAACATGTAAAGCATACATAGACACGGGAGCAGCCACTGAAATCATGTTTGAGAAATTTTTCAACCAATTAAGTGATGAGGAACGTTCAAGGCTTCAACCCTCTGGAACCTCCATAAAAGGTATCGCCGATATAACCTTGAAGCCTTTGGGGCAGATAACCCTTGATGTTTGTTTTAAGGGGGGATCAAAAGAAAGAACCCGATCACTGACCTTTGTGGTTATCAACATCCCTTCCAACTATGACGTAATCATAGGGAGGCCTGGACAATGTGCATTTTACATGGCAGTGTCTGTCGGCCATGGCACAGTCAAATTTCCTACTGAAAGAGGGATAGCAACCCTTCAACCCTCTCAGGAAGCTTACCTGATCGAGGATGAAAGCTCAAATGGTGAGAAAGACAAGCAAGGGTTAGTCATAAACCCTAAATACCCTGAGCAACGAGTAAGGGTCAACCCCAACCTTTCCCAAGAGACTCTTTCATACCTTGAAAAGCTGCTGAAGCATCACAGTGATGTGTTTGCCTGGTCTCCTGAAGATATGACTAGGATCCCCCGAAGCATTGCTGAACACGAGTTAAGAATACCACCGGATGTCAAGCCGGTGGTTCAAAAGAAAAGAAGCCTGGCACCCGAGAGAAGCCTGGCAGCTTGCCAGGAGGTTGAAAAGCTTGTATCAGCTGGTATCCTCCGAGAGGTCAAGTACCAATCATGGATTGCAAATCCTGTTATAGTCAGAAAACCCGACAACTCTTGGAGAATGTGTATAGATTTCAAAGATCTTAACAAGGCTTGTCCCAAAGATTGCTACCCGCTCCCGGAAATTGATCTCAAGGTTGATTCCCTCACGGGGTATCCGTTTAAATGTTTTCTTGATGCATACAAAGGTTATCACCAAATCCTCATGAAGAAAGAGGATGAAGAAAAAACAGCTTTCCACACAGACAAAGGCATTTTTTGTTACCAAAAGATGCCTTTTGGCCTCAAAAATGCAGGTGCCACCTATCAGCGTCTCGTCGATAAAGCCTTTGAAGACCAAATCGGTAGAAACATGGAGGCATATGTCGATGACTTGGTGATTAAGAGCAAAACGGAATACCAAATGCTTGATGATATCCAAGAAACTTTCAAAAACCTTAGAAAGATCAACATGAAGCTCAACCCGGAAAAATGCTCGTTTGGATTCGATGAAGGAAAATTCCTGGGTCACATCGTCGGAAAGCAAAGTATCAAGGCCAACCCTAATAAAGTAAAAGCAGTCCTTGAAGCTAAACCACCGAGAACCAAGAAGGAGGTTGAAAGCTTAAATGGGAAGCTTGCAGCCTTGAAGCGTTTTACCTCAAAACTAGCCGAAAGGTCTCTACCATTCTACAAAACGCTCAAGAACTGCTTAGATAAAAAAGATTTCAGATGGAACGATGAAGCTAAAGAAGCCTTCAACCAAATGAAGCAGCACTTAGCTTCCCTACCAGATATTGCAGCACCAGAAACTGGGGAGCTCATATCGGTGTACCTTTCAGTTGCCGACGAAGCCATCAGTGCAGTTCTCACTATTGAAAGAGACAAGGCTCAGGTACCCGTTTATTTTTTCAGCAAAACTCTAAAACTAGCTGAAACCAAATATCCTCCCCTCGAAAAACTCGCTCTAGCCCTGGTTCAAACAGCCAGAAGGCTTAGAAGATACTTCCAAGCACATCCTATACAAGTGGTCACTGACCAACCTGTCAAGAATGTGCTTGAAAAACCTGAGAACTCAGGAAGGCTAGCAAAATGGGCAATGGAACTAGGTGAACATAACATCACCTACGTCCCACGAAAAGCCATTAAAGCTCAAGTCCTGGCTGACTTCCTAGTTGAAGTCCCAAACCAAACAACTGAAGAAGTAAACACCACAACCGCTGAACCCTCCAACCCTGAAGCCTGGAAATTATTCACTGATGGGGCTTCAAGCGTTGAAGGGTCAGGAGCTGGTTTAGTCCTAATCAACCCTGAGGGGATAGAATTCACATATGCTCTCCGTTTTAATTTTCAGACCACCAATAACGAGGCTGGATATGAAGCATTGATCGCTGGCCTACGACTGGCCAAAGAAATGAAAGTCAAAAAGCTTGAAGTGTTCACTGATTCACTACTAGTATCAAGCCAAGTTAATGACAGCTATGTCGCCAAGGAGCCCAACATGAGAAGGTACAAAGAAAAATCCAAGGAGTTAATGAACACCTTCCAGACATGCAACATCAAACAGATTCCAAGGTCCCAAAACAAAAAGGCCGATGCCTTGAGCAAATTGGCATCCCTCACGTTCGCCCACCTCACGAAAAAGGTGTTGGTTGAAGTGTTAAAGGCCCGGTCGATTGATGAATTGGAAGTGCAAGATGTAGTCACCGAGGAAGATCCAAATTGGATGACTCCTATCAAAAAATTCCTTCAAGACAATGAACTACCTAATGATCAAACGGAAGCCGAAAGGGTAAAGATCAAAGCAAGACAATATGTGTTGCAAGGAGAAACCCTCTATAAAAAAGGTTACCTTGCACCCTTGCTAAGATGTGTGGGCCCTGAACAAAGCAAGTATTTGGTTAAGGAAGTGCATGAAGGAATATGTGGAGCTCATTTTGGAGCTAGGTCGGTGGTTGCAAAGCTCATGAACCTTGGATACTTCTGGTCATCAATGCATCGTGACACCGTTGAGCAGCTGAAGAAATGTGATGCCTGTCAAATCCATTCCCCAATACCAAAAAGTCCCAAACATGACCTGGTTCCCATAACCTCGGCATGGCCATTCCATAAATGGGGAATGGACATTGTCGGGCCATTCCCTCCAAGCAAAGGGGAAGTAAAATTCCTATTGGTAGCAATTGATTACTTCAGCAAGTGGCCAGAGGTTAAACCCCTTGCCAAGATCACAGGAAAGCAAGTCATAGACTTTGTTTGGGAAAATATCATCTGCCGCTATGGGTTGCCAGGGGTAATTGTCACCGATAATGGGAAACAATTTGCCGAGAAACCCTTCAGCCTTTGGTGCAAGGAATACATGATCAACCAAATCTTCAGCTTAGTGGCTTACCTGCAGTCAAACGGCCAGGTTGAAAGGACCAACAGAAGCATAGTGGAAGGCATCAAAACAAGATTGGGGAGGTATGAAAGTAATTGGCTTGAAGAATTGCCTAGCGTTTTATGGGCAATTAGAACAACAGAAAAAACAAGTCACAAGAAAACACCTTACAGCTTGGTATTTGGATCCGAGGCCGTAATCCCCGCTGAAATAGGAGTTTTAACCCAACGAATTGTCAACATGGATCCCGAAGTAAACCAGCAAGAGACCATGTTGAACTTACAACTCCTAGAGGAGGCCCGAGATCAAGCGGCAATACAAGAAGCCAAATACAAGCAAAAGATGGAAGCCTACTACAACAAGAAGGTCAAGAACGAACGATTCAGGCCAGGGGATCTAGTCCTCAGAAACAACGAAGCTAGCAAAAAAGAAAATCAAGGGAAGCTAGGCCCAAAATGGGAAGGTCCATACACCATCCTCGAAGCACACAAGGGCGGATCCTATAAGCTGGGAGATTCAGAAGGCAAAAGGCTTCCAAGGCATTGGAACGGAAAAACCCTGAGAAAGTTCTATGTTTAGAAAGTTTGGTTTGTATCAAAACAAAAACCTTTTGTAAAAGCAGATACTGCTTGAATGAATGAAGTCATTTTATCAAACTTGTCTTTCTATCCTAATATCAGGTTGAGAACCTAGCAAAAAACTCCATGGCAAGGGCCATGTAAGGGGATGAGCTCCCAGGCCATATCACTCAATAGGTTCAAGGGTTGAATGGACCTATATAAGGGGTGAGTTCCTAGATCAATACAACTCCATGAGATTTATTAAGAAAAAACAATAATGTCTCATAGACAGGTTTGAACAGCCTACACCAATCGTTCCTTAAGTCTTAGAAACATAATCAACAAATAGACTTACGAAATCAAGCAAACTACAAAGAAATAAGGAAAAGGATAGATACTACGTCTTGATGTTAATAAACACTAAGGTAAAGTGTCTGCAGCACGGAACCCTTTAAAGTGTAAAAAACATAAAGACAAAGTAAACAAAGACAAGGCAAGAAAATAAAAATAACTGACAAAAATAAACAAACTTATCAATTAAACATGCAAACCAAACCAGAAGCTACCAAGGTTTCAAGCCAACAGAAAATAAGCTCGAAAGGTTAAAGGCTTCAACCCATTAACAACTGCACAAAAAGGCTTGAAGGGTTGAAAACCCACAAAACAAACCAAGCAAAATAAGTAAACAAACATAACACAAACAACATAGCAACCATCATACCATAATTAGGAAGGCCATAAAAGACCTTCAGAAGGAAGTCAAAGCAAGTCCTAGTAACTTGCAAATAAAACTAGTGTTCAAACGGCCATACAGGCCTAACCAACCACAGGAACCTTAAGGGTTCCTAAAAACCTAATATTGTTTAAAACATTACAGACATAAAGTGTTTGCTAAGAAAGCTACGAATAAACATCAGGTAGCAGAAGGCTTGGAACCTTCAACCTTAGACTTCTTGGCTTTCTTAGTCTTCTTCGCCTTAGCACCCTCATCACCACCAACCGCAGAGGTCTCTAAACCAGCATCTTTTGAAGCATCAGGCAAACTTGAGAGGGTATCGTCACTATCCCCAGAGTAAGACCTCTTCCTTGACAAGGAACCCAAAACCTCAGCACACACTTTCTTATTCAACCCCTCAGGCTTCAAATCCTGTAAAACAGATAAAGGCTTACCAAAGCAGGAAGAAACTTCATGAATGTAGGGATAGGTTAGCCTCTCCATCTGCTCAACAGAAGCTTTGAAGATATCAGAAGCCTCGGGGCGAAACATAGGTGATTTCTCCAAGGATTGTCCAGACTCATGAAGCTTGTAACCAGCAGTAAGGCCTTGATGTTTCCCCAGGTTCAAAAGTTTAGTGTAAACATCACCAAGGGCAGAGTTAAACTCCTTGGAATGTAAAAGGTAAGTGACAACCTGCTGGAAACCATGCTCAATCAACCACTGATTGTCCGCAGTAACTTGGCCAACCGAAGCTTTCAACCCTTCTTTTTCTTCGCGAAAAGCTTGTTGCTGAACAGCCAAGGCCTCTCGCTCAGCCTTTAGCTTTAGCAAGTTAGCCTCAAAGCTCTTCCTCAGATCACCCATCTCAATATCATGCATCTTTTTCAAATCACTAACCTCCTTCCGCCACGCTGCTTCCTTCTCTGCAAACCCAGCTATTTCCTTCTTCATTGATGCTAGGGAGAATTTCATCTTATCCTTCTTCTTGGAGAAGTCCTCATATTCCTGCATCCTTTGGCGAAAGCGAGTAATCCCTTGAGGAAGCATAGCAGCAAGGTTACAGGTGGTTAAAACCATGCGAGACAACATCAAGTCATCATCCATCTCAGCAATGGTTTTGTGCACAGAAGGAGGAGCAAGATGACTAAGAGCATCCTCACAAACAGCAGCATCCTTGAAGGTGTCATCATTCTTCACTAGCCAAGCAGGCACATAAGTACCTTCAGGGTTCAACCCTTCAACGTCCCTGCTTGAAGATTCCTGAACAGGGACAACCTTCTTGCCTCGAACCTTCTTACCATGAACAACCAACTCCTTGTCCTTCTCAACACCCGCTTCAACTTGATCCTCCGAAACTTCAATATCATCACTCAAATCCACTGGCTCAGTAGAAGTGGATTGAGGACCAGCTTTCAACAAACGACGAGAAGATCGGCGAGTTGAAGACTTGGGAGCATTAGACTTGGTAAAACCCTTAACGTTGGCAACACTAGCATAACCCGTGCCCTCAAACCTTTGCTCGGAAGTCCTAACCACAACATTCTCACCCGGAACAGACGGGGCATCCTCAAACACAACATCAGACGTGTCGTCACTCTTGATAAAGTCCAAAGCAGACATAACTGGTAAACACAAACAAAAGAAAATAAGTCATAAGCAAAGTAAAATAAGAAAAGGCATAAGGGGGAAAATGCATACCAATGCCATTTCTCATTAACACCGGATCCCGATCGGCTTTTCCCCAAATATTACTAACCCCTAAAAGCACTAACAAATGTTCGGGAAAGGGACGAACCCTCGAAGGGCACCCCCGAATGGTTGTAAGAAAAGCATCGTTCAACTCAGATTCAGAAGGCTCCGGATCATTAAGAACAGCATCCGGATGCCTCCACACCATTTTGAAAGGAACGATAGATTCAGAAACCCAGAAAAAGCGATCCTTCCAGGACCCAAGCGTTGTAACCATGGACGAAATAAGACAAGTATCAACCTTTGATGTCTCAAAGGTGAACCAGTCACCATTTTTGGCTAAACGAAAAAACCTCCGAAAGAGCAACAAAGAGGGATCATACCCAAGAGCACGACACAACACTTCAAAGTGCAAAACCCTAGCCATCCCCTTCGGATGAACTTGACCAAAAGAAACGCGATAATACTCAAGCAAGTTCAAAACAAAAAACGAAAAAGGGTAACGAAGATTAGACCACTGAAAATGACGACAATACAAGGCGATCGAACCAGGGTTTGGTTTGTCAACAGGAACATCGCAAGCAGGGGCAGTTGGGTTAAATTTTTTATCAATACCATATTCCAAACAAAACAAGTCTACTTCCTCTTGTGTCATTCGAGAGAATGACTTTGCTAAATCTTTAAGGGCACCCATTTTTGAAGAAAGTAAAAACGAAAATGGAAGAGAAAACTAACCTAAAGGAAGAAACTTGGAATGATTGTGAGTAAAATGAAAAAGTTTTACAAGTATAAAATAAATATGATTTTAAAACAGGGGTAATAAAGGTAAATAAATGGCTCCTGCAAAACCGCCGCCTGACACACATCAATCAAATCAACTGTCAATCGTTTAAAATTCAAAATTCAAAAAGTAACTGCCTCAAGCCTTTCAAGCCTCCAAGCAACGAACCCTTGAAACCTTTAAAACATATGCATAAAAGTCAGAAGTCTTTGAGCATACTACCCCAAAAACCTCTGACTTGGGGGGCTGATGACGGGGGTAGCCCAAGGTTAAATAAAATGACTAATATGCAAGAGCTTAAAAGGTTGAAAGGTTCATCGGATGAAAAGCTGCAAAGTGAGAAAAGCGAGGAACAGTAATCAGTCACATCTGAGAACTCGCCTCACCAACTCACGCCCACAAACTCAGAGCAGGTCTGCACAAGTACACTCTATTAACCAGGGGTCCAAAGCCTTCAACCCCAAAAGGGGAAACCCTCCATTGCAAACAGGTTTCGCTAGTCTTGTATATGCCATTTCAGGAGATGTCTTCCCCTATAAGAAGACAACTCATTTTCACTCCTGGGACATTCCGAAACACAGAGATTCCTTAATCTCTGGTCATTCAAAGAGTACTTGATCACTTCCAAGTTACTCTTCATCACATTCACCACACACTCATTCTATTTGCTTTCTTTTCTGGATTCGAGCTTGCCTCAGAGAAGGAACTTCAAAGCAAATAACAATTACATACTAATGAACCTCCTTCCACGTTTTGCAAACGTGGAGGGACCCCGCAACCTGCGTTAGGCAAAACTGAACCCTTCAACCCTTTTGCCTAACCAACTTAGCTACCATCCTTGGTCCCGTGTTTGTTGCATCAACAGATGCCAACTTCTTTTTTATCAATGTCATTCATAGCCCATAGGCTACCTTTATAACTCATATTAGTTCATATAATTAAATTTAAATGAAGCCTATTAATATTAAATAACTAATATTAACCGATTAGAAGTAATAATTAATACAAACTAACCCTAAAATTATTTAAAATGTAGGAAATATTTATATAAATATATGTATAACTAGGTTAGAACCCCGTGTATTACACGGGTTGATTAAAAATATTTTTTTATAATAAAAAAGTTACATCTTTAATTACCCGTGTATAACATAAGTTGAATAAGCACATGTACTACACAACTTGAATAAATATAATGTAATCAGTTAATGAAGGGGTATGGTCCCAAAAAGTCGCGCAAACCTCCGCCCAGGTTGCGCGCGGAACCATACTCCTTATTTCAGAAAACTTATTAACAGTATCCCCGCGCGACACACACGCGTTGTACTTTACCCCGCGCGAGGCAAGGCTCACAAGAGGCCCAGATATCAGCACTTAGCATAAAACAATGGAAGAAATGAGCCACTCAGTAGGGAAGCGCGCGGCTACCTACAGTGGTACATAAGGTACAAGTGGCAGTAAAAGGAGCCAATGAGCGTCTAGCAGGCTCTGGTTAATCGTGCGCCACGATCGCCTGACGAGAAGTACACAAGGACGCCTACATGGCACCAATCAGAGGACGGAGACAACTGTCCCACGATCTCCACTCGTCTGCTGATGACAGAAGGACAACAAGGCCGACAACAATGACACGTGGCTCCAATCAAGGTGCGCCAGCACCAACGAGCATCTAGAAGCCACTAAGCGGTCGACGCCAGTGAGACAAAGAGCATATCCGTTTTGTTGTCCGCTTCTGGCCCAAGGCCGATCAGCCCATAACCCCTCACACCTCTCCGGCTATAAATAGAGACTTCATTCCTCAGGTTAAACATTTTATTCCCTTGGCTCTCACTCTTTACACTTAATTACTCTCAAAGCAGTCGCTTATTCTCACGCCGGAGCCTGGTTAAGAGGGAAACCCCCACATTCCCCTCTTAACGAGTAACGGTGTTCTGTTTTGCAGGATAAATCACCAAGTCGGAGCTTAAATACCTTTAAGAAGATTAACCAACATGAAAGGAACATAAACCAATCTAATTAACTCCCTAATTAGATCACTGTTTCTTCATTGGCGCCCACCGATTTTTTCTATAACCACCCTCATCTTCTTTTATTTGAGCCTTTGACGTCTCTTTCTTCCTTCGGCTATGACTGGTCAAGGAATCATCCCAGAGTTCGGTTTCGGAACCAACTCTAACACGGCGTTGGGCGAGGGAATCCAAAACTTCCAAGCCCAACAAATCGAAGAAATCGGCGAAGTTGAAATCAACAATACTGGGGGTCCGCGCGGGAGCTTCACCCGCATCACCCAAGTGGTCACCCCAGGAAACGGAGAAGGACCTTCGAACACAGCGCCACCTCAAAATGTATCTGCATTACTTGGCTTACCAGAAGGTGAAACCCCAGCCTCGTGGTATGCCAAGAACATCGCCACTATCAATGCAGCATACCAATCGCTCATCGCGCAGCAGGCAGTTTTGACGGCAGAACCGTCCTTGGTCACCCCTCAGAGTCAGGGGGTGCGCCAAATGCCCCCACCAGCCAATATACAAGGCAGAACCAACAGGCCTCCCCCAACAAGACGTTTAAGCGTACAAGACACGCGCGATACAAGAGGGGAAACGGATAGTTACTATGAATATCCGTCGAACCTTCAACGAGGCCCTGTTCACAGCCGGCTCACGCCGCGCAACATGAACAATGAATGGGAAGAAACGGACCCATACGATCCCACATGGGAAGGTGACGAAGAATCGTCAGTCTTTAATCGTTTACCAAAAAACCATGAGTACTACAAGCCAAGACAACACATTGGCTACACAGAAGAAGCTGAAAGAGATTTCCGCCTGGCATACAGACCAGCGGAAGCTGCGGAACACTCCAAGTTTATCCCGAAAATTGCACTCGCGCCGCTTTCACGAGAGAAGCTACCCCCAACTGTTGGGAAATTCAATGGGTTGACTGACCCAGACGATCACGTCAGAACATTCACGAGTGTGGGCTGCATGGGAGGTTGGAACATGCCCATGTGGTGCCACCTGTTCATTCAAACTCTTACCGGAGCGGCTCGCGCCTGGTTTGACAGCCTTCCGCCCGGGAAGATTAAATCATGGACAGATTTCAAGACGCAATTCTTAAGCTACTTTAGCCAACAACGTCGCTACCAACGTGACACAGCCGAAGTAGAAGATATTTGGCGAAGAGATGGTGAAGGTCTGGAGGACTTCATCACGCGTTTTAACAAAGAGTGTCTGGAAATAGGCGGCGTCAGTGAGCAACTCATGCGCTGCCACTTCAAAAAGGCTATACGTTGCGATAGTCTCATTAGAACCATCACAGGCAAAGATGGAATGCCAAAGGAGTGGGATAAACTAATGGAAGCCGCAAAAATCGTCGCGCAAACTGAGGAGTCCCTTGCTGGTGGAAAGGGTTACTACCCAGAAGATCGATTTTCAAGAGGAAGCACGCGCGATAACAACAACAAGCGTAACAAATACAAGAGTCATGACTGGAAGTCTGAGAGACCAAGAGGCCGTGACGACAGGCCACGTTACAGAGAAGATGCGCGAGAAACGATTGACCGAATCGGTTACAAGAAGGCGGTCAGAGACGACAATCGTGACAAACACTGGACTCCGCTCACAAAAACTCCAAAGGAGGTATTGATGACGGAGAATGTCGATTTCAAGGCGCCAAGGCCAATGACAAACAAGAAAGGGCAAGACCCTAACTTGTACTGCGATTTTCACAAAGATTCAGGGCACCTGACCGACGACTGTTACAGCTTGCGCCAAGAAATCGAGAGAGCGCTCAAAAGCGGCAAGCTAAGCCATTTAGTGAAGAATGTACGCAAGGAAACCCGTCAACTCCAGCGCCACGATGAAGGGAACCACAAAAAGGTCCGACGACTAGAGACTCACATGGTCAACGGACCCAGGTACAGCGCGAAAGAGAAAGGCAAACGTCCTTATGAACCTTCTTGGCAAGAGCAGCAAGTTATATTTCCAGTAGTGCGTGGCGGACCTCGCGCCACACGTCCTGTGGTCATCACCGGCATAATCGGGCATTATGAAACTGACTACATATTCATAGACCCGGGAAGTACTGCCGACATCATTTACGAACAGTGTTTCAATCAGTTGGATGAAGAGGATAAAGCGCGACTCGAACCTGTCGATTATCCTTTGTCTGGATTTTGCAACGAGATGGTTTTTCCTCTCGGACAGATCAGTTTCCCCGTCACGCTCTCTGACGGGAAACACTCAAGAACAACAAATGTGAACTTCATGGTAATGCCAGTGAAATCGAGGCATGATGTGCTTATTGGTAGGGAAACACAAGGCGAGCTAAACATGGTGACTTCAACGCCTCATTCTGCGATAGGTTTCCCAACCAAGACAGGAGTAGCAATCATATATGCCAAGAAAGAAGTAATGTCAACTGAAGAGCTGCGCCCAACAAAGGCGGCAAAGGTCTCCACGACCGAGCCAGAGAAATGGGTTTTAAACCGAAAATACCCCGAGCAGACTGTGACAATTGGCCACGCCATTTCGTCAGACATCAGAACACGTCTAAAGCAACTGCTGTTTCGAAACATGGATATATTTGCCTGGACACCGGCAGACATGACCGGTGTCCCGCGCAACATCACCGAGCATTGCTTAAACACGTACCCATCTGTCGAGCCAAAGGTCCAAAGAAGGCGCAGCCTAGGGGCAGACAAGACAAAAGCAATGAACGAGCAGGTTTGTGAGCTGCTCAAAGCCGGGATCCTTCGAGAGGTAAGATATCAGAGTTGGGTGGCGAACCCCGTGATGGTCGAAAAATCAAATGGCGGATGGCGCATGTGCGTAGACTACACTGATCTCAACAAGGCGTGCCCAAAGGATTGCTATTCCTTGCCTGAGATCGATAAAAAAATAGATTCTCTCGCGCCATACCGATGGAAGTGCTTTTTGGATTGCTACAAAGGATACCATCAAGTGCAGATGAAGCTAGAAGATGAAGACAAGACAGCGTTCAGAACGGATCTTGGAATCTTCTGCTACACAAAGATGCCTTTTGGCCTGAAGAATGCAGGCGCGACATATCAACGCTTGATGGACAAGACCTTCGCAGGTGACATCGGAAAGCATATTGAGGTTTATATCGATGATCTAGTGGTTAAAAGTCCTGAGGAAGACCAAATGTTGAAAGACATCGAGAAAACATTCAACTCATTGCGCAGCGTGAATATGAAGCTAAATCCAGCCAAGTGTTCCTTTGGCATGGAAGAGGGGAAGTTTCTAGGCTTCATTGTCACAAACGGCGGTTTCAAGGTGAATCCAGAGAAAGTACAAGCTATTGAGCGAATGCCCTCACCGAGAAACATCAAGGAAATGCAACGACTAGCCGGCCGGCTGGCCGCGCTTAATCGTTTTCTCTCCAATCACGCCGCAAAGTCGTATCCCTTCATTAGCACGTTGCGCAATTGTGTGAAGAAGCAAGAGTTCAAATGGACCACAGAAGCCGAAACAGCTTTTCAACAAATGAAAGCGTGTCTGATCGAACTCCCTACCCTGACTGCACCATTTGAGAAGGAGCCCCTCGTACTGTACTTGTCCTCCTCGGATAAGGCAGTAGGGTCAGTATTATTGGTCGACAGAAACGGGGTACAAACCCCGATCTACTATGTCAGCAGGGTACTTACTGACCCGGAAACAAGATATTCCACAATGGAAAAGCTGGTTCTTGCACTGCTACACGCCTCCCGAAGGTTGCGCCGATACTTCACAGGCCATGTGATAACTGTGCTTACAAATTTCCACATTGGCACCATACTACAGAAGCCTGAGACATCAGGCAGGTTGGCAAAATGGGCCATTGAACTGGGCGGCCATAACATCTTGTACAGGCCGCGCCCAGCCATCAAGGGGCAGGTCCTTGCCGACTTCATCACAGAAGTGCCGGCCGATAAAATCAAGGAGTGCGAGCTGATAGAGACTCCCGAGAAAGATACAACAGATGAAACTTGGATGCTTTACACCGACGGGGCATCAAATGAAGATGGCGCTGGAGCAGGATTGCGCCTGGTGAGCCCAGAGAATCACGAGTTTACTTACGCCATTAAGTTGGACTTCAAAAACACCAACAACGAGGCTGAGTACGAAGCATTTCTGGCAGGCTTACGCCTCGCCATCAAGATGGGAGCAAAAAACTTGCGCGCACATGTTGACTCACTCCTGATAGCCAGTCAAATAAATGGCATATACGACGCGAAGGGAGAAGTCATGGCTTTATATCTGGAACAAGCGAAAGAATTGCTCCAACAATTCAAATCCCACAAAGTTATACATATCAATCGCTCAGAAAACAAGTCCGCAGATGCCCTGAGCAAACTCGCCTCGACTTCCTTTCAACATCTCGCCAAGGATGTAAGGATAGAGGTACTCAAGAACCCGTCAGTATTGCTGCGACAGGTGAATGTGATCGAAACAGGGCAACCATCGTGGATGACCCCGATCATCCAATACTTGCAAGAAGGGCTGCTCCCCGAAAACAAAGCGGAAGCAAGGAAGATCCAAAACAAAGCCCTGCAATACGAAATGAACGGCGGTGTCTTGTACCGAAAATCCTTCCTAGGGCCACTACTGCGCTGTGTGGACCCCCAGGATGCGAACTATCTGATAAGGGAAATCCACGAAGGGATTTGCGGCATCCACTCCGGACCACGGATGGTTGTCGCGAAGATCATGAGAGCCGGTTACTACTGGCCTGGTATGCATGTTGACGCAATGAAGGAGATCCGCAAATGTGACTCTTGCCAGAGGCACTCTCCAAAAACGCTGCGCCCTACAAATGATCTTATCCCCGTATCCACCGCATGGCCCTTTCAGCAATGGGGAATTGACATGGTGGGACCCTTCCCGGATGCTCCCGGAGCCGTAAAGTTCATCATAGTAGCTGTCGACTACTTCACAAAGTGGGTAGAAGCCAAAGCCCTTGCATCCACCACAGCTATGATTGTGCGCAAATTCATATGGGAACACATCATATGCAGATTTGGCCTCCCGCTCAAGATCGTGACTGACAATGGCACCAACTTTGCTTCGGACGATCTTAAGAAATGGATGAAGGAGATGAACATCGAACACACTTTCACATCCGTTGCGCACCCACAAGGCAACGGACAAGTGGAAAGTGTGAACAAATGCATCGTCGAAGGGATAAAGGCCAGATTAGGAACAAGGCGGCGCGGATGGGTTGATGAGCTCCCAAGCATTTTATGGGCTCATCGGACCATGCCAAAGACGAGTACCGGCGAGACCCCTTTCAGCCTGGTCTATGGCTCAGAGGCGATCATTCCGGCGGAGATTGGCCTGCCCTCGCCACGCATGACAACGGTCAACGCAGTTGACAATGAAGCGGAAAGGCGCCTAGACTTGGACCTGTTAGAAGAAAGACGCGAAATCGCGAGAATCAGAGAGGCCAAATACAAAACCCAGTTGGAAAGGTACTACAACACAAGGGTTCGCATTTGTACCTTCAACCCAGGGGAATACGTCTTTCGCGACAATGAAGCATCAAATGCGGAACGTCCAGGGAAATTGGCACCTAAATGGGAAGGCCCATATCTGATTCATGAGGTCCTGGGCAAAGGGGCCTACAAATTGCGCACCCTAGATGGCCACATCTTACCAAGAACTTGGAATGCGCAACAATTGCGCAAATGTTACATGTAATCTATTTCGGCCTTGCGCCATCTTTCAATTCACTACGCCGGCTACAAGCCATTAGCAATTATGTATGAAGGCCTAAGCGCCCATTTCTGACTTGAATGAAAACATACGATATGTTTTTCTATTACATTTTTTCGTTACAAATGCATGCTAAACTTTTGATTAGCGCGAAAACGCTCCAGCATTTCAGGGTTGTTCAAACCACCTCCAAGGTCCTCCGCGAACAAAGCGCGAGACCGGGTGGATACCTTAATACTTAAAAAACGCTTTCATTTATTCGAGCTAATTTAACATAAAGTTTTTATAGCAATGCAATAATTGCAACGGAAAAAACCAAAATGTTTCATTTCATTTAAAACTTGCGCAAATGCGCAGCATTGTACATAGAGTGTCCGAAGAAATTACAAAGGCACAAATGCCTATCAACCACCTATTCAACAAACTATCCTATTCATCGCGTCGATCATCACCATCATCTCCGTCCTCTTCACCATCATCATCGTTGCCATCATCATCACCATCACCGCCATCATCACCAGCTGGCTCTTCGTCGGACAACTCGACGGTAACTGGTGGATCGAGGACTGCCTTAAGACGCTGGCACCAGTCGTCTTTCTTCAACGATTCAACAACCAACTCCATGATAGGCAAGGAAAGGTTGTCATAGGAGTTTTCAGCACTTGCCAGTGCAGCATCAGCATGTTCCGTCACTGAGCAATGACTTATGTCAAATTCCTGCCCAAGCATCTGCTCAACGTGATCGGCACACTCCAGGTAGCCTCCCCGATGACCCACCGCACGCGCCGCATCTGTCAGAGCCGCTACGGCGCGGTCTAGCTCGCCCGCATTCAGGATGGAGTTGGCAACCTTCACAAAAAACAAAAAGCATTAAAGATAAAACTCTCAACAAGAAAAAGCATAAGACAAAGGCACTTACCAGCACTACTCCACGAGTGCGCATCCATTCAGCTTCTGAGACAAGCGTATCAACGATGCCTTGAGCCTCGGAGTAGTTGGTTTGGGCCACATTCAGCGCAGCAGTGCTAACAGCACGCGCCTCCTCAGCCGTAGCAGCCTTAACCCTCTCGGCTTCCAGGTCGATCTCCAACGACTCGCATCTGTCAATTTGCTCGTTTAAGCGACGTTTGAGCTCCGCAATCTCAGCGTCCTTGGCGTGGAGATCTCTGTCCTTGCTGGACAGCTGTAGTTTGACCTCAGACAATTCAACCTGAAGGCCGACAAAACAACTTAGGCCGATGTATTAACAAAATAGCAAGTATAAAGGAAAACAAATAGACTAACCTCCAACTGCTGTTTGGCAGCCTTCTCTCCCTGCGCCTCCTCTACCTTCGAGGTCAAGTCAGCAACTTTAGCCTCAAGATCAACTATCTTCTGTCGAGCCGCATAGGCGCGCTCGTTGTCTTGGGCACAAATACGTTTAAAATCGGCCTTCTCCTTGGCCAGTTGCTCTTCAACATTGTGGAATTTTTTCTGCAGCCCCTCGCGGCCCCACTCTTCAGCCTTCTTGTCAGCCTCAAACTTGGCTCTCTCCTCACCAAACGCGGCTTTAGATTTTTCAAATTCAGCAATACGTTTCAGCATACGCTCGCGATAAGCCTCCCAGTCGGCGCGCTCCCTAACCATCGTTCGCCATTCGCGAACTATTTGATGGTTGGTAGCACGAGCGTTGGCCTCGCCAAGGATATAAGTACGATACAACATTTCGTGAGGTTTCGCCCTTTGCCGATTGACTTCAGCAGGTGTAAAGGAGTTCAAGAACCACTCGCGCGCAGGGCTGAACTCAATGAAGGTATCTTTCTGTTTTAAACTCCAGGGGGCTTGATGAGGAGTGTCACCACGTTCTTCTTCATTGTAAGTCTTGTAGTAAATATCCCCAACGGTGTCCTTCGCACCTATCACATTGGGGTTATAACCCCCAGCTCCACCAGAGCTCGCGCCGCTTGAGGAGAAGCGGCTGGAACCCTTGGAAGTAATAACAGGACCGGTGTAGGTTGGTTTGGTGACCTCAGGACCTGGAGATTTAAGAGGCTGATCCATAGCCTTTTTCGCCGTTAGCTCCTTCTCCAAGGCCTGCTTCCTCGCCACTTCAGCCAACCTCTCCTGCTCTGCCCTCTGCTTCCTCTCCTCCTTTTTTCTCTTTCTCTCCTCCTCCTTCCTCTTCCTTTCTTCTTCATCCTTCCTCTTCTTCTCGGCAACCCTCTTCTTCTCTTCCTCTCTCTTCCGATCCTCCTCCACCTTTCGCTGCGCCTCAGCAGCCTTCGCGGCATCCTGAGCAGCAGCGTCAGTGGACTTGACGGTAATCTTGGGCCTTTTCGCCGCAGCCTCACTGAACGTGACACCCTTCTCAGGGGTCTTCTTCTTGATTTCTGAAAAATAAAGCAAGTGCATTTGAGTAAAGAGAAAAGTATTAAGAAGAGAAGCGAAGAACTTACCAGGAGAAAATTTGTATAACGAGCGCAGCTTGCTCGTATTCCCAACCACGGGAATCACAACAGATGTAGGGGCGGAAGCCACACCAGTCGTGGCTTCGCTCCTACCCCTCTTCCGCCCAATAAGCTGGGCACCAGCTTCTTCCTCTTCTACTTCTTCATCTTCTGGGAAAGACGGAGTCGCGCCAGCTTCAGGGTTGCGAGAACCCGCGCTCCCAGAACTCTTCGACCCACCAGCACCGGTCTTCCCCTTAGCTGCATGTGATAAACCTTCATATGAGTCACTGATTATCACATAGTCGTCTAAGTCACGTTGACGAAGGCGAAGAGTACCTTTGACAGCAGCAGATGTTGCGCGACTAGGGCCAGTGCCCTTACTGGTCACCTCAGGCTCCACCTTCTTCTTCTTCTTCACCGGTTTCTTCTTCTTCTCCTCGGGGTCAATCCCCAGGTCGCGCAACACACCTGCAAAGATTTTAGACCAAGAGCTTAGCTCGCCGCTGGAAGAACCTACGGATTCCTCGCTGGAAAGATAGAAAGTCTCTTTCCCAGCGAGAGTCACAGAGCGCAATGGACGAGGTTTAGGGTATTGCGCACCTTCAGTAGCGGTCGGCGGTGAAGCGAAAGCATCAGCAGCAGGAAACATGAAGTTTCCTTTAATCTGGTCATACCAGCTCTCCTCGTCATCGCGCAATGGGCGACCGCCCATGGAGCCACCAAAGGTAGAGAAGGCAGCTTGGTAGAGTTGCGCTTCTACAAATGGAGATAAGTAAGTGACAATTACAGAAATCCTACTTAGAAAAAGAATAAAGAAGACACTAACCTTGATCGCCGATCTTCAAAACCGGAACCTCCCTGCTGCTAGGTAACCACTGGTCACTCATCTTAGCAGCAACTAACACATTTTCCCCAAACACCCGATTTGGGGTTGGGGTTAGCTGCTGGTACCACCGAGCAGTTTTTGGGATGGGAAGATCTTCCTTCGGTATGGCCTCGGTCCAGTCCCTAAAGGGCATGGCAATCGGCAAGACTTCTTCCCTGATGAAGAAGAACTTGGGTTTCCAGTCGTGGAAACTCTTAGGAGGATTCAACAAGATCTTCTTTGTCGCGCCCCGGCTTGCAAACGAGAAGAACCCCATCGTTCTCTGCAACTGGTAGAAAGCACGAAACTTATCTACCGATGGCTCGACGCCATGAGAATGGCACAAAAATTCAAAGTGTCGTACCCTCACCATCCCGGGAGGGCTCATCTGAGATATATGGAAATTGTAGTAAGAAAGGATACTGCCTAGGAAGTTGGTCGCCGGCAGTCGGAAATTACCCTGAAGAAAGAAGTCTTCATACAGGGTAATGTAACCGGGTGGTGCATCAGCCGCGGTCTGGCCCTGAGCCGGATACCGGGCATCCCACTCCGGTGGGAATCTGAAACTACGAACAATCTGTTCGAAGAGACCTAAGTCCCATTTAAGGACAGGAACTGGTCCTTCCTCACTAACAGGAGCCCCTTGGTGTTCTTCACTCATCTTTTTAGAAAGATCTGGAAAAAAGCTTGAAGAAAAGTTTGAAGATTTGAAGAAATCTTGAAGAGACGAAGAACACTTTGAAGATTCAAAGAGTTTTTGAGAGAAAAGTGGAGAAGAAACGAAGAGAAGTGAGAATCTCTCACCTTCTCTTCGGATATATATACCCATCGCATTTAATGCGATGGGTAACCGTGCCGCGTTCGCCGCTAGGCCAGCCAACGAGAGGTTGCCACGTCAAGCGGAAAACCAGGGGTGACGGTTACCACGCGCGCGTGGGCCTCACTCTCCTGACATGAAGTGCAACCGCCGCAGGCGGCATGATGACACCCGTGCCAGGGGTCAACTCAAACGTCGCCCTCAGCGACTTATCTCACCAACCTGTCAGAAGTTCAAATTTCGAAGTTTCCCGCCATAAAAGTTGCAAGTAACTTCATGCAGAAGTTACATGAGCCGCGCCAGCTACATATCACCTCCAATAAACCCGCGCGCCTGATCAGACAAACGGCAATCTCTAAAGTCCTGCATTGGTACTTGCGCAATTGAAAACAGCATTTTCCACATGCTCCACACCAATCAGGATCAAAAGAACATGTCCCCTATTACACTTATTTCTCCTAATTTTATTAAGTCCAGAGCTACAACCACTTGCGTTGCGCATGGTGCAGCACTGGACTGGGGGGACTTGAAGGGGTATGGTCCCAAAAAGTCGCGCAAACCTCCGCCCAGGTTGCGCGCGGAACCATAATCCTTATTTCAGAAAACTTATTAACAGTATCCCCGCGCGACACACACGCGTTGTACTTTACCCCGCGCGAGGCAAGGCTCACAAGAGGCCCAGATATCAGCACTTAGCATAAAACAATGGAAGAAATGAGCCACTCAGTAGGGAAGCGCGCGGCTACCTACAGTGGTACATAAGGTACAAGTGGCAGTAAAAGGAGCCAATGAGCGTCTAGCAGGCTCTGGTTAATCGTGCGCCACGATCGCCTGACGAGAAGTACACAAGGATGCCTACATGGCACCAATCAGAGGACGGAGACAACTGTCCCACGATCTCCACTCGTCTGCTGATGACAGAAGGACAACAAGGCCGACAACAATGACACGTGGCTCCAATCAAGGTGCGCCAGCACCAACGAGCATCTAGAAGCCACTAAGCGGTCGACGCCAGTGAGACAAAGAGCATATCCGTTTTGTTGTCCGCTTCTAGCCCAAGGCCCATCAGCCCATAACCCCTCACACCTCTCCGGCTATAAATAGAGACTTCATTCCTCAGGTTAAACATTCTATTCCCTTGGCTCTCACTCTTTACACTTAATTACTCTCAAAGCAGTCGCTTATTCTCACGCCGGAGCCTGGTTAAGAGGGAAACCCCCACATTCCCCTCTTAACGAGTAACGGTGTTCTGTTTTGCAGGATAAATCACCAAGTCGGAGCTTAAATACCTTTAAGAAGATTAACCAACATGAAAGGAACATAAACCAATCTAATTAACTCCCTAATTAGATCACTGTTTCTTCACACACACAGTCGTCAAAATACGTTTTTGGTAAAAAGAACTTTGATATACTATTTACATATTAGAATATTTTACTTTGTTTTTTATTTTTCTATTATTAGGTTATAAACTTGTGTAATACAAATATTATAACATTTTACTTTGTTGTTTTTTAATTTATTAACAGGTTAAAAACGTCTGTGTTACATGTGGTCGGATTAATAAATATTAAATAGTTATTATTATTAAGTGTAAAAAATAAAAAGACTCAGGCCCTCAGCCACCGCCATTAGAGACTTTTGAGTTGGCCCTCAGCCACCGCCATTAGAGACTTTTGAGTTTTGAGTATGAAATGAATCTATTCACCATTCAAATAAACGTAAATTTTGCACTAAAATATACATTCAGTCCATTAAATCCACTTATTTCTTCTTTACCCATTCATGACCCATTGCTTTGTACCTAAATATTAGTTTTTATTCTTCCCTATTTAATAAATGTAATCTCAATCAAGTAATCAAAATTAAAGGGGAAAACAATTACAAAAAATAATATGCACTCTTCAATTTGAAATCACATACAAAAGTAACGTGAGGCTATCAAGTTGCAAATATGCCTTGTTTGGCATTTAGTCAGCGAAACGCGGGCTGGATCTCTCCTCCGAGTGGATGTTGATAGCTTGGAATGAAAAGGGGCTTGCTCCATGTGAATGGCCCCATAAATTTAAGAGATCCAATTGTGTTTGGACTACATCTCCGGTGAAAACAGAGGCAATTTGGCTTGGGTTTCAGGCAGTTTTGCGTTTGCACCACATCTCCGTTCCATTTTGCGAGTTAGTTGATGTCGGTCATTAAACGATAGTGGGACCCTCACATGTTAGGCATGTGAGGGAAATAAACTGAGATAATTAATTTGGTTAGTTATAAAGGATTAAACCAGCAACAAAAATAAACTTAAAGAATGTTTTTTGCAAGTTTAAAACATTAGGGTTGGAACCTGCAAGTTTGAGGAAATATAAAGGACGTTTTGTGCAATTTACTCGCAAAATAATAAAATAAAGTTAAGTATAAAGATTATATTAGAAGATAAATATAAATATAGAGATATAGTTATAGATAGATGTCGACTTAAAATATGGGATAACATGATAAATTATTTTAAATAAACATAGATATATGGCGGGAAAACTAAAAAATAGATGCCTCTCATATCGACACGTGTTCATCAATTGGTTTCTTTTATTATATGTATAGTTTTGGACCACATCAACACTTAATAGGGTCCTTAGGGTTAAAAAGCAAAACATGTTGGTATTTAAAGTCTTGTCAATGAGGATCACAAAGTGTTTTGAAAAAAGTTCAGATATTGTCTAAGGTTTTGGTGGTTTAGTGCACCTTTGTCTATGCTAGACACACATAGCGAACCTGCAAGGAACACAACTGGCTATGTACTACTGAGAGCTCAACGCAAGTGTCCTTGCACCATTAAGAATATAGCGCAACCTCCAACCATATAAATACATGTTCAGAAAAATTACTTATTTTTTCAAAACACAACCACTTTCACACCTAGCTACTTATTATTCAAAAGGTTCAAGAAGTTTGTTGATAAAAAAACGTTCTTATCATTATTGTACTGTTTCAAGTATCATCACGAATAAAAACATCATCTATTCATCATCATCACTACCACCATCTCTGTTCTAGGATTCATTGGATTGTTTGAATGATTGTCAAAATTGATCTTCACGAGCTAAACTCACCTGATAATTATTGTTTAAATCATGATGTTTAGCTTCACAAACATTAAAGGGTTTTAGAATTTGAACGAAATTTGAGATTAATTAAAGTTCATGTCTTGAAAATGACAGCGCACCTGGAATTGTTTGAAAATTGGAACCCTAGTGCACCCGGTTGTTGCGCTACATTGTAGAATAGCGCACCGATATCTTCAATCTAGCGCACCTAGTGTCTGCGCTAGATTAGCTCATAGCGCACTTGTCCCTGCGCTGTGAGGCAAATTTCAAAAAAAAAAATTCTAAGTGTTTGACTAATTTGTTCGATTGTTATCGTTGTTGGTATGGCAAAACTAAAGAAAGACGAATGTCATAACACTTGTGCTTACGTTGGAACCGATGCTAAACAATATGTGAAATTCAAACAGATCATACAGTATCTTCTTCGTTCGAGAATACTCTTTGGCATTACAGTTCGACCAGATGTTTATTTGAGCTATCACTACTAGAACACTACTAGAAAACTGCTACTATTCCTACGTCAATTTCCGTGGGAAATCCGTGGGTAACTGCGTTTAGCCACGGATTTCCCACTGGAATTCTCCTCGTGGGTAATTTTTTTCTGACGCAGTTCCTACGGATTTTCCTACTCCTTTCCCACAAAAATGTTTCGTTAGAATTCTCCTACTTATTTCTCACGGAATTAATTTTCTTAACTTTCCGACGCATTTCCCACGGAATATTTATTTTTTAAAATTTTGTGTTTAAAACAATTATATTTATATTTATTATATAATATTTATTAAATTTTAATTTTCTTACACAATTCCTACGAATTTGTTTTTTCTTCCTACACAATTCCAACGTAATGTATTCGTTTTCCCTACACAGTTCCTACGGAAATATTTTTTTTCCTACACAATTCCAACTGAATGTATTCATTTTTCCTACGCATTTCCTACAAAACTAGTTTTGTTTCCTACACAATTCTAACGGAATATATTCCTTTTTCCTACATAGTTCTGACAAAATTGGTTTTTTTTCGTACACACTTCTATTCTTTTTTCTTACGCATTTCCTACGAAACTATCTTTTTTTCCTACAGAATTCCAATGGAATTTGACAAAACCTGTTGAGTCTTTTTCCTACACATTTCTTACGGATACATTTAAAAAATAATAGAAAAAACAAAAAAATTCCTGATTTTTTCCTGCTAAAAAATGCATATTGATAAATATGATTCGGAATATAAACTTGACAAAAACAAATAACATAAATTCGGAGCACGTTTAAATTACAAAATCATCCATTGTTATCATATAGATTCGGAATAAATAACAAAAATTCCGAGCCCGTTTCAATCACAAAATCACCGTTGTTAAACATAAAGATTCGGAATAATTAAAAAACTGCTACTAATGACTAACGGGAGGCTGGAATTTTTTCATAAACTCTTCAAATTGTTTTTGCCTCTTTTCTTCATTTTCTTTCATTTCTTTTTCCATCTGTTGCACTTTTTGTTCCAACTCTTGTCTCGCATCCCTTTCAGTTGCAAGTTCCTTTTCCATTTCAACTCGGACTTTTTCAACCTAAATTGTTAAAACGGGTCAATAATCTAAGTTATTGTTTTCTACTAATTAATTATTAAAAACTATATAATTTATAGAATTGCGATACTTTGTAAGAAGTAAACAATACCTCCTCTTGCGACCTTATGGCATCAAAATATAATTTAGATTCGGTAGATGTAGACAATTTCCCAGTTATCGCGAAATTAGGATCCGAAGATCCTACCCCGAACATCCGGCCCTTTTTATCTCCTGCCACTCTCACCCACACATCAAGATCATCCGGATGTTGGTTGAGATCCGACCCATGCAACTTGATCATATCACTTCTGTACCGTAACTACAATTTATGGAAACACATTGTTAGTTGTTGTACTAAAACTTAATACACTAATGTTCTAATTATTAAAAAACGATAAAGATAACTTACATAGATTTCTCTTGATTTTTCAGAAATAAACTCAAATCCCTCAAGACTATTAATGTCCAGCTCTCCGGCCCAATACTTCTTTTTGCTTTCTTTTTTGAGATGGATATCAAAATAAACTTCAATCCACTTTACTGGTAAAGAGGTCTGAACCATTAAGAGGTAGTATAAAGCTTAACCGTTCAGAGGCAAATGTCTGACCAATTCAGATTAGAGGTCTTAACCATTCAGACTCAGTATAACGCTTAACCATTCAGAGGCAATTGTCTGAACCATTCAGACATTTGCTCATGAAACAAACAGTCTGAACCATTAAGTGCTGAACTAGTAAGAGGTCTGAACCATTAAGAGCCCCATTAAGAGGTAAACAAACAACCCCTAACACTATAGTTTGACCCGACCCATTTTGACCAACCCACTTTTTGCCCCCCGTAGCGAAAATTCCTGAATTCGCCACTGGGTCAGAATGGAGCTACTTGCGGCGGAAGAAGGTAGGTTCCGACCCAAGTCGGTTTTTCGACGACTACGCCATAATAAGTGGCTACAATCTCGATCATGGAAGTGATTGTCTTGGCTCGATAAATCAGCGGCTCGACTCAGAGTTCAGGCATTTATGACAAATTTTATACGGATATTAATAAATTTGTTTTTAAAATAACACAATATATAATTCAAAAAAAAATTATCCATTCCGTGAGCAATTTGTCGGTAATTTCTGACACACTTCCTACGGATAGGAAATGAAACATATTTCGTAGGAATTGTGTTGGTATTTTCCTACACATTTTCTACGGATATAAATAAATTTATTTTAAAAAATAACATATATTGTTATAAATAATAAAACTTTATGTTTTAATATCAGTAATTTCATTTTATTATGAATTTTTTTATGATAAATTGGATTCCTACGCATTTCCTACTGATAATTAAAATGAAAACGGATTCCGTAGGAGATCGGTCGGAATTTTCCTACACTTTTCCTACGCATAACAATTCCTACGAATTTCCGACTAATGGTTAAAATGAAAACGGATTTCGTCGGAGATCGGTCTGAATTTTCCTACACTTTTCCTACGCAAACCAATTTGTCGTTCTTTTGTCGCTTTTTTTGTCACAAAACTAAGACCCTTTTTAATACGTCGGAATTTCGTAGGAAATGTGTTGCCATTTTCGTTCGTAGGAAATGCGTAGGAAATTTTGGTAGGAATAATAACAGTTTTCTAGTAGTGTATATTCATCATTCTAGAGAAGTGCAATGATAGATTATGAAACTACGTCTACTACCATTCGAGTTGTAATAAATGGTTAACCATTTTCATTCACTGCTCAGGTGATATGGAAAGCTTTATAGTTTTATGAAAACAATGACGATCCTACTGAACTTCTAGGAATTTTATTTGTTAGGGTTTGAACGTTCCTTCTACTCAGGAATGTTTTGTTCTAGGTACATAGATTAAACCTCGTATTCATACGCCAAATTGCTTGGTTCCACATAAGAAGGTTGGACCATGTAAACATACCCTGGATTGCTTTCTTCCGAGTATGAAGGTTGACCCCAAAGACGAACTCGTTTTTGGGTTGTGCCAGGAAGAGGTTCAAGGACGAACTCCTGAAACAACGTAATAGTTAGACTTTGGTAAACCTAACCAGTAATTAATAAAGTGATGTTTTGCCTTATTCAAGTCTGGTAGCCCTGTCTCATGATAAGAACACATGACCTCTTCTTCCTGATTAAAATTTCACAGCCCTCTCTTGTAAGAAGATTGAACACCAGACCCCTCATAAAACAATGATTTTGTAAGTATTTTGTAAACAAAAACGTTCAGCGAAAATGAATAAATGAACTTTGATGTTGATAGATTAGAAAAAAATCAAAACCCTATAGCTATAGCATATATTGAGAGAAAATGAATAAACGAAGGTTTAGAGAATGAAAACGAGTCTCTACATGTTGTACTATAATTTGACATGTATAGGCTTTGTATAGATCTATACCTGTAGTATGAGGTATGAGGTAATAACCCCCAAGGACAGACAACTGGGTGTTTGTCTTGTCTCTCAAATCCCTATACGTTGTGTATACAATTATACGTGGCGTATAAGGTACGAGGTCTATAATGTTCCCAGACTGTCATAACTTTGTGTCACATTGTTATACGTCACGTATAGGCCTTTACGCGACGTATAAGCTTACTTTGTATAGACATCATATAACACTATATGTGTCGTATAATGGTTTGAATTGACATCTTTGACAGATTTGTCTATCCTTGATTTTATGAACCTATACGCCATGCATAGCTTTATACGTAGCGTATAGAGGGCATCCAAATTAAAATGGGGCATCTAAATACCAGAAGTATTAAATGTCTGAATCACATGCATAGCACAAGGACGATATGTGTAATTTACATATCAAATTTTGAAAATAAAATGAGCCAACTTTAACCGTCGTTATGTTTTGACTCGTCTAATAAATTCATCTCTTTTATGTATGTAATTAACTATCAACTATACTATGGATGAAATGATTTCATGTTTCCTCCCATCCGGGCTCTCTACCAAACCCTGTATTGGGATTCAGGCTCTTGATCGAGCGACGTTTGCTTTCTTCCTACCTTTTAATTTACTAGCTAACTCACACATTCTCTAATCCTACTCGTAAATCTACACCTTTGTCCATTATTGGACATAAACCGGTGAATATTAGTTTCATGTTCAGGTCAACCCGTGATTATTCTTGTGGTGATTGGGTTCATATATCTGACATGATTTTCATGTTCTGGTTCGGGTTCATGTAAATTTTTAGGGTTCAGGTCGGGTTGGACCTGTGAACACGACCCGTCTTAGCACCCCTATGGAACCCTCAACCTCATGAGTAGAGACCATTTTTCATCACACCTTATTACCGCTATGCTATAACCCCTTTTGGTCTCTCTCCCTACCTGTTATACATAAACGATATTATCAACAAATAATTATTACCATTAGTCACCGAACACTTGATATATTTTAGATAAAAACATCAGAATTATTATGAACATGATTGTGAACGATGGAACAAACCCATATCTTCAATGTCATACATTAACGAGCATTTGTCTCTGAGCATTCAATGTCTTGCATCAATATAACTTAAAAATTAAAATATAATAACATAAAGGCGAAAAGGTCTCCCGATGTTCCTGTCACATGACTATATATTTAGTATTTGTTAAAAACACACATTTACACGTGAAAAGAATTCATGTTCCTGTGACATGTCTCTATACATTTAGGGTCTGTTTGGTATAGGGTAATGGAATGGATGAGGGAATAGAATGGATGAGGTAATGGAATGGACAATGGAATGAAATGGATCATTCCATTCCATTGTGATGTTTGGTTACACATATGTGAATAGAATGAATCACTACTTTGTACATTTTGATAAAAAAAAAAAAGAACTAACGAAATACAGTTGTATTAAAAACGACAAAAATATAATTGCCTCAATAATAATAATAATAATAATAATAATAATAATAATAATAATAATAATGGTAAAATAATTAATACCAATATTTTTTATATATATTAAAATTCGTATTAATATAAATATATATAAATATAAACATAAATATAATAATAATAATAATAATAATAATAATAAATTTATATTTCATTCCATTCCTTGAAGGAATGAAAAAAAAACATCCCCTTACCAAGGAATGAAAATTGTTATATTTGGAAGGAATTACATTCCTTTGGAATGCTCCATTCCATTACCCCATGATAACCAAACATGTTTCTTTTCATTCCATGAGAATGAACCATTCCATTCCACCTTCTATTCCTTCATACCAAACGCTACCTTAGTGTTTTTACCTTGACCTCACTTGTCACCGAATGTTTGGTGAATTAATTGACGAGAAGTTTAATAAACGAATATGAAGAAATTTTTTGTTTTATCTAATTAAACAAACACAAATGAACGTGTGCGTGCTATGTTTGCTCATTTACAATTGTTTATATTTATTCATTTAGGTACATTTACATATAAGTAAGGGGATACGGTGTGGGCGGTAACTGGTTCAGTAAAAAAAGTTTGCCGCGCGGGAACACCACCGCCAACCATGTTTTCCACGCGGCGAAGGTGGAGGTGCGGTAACAGGTTGGCGATCGGGGAGAGGGAGGGTAGGAGAGAGAGGGGGTGTGTGGCGTGGGGTCCATGCCATCTTAACCAATCACACCTTTTTCTTTTTTTTTAATAGTTTACCAATTCATGAATTGTCTAACCATTGTCAACACTTTTGAGCATAGTTTAAACGTTTTTTCAGTGAATGACATGGCACACTCACATTGGTTGATTTTGAAGTTTACCACTTTCAAGTGTCTAACCACTCCCTACACCCTAATACTAATTAGCTAAACATGCACGGGTCAAATCAAATTTTCGAACCATGCCTTAGCTAATCAACTAAAGAGCCAGCACAAACACGTTCATTTACATTTGTTCTTTTACATTTGGTTAGAATATTAATCCAATGACACATCCATTTCTTAATAAACGAACTAACACGAACAAGTCCCAATTTGTGTTTGTTTGGTTTGTTTACAAGCGTAAGAAAGAACTGAGAAGAAAAAAACATCATTACCACTTTGCTGAACCAATAATAAGATAAACAAAAATATGGAACTAGTAGGCTCAGCCATTCTTCAAGTATAACCTTCTGAGTTTCTAGAAAAAAAAGGAAACTGACGGCAACTTGTTTGTAAATCATAACTTTAATCTAAAAGACAATGTTTGCTCCTGATACAGTTAAAAAAGTAGTTGATCCGTGTTCGATTCAAACTCAATAAATCAAAAACAACACACAGGTTACAGGAGATGGGGAAAGAAGGCGCGTTTAAGAGTCTTGATCTATCTTTGCTTGCCAAATTGGAATGTCACTTAAAGAGTTGAGAATTCAACCAATCCCTGCCCAAATAAAATAAAATAAAATAAAATAAAAATTTAAAATAATTTCACAAAATTTTATAATCTAGATGATTGTTTAAGAGAAGCGTATGTTCCTTACTTGCTTATGTCGTCAAGGTGGTCATCAAAGTCGACAACATCATTCCATTTCTCGGATGAAATATAATCCAATAGGACAATGTTGGCAGATGGCTCCTTGGTGGTCAACCGCTTGTTCCCGTTTGACTCAACATGTTTCCAACTTTTAGATGAGTCTCGTGTATAAAGCTGCGCAAAGACAGAAAATAAAACATAGTCTTAACAAGATTACAAGTGTAGGGTAAAGTTCTTGTACAAATAATCTTAACATACTAAACATACAAATTGAAGGAAAACTCAAAAAGACAAGGTGGTATTTTTGTAATTATCAATAACTATCAAAGTTACTCTACAAATATACCTAAAAAAACCTAACCACTCCCCCCCACCCCCAAAAAAAACCTAAACCCCCCACCCCCCAAAAACCTAAAAAAAACCTACCCCCCCCCCCCCCCAAAAACCTAAAAAAAACCTACCCCCCCCCCCCACCCCCAAAAACCTAAAAAAACCTAACCCCCCCCCCCCAACCCCCAAAAACCTAAAAAAAACCTAACCCCCCCCCCCCCACCCAAGCTAAAATGCTAAAAACTAAACCCCAAAAAACCTTTTTAACATTTTTTATTAAAAAATCGCTACTTTTAGTAGCAGCCAAAAAAAAACTTTTTTTTTTTTTTTTGCTAACGAAATGTAGCGATTTTTTAATAAAAAATGTTAAAAAAAAATTGTGTTTTTTAGGTATTTTTGGTTGTAACTTTGATAGTTGGTGGTAATTACAAAAATGCCACCTTGTCTTTTTGGGTTTTCCTTCAATTTGTATGTTTAGTATGTTAAGATTATTTGTATTTGATCTTTTGCCTACAAGTGTAATATGTAATAACAAGATAGTACAAATTATTCAGATGCACAATTCCAAGAAGATTGGTGTAGCAGGATCATGGATCAGTGGATGGAACATAACCATATAAGCAAGCATTCTTTTCGATTTAACAAGCCGTTAACCGTCATTTTGAAAAGAAAAAAAAGTAGGCAATAATCGGCAAAAATGCAACTGAAATCAACTCGTTGTGGACATAACAATGGCAGATTAGAATTATTTATCACCATTGGTATCATAATTGCTTTAAGATAAGCTTAAGCAAATAGAAAAACGAAACATAAATCCAGGGGCAAACTAAAGGACCAATGCTTTTAAAAAAGTTGGATAGGTAATTAGGAACAAATGAATCGACGTTTTAAAAGAAGGCAAAACTGCATACAGATTCTAAGAATGGTAGTTTATTTGAACCAATCAAATTAGTTTTATAACGGTTCCAAAGTGAATAAAACTATAGAGGTCATCATCCAAGATATAACACAGTGGAAAATGTGAAGTTATACACACATCCAGAACAGAGGAAACATCATATTGTAATCAGAATCTATATGAAAGAAAGTAAAATTCAATCGATCATACCTGCATTACAGGAGCCATATCCTTGTTGTTTCGTAAGGCTCCAAGCTTTTTGTTATCTAGCTGTGCGTCAAAAGATTAATGAAGACTATACTTATTATCATCAGATCATGACAACAAGAAATGAATTTGCAAACTGGTTATAATAGAGATCGTACCAGAAGTAGCGCGGCTTGGGGGAAATAACGATAGACATGATCCGCAATATTCCTAGCAACAGTACCGAGCTCGAGATCATCGAATCGCTCATTAGCGTGGAAATAACCGACGATACTCAGTCCTTGAGAGCTGTAATACTCTTCTATCTGTTGTTACGCAATTCACAATTTAACAAAACAGAAAACCTAAATCAGGAAGCACTAATTGGGGCAAATACCGTAATTAAGGCGATCTCGAGAGGAGGAAGAAGTCCGATCTGAGAAGAGTGGAAAAGAGGAACCGAATCGGCGATTTCAACAACTTCGCCGGAGAGGCGGCCGAGGAGGACGCCGTTAACGGCTGAGGTCTTGTGCTTCAAGGCATGGAGGACCAGCTTAATGTAAGCATTTTGATCGATCACGTATCTACAGTCGCCGCCGTTGCTGTTGTTCATCGCTAGCTAGGGTTTTCGAATTCAACCGCAAATAAGGGGGTGAGAGATCCGATGGCCACCAGATCGATCCATGCAAATATATCTTCACCCGGCCCATTTGTTTGGTGTCATCTTACCTGCTTAATATATTTTTTAGAGTGAATTTCAAGGATTGTCCTTTATCTTTATACCCATGTTCAGACGTTGTCCTTTATGTTCAAAATTGACGAGTTTTGTCCTTTATGTTTTCATATCATACACGTTTTGTTCTTTAGGCCTAACCCAGTTAGTTTTTTTCAGTTAAATTTGGTCATGTGCTTTGCACATGAAGACATTTTTGTTAATTCAAAGGTTGCAGAAGCTTTGAGCTGCAAATCTGCCGTTGAACTTACCTTTTAATTGACAAAAATGCCCTCATGTGTAAAGCATATGACCAAATTTAACTGAAAAAACTAACTGGGTTAGGCCTAAAGGACAAAACGTGTATGATATGAAAACATAAAGGACATAACTCGTCAACTTTGAACATAAAGGATAACGCCTGAAAATGGGTATAAAGATAAAGGACAATCCTTGAAATTCACTCTATTTTTTATTTTATTTTTTAACCTTCTAGTCGTCAAGAGAATATTTCTAGACTAGATGAGAGAGGAAAATACGAGCTAGAGTCCAAGGAGATTTGAAAGGCGACACGATTGCAATGTTTAGAGATAAGCTCATCTTGACAACATCGGCTAATGGGGACACAAACCAAATGTAGGAGACGATGGCTACCACCATTATTCATGTGGCGAAGTATACTTTAGGGGTTACAACACGAGATATAAGTGGGCATAGGGAATTCTGGTGGTGGAGTAAGGATGTACAATCCAATATTAAAAAAACTTAACTAAAAAAACTAACTGAGTTAGGCGTAGAGGACATAATGTGCAAGATTTTGAAACATAAAATACAAAACTTGTCAACTTTTGCGCTAAATGACAACGGCTGTAATTTGGTGTAAACATAAAGGACAAAACTTGTAACTTAATCAAACCTATATGAGCTACATTTTTACATCAAGACTGATCATATAACATAAATAAACCTATTTTGACATGTCGGACACATCATAGGACCCATTCGACCATTCGGACCCGTGTTTGCGCATACGACTAGTTAATTAGCACAAACTAGCCGTAACGGGTCAAAACACTTCAAAACACTTTCCAATCAAAATGTTAGGTTTAACCAACCATGTTACATGAGATCCCTTGCTCATATGGTTATAAGCCACATTCTATTCACTCTTCTGTCAAAATCTATACGCATTTAATAGACTACTGATGGAAACTTCCTGTTTTGGACAGATTTTGTGTTGTTACTTTAACCAAGCATAACTTGGTCAAAACTTAACCAAACAAAGTAAACTCTTACATTTGATTAAGTTCATCAAAATGTAGTTTAAACGATGTATGATACATCTACAAACACCTCTATTTGGACCCTCAAATGTTTAAAACCAAACGAAAGTTCAAAATTGAATAATTTGTAAAGATCAATAGTTTTGACCATTTCCGGATTCCGAACAAAAAGATCTAAAGGAAAGTTATAGAATACACTTTTATTTAGTAAACTGGAAATTTTTATAATTGTTTGAGAATGTTTGCTATTTTTAACGTATTTTTACAAAAACAACACAGATTGCTGCCAAAATTCCTATCTTATAAAACATCTAAACTTCTTCAAAGTTACGATGCTTCCATAACCCATATTCATCCACAAACATTATCACAACAAAACTTTGACAAACAAATCCTTGTTTCTACGAAACACTTGAACTTTGCGAGCACGTATAGGAACATCATCTAAGCAACCTGTGAGTACATAGTCCCAACTTTTCCATTTTCAAATAGTTTTGGGGTGATTCATATGTGCTAACCAATTTTTCTCAAATACTACGTTGTGGCATATGTGTTTACTAAGTGCTCTTGGTGTGTACAACTTATGTGGCGAAATAAAGTACAAATCCCAAATCTTTGTTGGATCTTTCTATACAAATAGTTAGATCCTTGTTGGATACTTAAAGTACTATTTTAAATCCTTGATTGGATTTCTAAAAGTACTTTCACAAGTTCTTGGTTAGTTTCTATGTAACGTGTTTATATGCAACTTATGTGGTGAAACAAAGTACGAATCCCAGAATCCTTGTTGGATCCTCAAAGTACCATTCTAAATTCGTGTTTGGATTTCTAATAGCACTTTCACTAATACATCTCGATTTCTATTTTTATGTGTGAAGTTGTGTGGCGTTATAACATAAATTATAAAAGTGATTTAGAATGACGAAACGAGAGTAATACGATAAGGGCATGGTGGATACGCCGGTATTACTTCCTATATATAAGTGCCCTTTATTCTATTATCTATCATAGTGTTATTCAAATCACTTGAAGATCCTATGTTATGATGAAACAAAGTACAAGTTAAACAAAGTACAATGTACAATTTCTGTTAAGACAAGTTGTTTGGTTTTATACATAATGCCATCCACAACACACTTTTTTCACAATGTTTTACTATCAAACACGATGTGTTGCAATACTAAACTTTTTGCCATATATTAGCTACAAAAATCTATTTTCACTTGCCAACTCTTGTAGTTGACAATATATTGCAATAACAAACATATGTGACCGTCTATTTTCACATATGTTTTAGGTATCGACATCTCAAGCATGCTACATATAGGAATGGACTCGGGCCTTAGATTGCTTTTAAATTTAAAAACATTTACTTGTACTTCTTTGTGTTTGTAAAACAATGTAATCAATATAACAAAACATTAGTATCATGTGTTGCGAACAATTTGTAATCTGACTCCCCGACGTTTCCGCCACAATTTCCACGTGATCGGGTGTTACATCAAGATACCAATTTCGAAGACCTCCGAAGACCGATCAAACTCAAAAAAGAGTTTTGAAGAGCACATGAAAGAGTATCGAAAGAGAGTTTTTGGAATGGGGGTGTTTGTTAGTACAGTAATGTCTAATGTCACCTTTTGTAATTGTCATTTTGTTAGACAGTACATTTCATTTAAGTTTTTGTTTGAATTAAAATGTAAAACAACTACTCATACGCACGCAAGAGTCCTGCGTAGCGCATGAGTAGTGCGTGCGTCTGAAACCGGTACACAGGGTCCTACGCCTATATAAAGTGTAGTGATGCGCATGGACTTCATAACTTTGGGATTGAAGCTTTTGTAAAGGAGGTGATAGTGGTGCTGCCAAATTTTAATCAGAAAGTTTATTTAGTATCTCTGAGAATACAAAACCCATATATATGTATTCCACACTTATATTTGTGTAACAGATTTTGTTTACATCATTCTAAACATTTTACCGTGATCGATTCCTGGAACTTTCATTTATAGTTAGCATTTAATTTTATTATTTTTAAGTAAAATAATATATTTTGAATTAAATTGAAAACAATAATCTGGAAAAAACTGAAATTTAGTTGAATCATAACACACTTGTTAAAGGATGGGTCAGTTAAATCTCTACCGCCTACAAGACAATGACGTGACACTTTAGCTAACACTTTTTAGTTAACCCATAACAGATAGACTAGTATAATTTAAAGATATATTACATTATAAAACCCTCAATATATTAGTTTATGATAAAATATATTAGTATCGGTTTATGATAAAATGATGATCAGCGGTAACTTATTATATATTAAATAAAAATCTATGATAAAAATAAAACTAAAGTTTAAAGAAAAGTAAAATAAAGTTTTATATGAATGGGTGTATTAGGTAATATTATGGGTGTAATCACAGACACAACACAACACAACACAACACAACGATAACTTTGAATAAAAGGTTATATCATAATATACGAATCAAATATTGCATTGGCTAATCTTTCTACGAAGGCAAATGTAAGCCAACAAACGATACCCCAGACCCATTCCTAGCAGCATCCAGACCTCTTTCCACCCTCCTTTTAAATTTACAGTGTCGAATGATGGCGAACTCTGCAACGGTCTGCATCCTCCTATGCTTTCACACTCGTATAACTCATCACCCGAGTACTGTACTTTTAGAAGCAGCCTAAAGCCGTGGTACATGAAGGATAAATACTTTAACCACTGCATGAATTTTGGTATATTCTGCAACAAACAGTTGACATGAGCAATTTGTACGTCCAACGCCAACCAATTTGTTAGGTTTAAGTAAATACCTGAACATAGTAGCCTCCAGTAAGAAGAAACATCATTAGTATTAAAGAAGCAACCATGCCAGCCCTTCTAATGCTCATCACTGCAGCACCAAACATTTCACCAGCACCCTAGGAAAACCCAGACCTGTTACTTTATTTCCTATAGATAGATGTTGCGAAATGCATGTAGGACCATGTTACACTTACTTGGCTGGTTATGGCTATTAATAAGATCACAGACATTGTCATGAAGAAGCACTGTACGCTTTTCTTGAACCCCACCATGAAATATAAAATGGACATGAAAACAGTTGGGTATGTAACGTGCGCAATCATGTCGCACAACGTGCTGCACACGTAGTAGGCACTCAGCCTATACATATCAGCTTTTCTTTCTTTTACAAGCATAAACTTCTCAAACGGGAATACGTATACGGCTCCAAATATTGATGAAGACGTCCAGAAGATACAAACGTAGAATAACAAGCCGATCTGTGTAGTTACAAATATTAAAATGTAGCTTCTTTTTAACAATGGATGGTTTACACTAAAGTTGGCAAAACGAGCATGTCGCATATCGGTTTAAAGGGATTCAAAACATTTCCATTTCCCAAAAGAACTATTTTTTTTTTTTTTTTATAAATAATTAGTGTGTCAAATATGATCACCAAAATTAGTTTATCTCATGAGTAATCAAGTTTCTTGAATAAACAATATCGAAAGTTTTCAACAAATTTATCGTTTTTTCTATGTAGCGAATGTTTACTCTTTTACCCGTTTAACTCGTTAGATTATCTCATAAATATATATTTATAAATAACTAGTGTGTTTACAAAGATTAGATTGTAACGGTAGTGATCTAGTTTCTTTAATATACAATATTTTAAGTTTTTGACAAGTATAATCTTTTTTTCGTCATATCTAATTCTTTTTATCTTACTTGTTGACAGGTTAGAGATAAAAGACCTGTGAGTAAAATCTAACCTGATCTCTAAGGTGAGCCTCGGTAGCGTAGCTTGATTTCCACCATAAAAGGCCTAACAAGAGTGCAACTCCAAGAGACTGAATGATTCTTAGGATATCAAAGTAATCTCTCCACCTTTCTCTGTAAGTTCTCTTAAACAATATTAAAAACTGATCCCACCAACTTATTGTCCAATCCTTTTTCACTTGAATTGCTAACCGAAGATGTTCCGGGGCATTTCCCATTTGATGATTTGCTTCTTTTTCTTTGCTATCAAGTTCGATCTTATACTTATGTTGAACATACTACTTGCATAGGAGGATATATAGACCAAAATTATTCACAATAAGTTCAAACAATGAGAGGATACAAGAGGTTTTTACCTTGATGACAGCCCTTTCATATTCACAAGTGCCTTTAGGAGTCACGATATCATCAGGGGCAGAAATGTCGTTTACTTGACCTGTGGCTAAATCTAGCAAGAACTCTGCGGGGTTCATGGCTATATCAGGGATGAACCTCAGAGAAGTAAAATAGCTCATTGATTCCCTTGCCTTTCCATAGTACACGGGGTGGCCTTCGGATATCAGTAAGATCTTGTCAAACATATGAAACACTTTACTTGACGGTTGGTGGATTGTTGTGATAATTGTCCTCCCGGCCTGAATCAACAGAACAAAAACCACCCGTTAAAACAGTTTCGATTCATTTTTATAGAGGGTGTTTGGATAAAAAAAAGTTCAATAATCAATTGTAGAAAACTTGGTTTTTGGTCGCAAAAGCCGAGGTTGTAGAACAAACTAAACTTTGTTTACAACCACAACATTTGTCTTAGGTTGTTGTTTCTACATTTAAACCTCCTATGTACCCTAATTTTGACTAAATTTGACCCAAAAGTACATGAGCGATGATCGCCCCTGATGCGTTTACCTCAACGCCTCGTGCATCAGGGACGCCTTATAAACCAAGGTAAAAGAGCAGACTATAGAGATGATGTTTAAATGTGTTTTTGTTGTTTGAAATTGTAATAATCTGATAAATAGTTAGTTGGCTGAGTGTTAGACACATTACGATTATTTATGCAATTAATATCTAAAATGTTAAAAAAGGACATTCTAGTGAAATTATGGGATTAAAACAAAGGGTAATTAGGTAATTTTATATCACCTTAGCATTTTCTCTTAGAATCTCAATAAGTTTGTTTGCTGATGTTGAATCAAGGCCTGAAGTTGGTTCATCAAGCAGCAACAACGAAGGATCAACCAGAATCTCATATCCAATGCTGGTTCTTTTTCTTTCGCCCCCGGATATCCCACCAATGAATCCTCCTCCTACTCGTGTTTTTCGGCATCTTTTTTTTTTTTTTTTCAAACGAAACGATAAGAACAAGGAACTAGTAAAAAAACATTAGTTCATACTAGGGGCGTGAATTTCTGACACGACCCGAAAACCCGACACGAACCTAACACGAAATTCGCGGGTTTAGGTTTAGTCTAAACGGGTTCGGGTCAGTTTCAGGTTGAACCCGCGAACCCGTTTAGGTTAACGGGTCGGGTTCGGGTCAACCTGGTCGGGTTGGCGGGTTGACCCGTTTAACACATTTATACTATATTATATTTTTTTACAATATATTTTATGTGATAAATTAAATGGAGGTGTGTATTTTATGCAATGATTATAAATTAAAAAGAGAAATTAACATAGATTTTATAATTTAAATATGATATTATTATATACATTTGTGTTTTTTTAGTAAATTTTAATTTTAATATATTAATTTCTAAAAAAAATAAAAAAATTCGGGTTGAACGGGTCGTGTTCGGGTCAACCCACGAAACTTCGGGTCGTGTTCGGGTTCTTATGTATGATACGATTTTCGGGTTCGGGTCGGGTTCGGGTTTGTGTAAAATTTTCGGGTTCGGGTCGGGTTGAACCCGCTAACCCGCGAACACGACCCGTTTAGCACCCCTAGTTCATACAAGGATTATTAACAAACCTTTCAAGACCTAATTCCTTTATAATGACCTCAACTCTTTCATATTTCTGTGTTCGACTCATGCTGCCCGGAAGCCTTAAAAATGCAGCAAAAATCAAAGTCTCCTCAACTGTCAATTGTGGGTAGAGCACATCATCTTGTGTAACAAATCCAATCCTGTACATGAAGCCAACCGGTAGTTAGTATATAGCTTGATCATATGCTTTAATGAAGTTATATACCTTCTTTTAAGAGCTGGACTATATGGAACATCATTATACGTGATGGTTCCTTTAATATTGTCTCGTAATCGTCCCCCAATGACTTTCAATAGTGTTGTTTTACCACTACCGGAAGGACCCATCAACGCAAGGATCTCACCCGGGCCAATGCTTCCAGTTATGCCCTTCAAAATCTGCTTATAGTTGTCTTGTTCAGTTTTTGGTTGGGAAACCACCTTTGACATAACCGCTTTAACCGGATTCCCAGGTGTTGCTTTGCTCATTTTCACCTTAAACTCTATATCTTCAAACTGCATTATTATAAAACAAGAAACTTCATATAACAAATGACATGTGTTTGTGTTATCAAAATTCATTGAGGCATTTCATCAAACACCTTGAGGAAAATGGGGAGTGGACGGTCTTTCAAGTGATCATCTGGTATATCAATCTGAGAGTTTATATGGTAAGTCGGGGCATTCAAATCAAAGCTACGAACAAACCCGTTGCTGCCGATTGGCGCAGGGGATGAAGTCGACAAGTCCTCGATTTCGTCTTGGCTCCTGAAATCCATTGTGAAGCAGAAACAATCAATCATACAATTGTGTGTTGTTTAATCTGGTTTTTACATCTGAATTGTTTCAACTAAAACATACCAATATCAAACCTATATATTCAAAAGACTTGCGAATTTGTTGTTGTAACACACCCTTGGTGCCACAATCTCACCAACTACCAACATGTCAAGAACATGATATTGTAAGAACCTGTGAACTCATCTTTTTCATTCATAAAATAAAAATAGAAAATATAATTTTCGTATTCAGTATTCAGAATCAAATTTACTTCTAATCACGGGTTCGGTTGCCCCATTTGTATTGTGGTATATGTCAAAAAGTGCGCTAAGTAAAGTAGGCATCACGGTATCTCCAAGCCTTGTAATGGTAGGTGCCCCTCGGCCCCTCCTCCTTGCTGCCATCGTTGGTCAGCATCCCACCTCACGCTCCAGATAAGCGATAGCGCCCCTCCATGGTTAACACATAGCTTTACATCTGAATTCAAGATGATGATAGTTGCTGCAACTCATGCGTCTCTCCACATGCATTTATTTTAGTATATTTATTTGAGTAAACTTTCATTTTGGTCTCTGTGGTTTGAGTATTTTTGCTATTTTAGTCTAAATCTCAAACTTTTTACATTTGGGTCTCTGTGGTTTGCATTTTGTTGTCATTTTAGTCCAAAAGCCCTCTATTTTGACTGTTGAAAACTGATTATTTTGTCCTTTAGTGCAGGGACATTTTGGTCATTTTTTTAAATTTCATTTGTTGTATATGTATGTGTGTATATTAATCATTCACAAAAACAAAACAAACCCCAAATTAAATTAAATGGCAGTTTAATTCCTCAACCATTCGATCAAGCGCTCTCTCTCCTCTCTCTCTCTCTCTCTCTCTCTCTCTTCTCTCTCTCTCTATAGCACCACCACCACCGCCACCTCCTCCTTCTCTTTCTTCTCTCTCTCTATAGCACCACCACCGCCATAACCTCCTTCCACAACCACCTATTTCCACCATCACCACCCATTCACCCACCGCCGCATCATCCACCTCCAAACCCTAACCGTCAACCTGTTTAAGAATCGCCAGCCACCACGTTTCTTCTCTCTCTAGATCAAACAAACAACTGATAGATTCACTACATAAGTGCTTCAAAATCACAGAAACTAAAAGGATTCAACACATATTCATCATCGAATCATGCCAAAATCACAGAAGCTCCGGCCCTTAATTATTGTTTATAAAACCTCGATGAAGGATACTGTTTACAAATCGGCCTTTTACACGAGATTAGATTGTTTTGAGATGGATTTGATGCGATTAGTATAGATTCAGGTGCAGAAAGATGATGATTTAAGAATCAAGGTTAAGGTACTGTTTACAGATCGGCCTTTTACACGAGATCAGATTGTTTTGAGATGGATTTGATGCGATTAGTATCGATTCAGGTGCAGAAAGATGATGATTTAAGAATCAAGGTTAAGGTTTCAGTTATCAAATTAGTTTTCTGTTTCTTGATTTTAACGAATTTGGATTCATTTGAGATGGAAAAAGGCAGATAAAGGATTTGAATTATTTGTAAATCGGCCTTTTAACGAGGTTAATAGAAAGATGCAGGTCATGTGTTGTCTGAATTGTTTGATTTTAGGTTTAGATAAAGAGATAGAGAGGCGATGGAAAGAGAGTGAGGAGAGAAAGGGTTTTTTTTGTTGTTGATTTTAGGTTTTGAACTCAGAGAGAGAAGTGATGGAGAGAGAGAGAGAGTTAGGAGAGAGAAGCAGTTTAGGGAAGGAAGGAGGGATGAAGAAGCAGACCAAATAGAATTGAAAAGTGAAGTCGGAGAAGAAAAAGGGGTGGGGGTGGGGTTGGGTAGTTGGGCGGTGGTTGCAGGGGGTGCGAGAGGGTGGTGGCAGGTGGTGGTGCTTGGCGGCGAGAGGGGGGTGGTGGTGGTTGAAGATGATGAGGTTGAAGATGATGATGATCAGGGGGTTGAGGTTGAAGATGATGATGATCTGGGGGGGTTTTATATTTGGGGGTTTTTTATTAAATGAATTGCTTTAATGAAAATTAAATGACCAAACTACCCCTCCAGATAAAGACAAAAAAGGGATATTAAAACAGTCAAAAATCAGAGATTTTGAGTTTTGGACTAAAATGGCAACAAAATGCAAACCACATGGACCCAGATATAAAAAGTTTGAGATTTGGACTAAAATGGCAAAAGTGCCCAAATTACAGGGACCAAAATGGCAGTTTACTCTATTTATTTAGTTATTGTGTTTCATTTATTTTATTTTAGTATATTTACTAGGTTAGAACCCCGTGTAGTGTAATACACGTGTTAAATAAATGTAATTTTATATATTAAATAATAAAAACTAGTAGGATCCCTTCGCCGCTTCGCGACGGGCCTTCAGTCTTCAGTCTGTATTCATTCAATTAATTATAGTACCAATATGATACCGGAACTCGACATATTACTCAACATGTGTTTTGTATCCATTAAAGCCATAAAAAACAAATACTGGTATCGGTACTGGTGTTGTTTAGTCGTTATTACGAATACAACTCTGCGTTCAACAAATCTTTTACCGCCTGCTCGGTTTAAATATGAATATATATAAAAAAAATTAGAAAAAATACCTTGAACTTATTAATTTCTCAAGTACCAAGACATCATCGGTTTATTTAAATATGAATATATAAAAAAACAATTTAGAAAAGAATACCTTCAAGTTATTAATTTCTCAACCACCGAAACATAATAAATTGTTTTATCTCTATCTGACAACTTTCTTTTCCCACCTCTTCATTTTATCATTTAGTTACTAATTTTCATTCCTTTTCATTTAACTACTAATTTTCATTCATATTCCATCAAAATCTCTTTCTACTTAAAGCTGTGGTAGGTCGACAGGGAAAATGACAATTTTCTCCCTCGTGCTTCTCTTCCGAGTCATCATCTGAGTCAACTATCTGCCCTAGTTCTCAATGCCATAGTCGGCCACACTCCGCCACCACCACCTGCCGACTACCCATCCACCACAAATGGTACCATTTTAAACCCACCCCCACCTGTTCATCTCATCCTCAAGCAACCTGTCTGATGTCGGTGCGACTGTAGCACCTGATTGCTATTCTGTTTGTAACACCGGCAATCCGAGGGTCCTTATATGAGGTAGATCAGGACCCTATCAAGCTGATTCATGGTGGTGAGTCCATCAGGCTGCTCTACGGAAGTTGAACCAAAGATCCACTGGCCACACTCGACCGCCTCTCTCTCCGACCAGATATGTCGTTGGTGGTGGCGGTTCAGATGAGTCAAGGTAGTAGTTGCTGGTACTGGTTCAAGAAATCTCCACCGATGTGTTTATGTTGATGGCAGTGTAGCCAGATCGGTGAAGAAGACAGGGACGCATGGCATTTATAGTGAGAATTCCAAAAATACCCCCCAAAATGTTGTAAACGCCGTTACCGTGAATTCACTATTCTTCGGTTATGTTTCAAATTAATACATATATATGAATTATATCTTTATGAACCCCGTATATTGTATGGGTTAAATAAATGTAATTTTATATATCAAATAACAAAAAATAGTTATATCTTTAAAAACCATGTGTATTACACAGATTAAATAAATGTAATTTTGTATACTAAATACTAAAAACGTCGTATCTTTAAAAAACCCGTATACAATCGGGTTGAATAAATCTACCAAATAATAAAAATACTACATCCTTAAAAACACCGTATGTTACACGTGTTGAATAGATCTAAAAAATAGTTATATTTTTAAAAACCATGTGTATTACACATATTAAATAAAGGTAATTTTGTATATTAAATACTAAAAACGTCGTATCTTTCAAACACCCGTGTATAGTCGGGTTGAAAATCTACCAAATAATAAAAAAAAAATTGTATCCTTAAAAGCCCCATGTATTACACGTGTTGAATAAATCTAATTTTACATAGCAAATGATAAAAAGTTATATCTTTAAAAACTTCGTGTATTACACGTGTTATATAAATGTAACTTTGTATAGTAAATAATAAAAAAGTTATATTTTTATAAACCCCGCGTTTTACACGAGTTGAATAAATATAGTTTTGTATACCAATTAATAAAAAAATATACTTTTAATAAATTAGAATAACATTTAATATTAATTTATTATTTATATATTTAATATAAGATAAGTAGGAAAGAGAGGTATTTATTTTAAAAATATATTAAATTAATAATTTAGATTTGATGATAATATTTTATTAAAGTATCATAATATTTAATATTAATTTATTATTTATTTAGTTAATATAAGATAAATATAGATTTGAGAATACGTTCTATGAATGACACGTGTGCAAAACTTGGTTTTAGATAGATCTGATTTAGTTATTATGTTTCAATTGTCTCGCATCCATTCACGTTTGCTATTTTTTTAGTGGTCCACATTGTTACACGTTTCACTTCAATTGAGTTTGCACTTTGTGGATGGTTTTTATAGAAAATTATGCCTAATATATTTTAATAGAAAGTATAGATATTACCAAAACGTGTTATCTATTATAGCTAAAAGATAACTATAAACATAGATCATCGGTTAATATATCAGTTACATACGACTATTTACATTCTCCTATCGAAAAAAGGGAGTATCCACCCATTGATAATGAAAACTGTTTATAGACATAGGGGAAGGTTCATTTGAGAAGAAATTTAATGTGAGAAGAAAAAGAAGAAATGGCATATTACTAAAGTTTTATTTCATTTATAACTCATATCATTAATTTTTAACTCTTTAATTAATTAGTCAACTAATCATTAATTATCCTACATATAATCTACAAAACCTACACATATCAAAATTTTCATACATATTGCCTACACATTATAGAATTTTATCCTACATAGTCGAAATTTAACCTACACACCTCGAAATACATTCTACACAACTCGTAATTTATCATACACAACTAGTAATTTATTCTACACTTTAAATTAAGTTGGTTTTTAATTTGGAAAAAATATATATTTTGAAAAAAGGAGTTACAAATTTAATTTAGTTAGTTATTAAAGGGGAAGAATACAAATTAATGATTTTTGTAAGTTTACCAATATACCCTTATATTAAAATTAAATGCAAATGTTAAATGAAGTAAAATGGAGCATTCTTATTGGTTGAAACTTCTTCTTTTTTCTTCTTAAAAAAATTCTTCTCATTTGAACCCTCCACTATATAACATAAGTACATATAAAAGATGTCTAACAAACTTAATAGAATTCGAATACAACTTAAGTTTCAACAAACATTAACTACGAACACACGATCACCTGCCTCAACAACTTTCATCAAAGCTCAATCAAGAGTGTATTACGCAGCAACATCTCCTTTGCTACATGTTGTGTCCTGGTTAAATATGCTATTGGAGACAATGTCACAGCTGTTGATCCAACAATCTCCCTATACAACAGATGATACCAAAACCCTTCTTTATTACTGATTTTTATTTCTCATCAACATATCCCTGATTTTTCCTTTGAATTGTAGTTCAAAGTCCATGGAGAACATGTCTTCTTCACCATCCCTTTCAAGTTGAAGGTCTAACAAATCTTGGAGATCGTATGCATTCAGATTGTATGCACTATCCATTTTAATCTCTTCAACACTACCATCTGATCTGATCAAAGTCAATACTTGGGTTTTTGAGCATGACTTCCACTTTACTATTTTTGGATCAGCTGGTTTTCTTGAGAAAAGAATTATTGAAGATAAGTTTGATGATTGTGGTCTGCCAACTAAATTTGCAATGGAATTAAATAAAGAAGAGGATGAGAGAAGGTTTTTGAGAGTATGGATCTTTTGATACAGAGCAGCAGTTGTAGGATAAACTGCATTTTTAGGAACATTGGATCTTCAGCTCTAAGTTCTTCCAGTTTTTTGTAGGTCTCAACTATCTTCAGTTTAGACTTTCGACTAAGAAAATAAGTGCTAAACTAGAAATGACGAGTTAGACATGTTGGAACCTGTCTAATAATGTTATAAAACTTATCTGGTGTCAAAACTTTAAGTTTTAATACCCAAAAACACTTCTTCGTAAAATGCATTTTTATGCATTTTTTAGTTTTAAATCTTAATACTTTGACTTGTCATTTCGCCTAAAAAACGTGGTAATCAGAAGGTGCAATCGCAAGGGATTATTACCTTAGTGATTACGATCACGTTACAAAGTTCAGTTTGAACTTTGACTTGACCAAAATGGTCAGAACCGAAAGTCAAAGAGAAAGTCAAATTGTTTGACTTTTGGCTCGTAAATAGCCAAAACAAATAAATAGACTAAGGAAGAACACTTCCTTGTGTTCTAGAAAGACTTGGAACTCAGTAGGAGGCCTCTAAGAAGAAGTAAACTCCAGGAATGAATGATAGAGAGAAAGAATTAGAAATGATCAAGGAAATGAGGTTGAACTTGATGGCTATTTACACTTGAGGAGGAGAAATGAGATCATGCTAAGTGTTAGGGTGTGTTGTAAGATCATAACAAGTGTTTAGTGAGGTGTCTCAACTAGAAGGAAGATGGCAAATTCGAGCTAGGTGTCAAGAAATGGTTAAACATGGAATCTGTTACTGGCACATGTTTACGGACCGTATGGTCCTCACTGCTTACAGTCTGTAAGTGTAACACCTCGAAAATTTGCGTCCTATAATGTATTGACACATGTCATAAGTTTGCACGTGATAATAAATACTACAGAGGGACTAAAAGTTGACAAACATAGAAATATGTGAATTCAAGGATTCAAAATGTCAACAAGGGATAAATATACTTTACAATAACCCTGCATGATGCTCGTACCTTCGAACGAATAAATCATGGATCATACGGAACGAAATGTGGAAGAAAGTGAGAGATTACAAACTACAGGGGTTAAATGTGTCAACATGTTTAAGTTATACCTCTGAGTGACCGTTTAACAAACCCAAGGCTTTGTAACGGTAAAATATGCTCACTAGAATGCACGATGTAAATTTCATAAAGTTCCGTTATAAAATGAGAAAGTTATGATCAAATTCGTATGTGAGGGGTTAAAAGCGTCAACATTGAAAGTTATGACTTTTGGGGTAGTAACAAAGTAACCGAGGACTTAACAAGGCGGGTAAAAGTTACGAGGCCCTTATACGTAAATAAGAAAGGCCCAAAATGCAAAATTACCCCTCCGTAAAACCAAGAGCCAACTGCAATAATTGTAAAAGATTTGAAAAATCTTACAGTAGGTCTCAGGCGGGCCACGTAAAGTTTGTCAAGAGTTTATGCGGGCCGCGTGGACAGTAGAAAGATATGGGTTCTGTCAGAAAGATTCAGACGGGCCGCGTAAAGGTTAGAAGAACCTTACGCGGGCCGCGTCAGCCTCCCAGATACAGAAAAAGTTGGCAGCAGCACTGTTTGGTGTTTTAACCGACTTAGAGCCATTATTAATAGCATGGGCGCCCCCTAAACGACCCCTAGGACTCACGGACACTTGTTGGTGATCTGGGATCCAGTGTAGACTTAGTTGTAATGATCCTAAGCATCCAAGATCACTATAAAAGGCCCTCATGTACAACCATTGTATCCACACCTTTATTCTGCATTCTTGATCATTTCTGGAGCTCAAGAATCCTCTCTAAGCACCTCTGTTCGTGTACTAGACTTCTGTAAGTGTGCTTAACCCTTCTTAGTTGAGTTTTTGCTTATTTATAGCTTAAAAGTCAAATCGTCGCAATTAACGGTTGACTTAACGATTAATCACAAATGGTCCAGTGATTAGCCGAATCAAAGGTAGTTATATGTTGGTAATTATGTGGGAATTAAACCCTTAAAAGGGCACCCTTTGATTCCCACTCTAACTAGTTCAAATGTCGGGTCAAAGTTGCTTAGAAAAAGTCAACAGAATGCTAATTTTCGATTTAACGCATAATTAACAACGTAGAAGGCTTGTAACCTATTTTATCACTCATACAACTTGATAATAAGTATAAGAACTGGTCTAAGCTTGTTTGATCCGACCATTTACTGTTTTGACCCGGTTCGGAACTGAAAGTCGCAAAACTTTGACTTTTGCTTTGACTTTAGTTCTGACCCGAAGTAGTATGATTTAGATATGCCTTAGGACTCTCTTAGGACCAGGTTACATGATGGTATAACCCTCTGTGGCTGGTCCGTTGTTTGTCCGAGTCGTTTGCACATTTCCGTTATATGCTTAAAAGTTGACCATAATGCCCTTATGACCTTAAAACGAGAATTTTGGACATGTGAAAGGACAATAACCTTAGTTACTGATTTCTAAACATGTCCCTAAAATTCCATGTCAATCCGAGGTCTAGAATAGGAGTTATGCTAAATAGCGCAATTAAAGAAAACTTTTGTAATTAAACGGCGCATTTAGCATAAAGCCTATCTAAACCCGAATTTCGACACCAAACCTTTTACACACTGATGTAAAATAATATTTTGAAATTTTTAAAGATTTTTAATTATTTTTAACCTGCTCATAACCTACGGTTATGACCTTGATTCGGTAAATACCAAATATACCCTTTTCGGGCATAAAATGAGTTCTACATGGTATTTTGACCCGAATCCAATTGCTACTGATTTCATATAATAAATAAAGTATTTTGAACTTTATAACCTGATCAGAAAACTCAGATTTCCTGTATAACCCGGAAATCGCTTTTATAATCATTAAAATGACCAAAATACCCCTACGGGGCATATATGGGGATTAAACTCGTTATGGACATAATGGAAGGTATCCTACTGATATCACAACCTCTTTAGAGCATATTGACTTAGGAAACTTGTGTAAGACTCTTACGGTTACCCGTTACGCCTTTTACGCGTTCGGTACAGTTTATGTAACTAGTTTACATAAATTAGCCGAAACGGGTCAAACCTTGTCGTTTTTATCTCAAAATCCAGAATGTGATTGGATTACCCATATTAAACAAGTCTTCAAACTTGTCGGATCTAAATCACATTCTATTCCGGTCTTCGCTTAACCGTGCGTTCGAACCACATCTTTCGTTAAAACTAACCGGTCTAAATTTGAGCTTAATCAAAGACCCGTTAGGATTCTAATAGGTTATTATTAAACCTTCGTTCCAGAATAGGAGACCCGGTAAAAGCTACTTGCACTTGCTGTTTGTGAATTATACTTGCAAAGGTAAATACTTTTAACTTATTTCCCTATACGGGCTTGGGGTACGGTATATAAAATACCGCTTGGTCGGGCATTTGATCTTAATCGATTAGTGGTTAAGTATTATCAAGATGACCCGTTAAAAATTTGATTTGTTGCTTAAAGCCTTTGGGGGGTTAATGACCATGTCCCGGATATCCCTGGCATCATCTTACGAGATGGCCACGACCTAAGCACGGGGTGTAGGCGTACACCTGACAGCTGCATATGAAAAATGGTATCTCACTTAAGGATTTACCTTGTGGGTATTATACCTGTGGTGTGTCTATTGGTCTTTAACCCGGTCTACGGAACAGGCTACTGAACGCAAGGAAACATGTAATTCGTTTACAAGTATTATATTAAAATAATTATCCCAAGTTATAAAAGTTTATGCCACGTGCATTCAAATCAATTTTATTAAACCTTTTACAAAAATGTCGGTTGAATGTATTTACCAGTGTAAACTGACGTATTTTCCCAAAAAGGTTAAGTGCAGGTACTAAACGAACTATGCTGGCTTTCTCCTAGCGTCCGCAATAAGTCTCGCAAGCTTGGATGTCAACTGTTGAACATCATTTCCTATTTATTTTTGATCCCCTGTGGATTATTTTCAACTATTTGTGATACATGATATTACAATAACATTCAGTTGAAATATATCTATTTTTTGCTTCCGCTGTGCATTTATATATTGTGTTGTTTGACTGTATTGTTGCCAACTACGTCACGGTAATCCCCCACCGGACCCACCGGTGAAACGTGTGGAAATCAGGGTGTGACAGTAAGCAGGTGCTGGGGTCATACTTTTGAAGTTTGTCAAAAATGGCCCTTGGACTTGTATAAATGTGTTTTTATTATTTCTAACCCCTCAAAACTTATATTTAAGTTATGTAAAGGATATTTGGGGTATGTGTAACTTATGTTCTTGTCCCATTACGTTAAACTGATTACATTAAGTATCGATTAACGAATCACTTCCAAAAGAAAAAGTTTTTGAAAGTTTGGAAATTTCCACAAGGGTTACAGTATTTGCCCCTGGACTTGTATTATCGTATTTTTTGCATTTTTAGCCCCTTTAACCTAATATTTAGGTTATATAAAGGTGTTAAGGCATGTGTAACTCGGATTTTTGTTCCGGAAATGTTGTGAATATCGTTTCGCTCGATCATTCGATTACGTATTTCGTAAATAAAATATAACATTCTATTGAATACGAAAATGATCAAAATTGTAATGTTGAAAAGTGCAATTGTCAGATATTATTAATAGATTTTATAATTTATAATTATATTTATAATTGCCTGTGTTAGACTATGGGGTATGATTCGGAAACAAGCTTTGGGATGCAACCGTGGAGGGGGTTCCCAATGGGGAACACCACCACCCCCCCTCGCGTCCATACTTCAGTGCCTATGGGAGATATTCCCCGTTCTCCCTGATGATGATTTGTGTTATTTTGTGTGTATTTTAGAGTTTGTTTATTGATTTTTTTTTTTGTTTATTTCTCTATTTTTGTCACTCTCTATTTTGCAGGTTTATGAAGGGGAGCTGGTTTAGGAACAAGGGGAGGAAGAACGGTTTAAGTTTTAAATACAACTTCAAGTTTGTTTTTTAGTTGCAAACCTCCTCAAGTTTGTTTTAATGTTGAATTATACACCTTAGAATCTAGTTTAAATTTTAAAAAGACCTTTCAAATTTATTTTAATTATACATATTAATGTTTTATTTTTAAAAAAGCTCCCTCAAATTTGTTTTTTAAATTATGTCTTTTTTAGTAAAAATTATGACTTTAAAAAAAAGTATGTCATTTTTATTCTAGTTTATGTACCTTTTTTTTTAATTTTAATGAGAAGTTTTTGTATATATATTTTTTTTTGCATTTAAGTATTAAAAAAAGGAATAAAAAATGGAAGGGGGAACCACATCACAACTTGGGGAAGGATGGTAAGGTGGAAAAGAGGGTGATGTGGTGGACTTAGAGTAGGGATGAGCAAAGGGTATAAAATACTGTCCCGATCCCGATCCCATCCCGATCCCGATCCCGAAATCTCGATTCCGATCCGTTTTCGGTACCGGAAACGGTATCGACTTTTGTGATTTTTCGGTATCGGTACGGTATCGATAAAATACCGACTTTTACCCTTAACATACCGATACCGTACCGATACCGTCCCGAACCGATGTATTTCGGTACCGGTATCAGTACCAAGTTTACACAAAATTCAGGATTGGTATTGGTCAGGATCGGAACAGTATCGGTATTTGCTCATCCCTAACTTAGAGAACCGCATCCGATAGCCTTATGTTATGGTAGTTTCTCAAAGTTGAAGGGGTGTAAGCGAAATTAAAATTGCCTACGGCTATAGGAACATCATGTGCTATATGAAAAAATGTTTATTTCCGGTATTACCCTTTGTTAAGACGACATCGTTTGGTTGTTGAGGCTTAGAAATTCTAGTGGCAGTAGGGTAATTCCACCGTGACTTGTGTCGTTTTTAATTACCATCACACACACACCCCTTGTGCTCCTTCCCCCAGTCATTCTCTCTCTATCTTGTTATGAGTCAGTCGAGAATGGCGGAAACGTAAGGACAGATTATCGGAATGGATGAAGCAAAGTGGGCGAAACATTACTGTTCGGATCATGAAATACTACTGGTAGGAGAAGGAGATTTCTCGTTTTCTCTTAGTCTGGCTAGGGTTTTTGGCTCTGCTTCTAACATCGTAGCCACATCGCTCGATTCTTATGGTAACCCAACCTCATCATCCTCATCCTTTGTTTTGGTGTTGTTATTTGTTGCTTTGCTTACCTAAGTTTGATTTTATTAGAACTTGTGATCAAGAAATACGCGAGAGCAAGAACAAACCTGGACATGTTGCATAAAGCTGGAGCTCAGTTGTTATTTGGAGTGGATGCAATGACAATGAAGCTTCATCCTGATCTTCATTGGCGGAAGTTCCACCGGATTATCTACAATTTTCCGCACGCTGGTTTTTTTGGAAAGGAAGATGATCAACTAGTCATCGAGTGAGTAATATGTAGTTAATATCCCGATATATCAACCGATATATCGGTTATTGGTCCTCTGCCGAGATAGCGATACAAAATATTGCTCAGAATATCGGTACCGATAATATCAGCGATATTGTCCGATATTTAACCAATATAGGACCGATATTTGATCAATAAATCACCGATTTTCCCGATTATCAGTACCATTCTTCTTATTTCTACCATTCATTTTTCTTCTTATTGCTGCTATTAGTGTCTTAATTGTTAGTTGTTACTGTTAAATGTTAGTGTTTAAGTCTTAGTCAGTGTTACCTGTTACAATTGAATTTAGCATGATATTAAAATTAGCGATATCCCACCGCGATAACCGATATCTCAAATATCGGTCCTTGACCGATATCCGATATTTTACCGCATTAACTAGTTAGTTAATAATTTGTGCCACTTTAGTTATTTATCAAAGCATCATTCATAAATGGGTATACCCAAGTGAACATTGTTTTATAAGTGGAATCCATTGGCATCCCTAATTTGGTTTAGCAATTTCTTCCTTGTAGCAAGCACAGGTATCTGGTTCTCGGTTTCTTTGAAAATGCAAGTCGTATGCTGAGGCCGGGAGGTGAAGTTCATGTATCCCACAAAACTACTCCCCCGTTCGAAAGTTGGAACATCAAAGAACTCGCTTCTAGAAGCTTCTTATCGCTGCTTGAATGTGTCGACTTCAAGATTGAAGACTACCCGGGTTACCACAATAAAAGAGGAGACGGGTGTAGATCCGACGACCCGTTTCCTTTAGGAAAGTGCAGTACTTTCAAATTCGTTGCATCTTCAACATCCAACATATCAGACATCCCACGTCATACTCGTCCTCCCTGTATGAACAACAAAGAATGCCATTGGATTTTCAAGGAGTATCTTGATCAAGCACTTTTGACTTTTGGGAAACATGATGACTATCTTTGCCATTCTGTTCGGGATACACTGGAAATCGGGTTCGAAAGATGCAAGATGGTGAATCCTGCAAATCCCTTGAATGAGTACATCAACCACGTGAAAGAGCTTCACGAAAAGAGTAAAGAAAGGATAGCGTATTTGCAAAAACTTTTGCTGGAAGTTGATCGCCGTAATGGGTTATAGACACCACCACAGTTTTATGGGCTAGAAAGAAAAGAGCATGCATAAATGTGGCTGACTCTTGGCTTTTGTAATCTCTAACTATAGGTATGAAAAGAGATTGTTACTTTCAAAGATCTGCATTGCTTATAACCAACCACCTATGAAGTGTATGCTAAAACTTTCTAACCAAGATTGCTTGTAACTTTCATGTTTTACCCGCGATCAGGTCTACAAAATCTATCCTTCTGATCTTCGACTTCCATAAAACTGTTATGTCTTTGTATAGTGTATCTCCAGTAGACATTTAGTCTTAACAAGCTCACTTAGAGCCTGTTAACTAAAGCATTATGCATGGCTAACCACTGACCAACAAATGGCCAGTGGTAAACACATGGGTAATGATTTGCCTCCATACATTGTGCTTTTATTATACACAAGTCTGTAATCGATGACCTTTTAAGGAGTCAGCGTATAGAACACTTAGGCAAATTATTTGCTTAAGACGACAAACAAATAATCATGACTTTTATAAAGGTCCATCGACTATGTTTGAACTGGATAACACGTATCTTATACACTATAGAATAATGTTTGTCATCGATCATTTCTAAATAACGCATGAGACTAGTAAGGATTAAATTGGGAAGGGGAGCAACTGGAAAGCAAGTTATAAGATTGCTGAAACGCAATACATGCCTTTGGATGTACACAAACAGTCGTTGAACCAACAAGGAGAAGTATCAAAATCCTCTGATAACCAACTCCAAGCAAAATTATTGCTACTGCGGAGATACCCCCAAAGTAAATATTAATGCTGAATGACTCCGACGAAATAATACATATACATATTGATTAATACAAAGTTACCATTTTTAGTTTACAACATAAATGACAATCTTTACTGAGTTCTAATCATAACTTGGTCTTCTCAGACACGAGTTCCATCTATACAATGTAATGGTTCTAAAAGTTTAAACCGTTTACTGAAAAGAAGCCCGGTTTAAATGTAATACAAGTAGATGAAATGAAAAGGTTGGAAACTGTAATGGTTTGATTCAAAATGTAAAATCAAATACTAATAAAAAGTTACAGATAATGTCACATGGCATTCTCATACTAAACAAAAGCCTACTTAAAGCCATATGTCATTTTCTCCTTCAATTCACATTTATTATTATTATTATTAATTATTTAATTAATTAATACAAAACAATAAAAAATTCCTTAACAACTTAATACTAATAAATATTTTATTGTTTACTTATATATTAATTATTTAATTTTGACTTATCTAAAATATATAGTTAGTTATTAGTAAAAATTCTACTTATAATAAACAATTTCATATAATGTCAATGTGACAACACCTTCTTATTCTTTAAAAAAGATTTCTTTACAATAAATTATTATTTTATATTATAATAATAAAAAAGGTAAATAATAGGTTAATCTGATATTTGAAAACCGGTTTACTTCCATGCTTTGAAAACACTTTTAATGTTATTAAACCTATGTAACAAACGCGTTTAAGGATATAATATCTTCATACTAATTTTGATACAAGTCTATACTCACTAGATGTCCTAAATGGAGTTATATTTTTAGGCTTGCCATACCATTGATAATTAACAAAGGTCAATGTTCCAGTGACGTTATTAAGAAAAATTCATTGAAAGAATAGTTTATATAACGAACTCGACTACAGGTCCTATCACTAGGTGACTAGGTTATTGAGGCACTCATATTATCCTCCGGAAGTAATAATAACACTTGAACATTTATCCCTAGATTTCGTTTAATACCGCCAAATAGAAATATTTCATTTATATTGAAAAGAGATAGATTCCTCTCGCCCAATGTTTTGCCATGACGATAAATAAAAGTATAGGACAATTTTTATGTAAAGTTGGTTTGTTTATAAGAGAATTAATTTTTACACATGACCAACTGTTGCATCATCTACGGTAAAGAATTCACTTATATAAATTTACGAAGAGAATATAAAATTAAATAATTTACAAATTTATATCATTAAACCCGTGAAGTACACGGGTCTAATAATCTAGTTAATTGAATCAAATAGTGCAAGAGTATAACAATGTAACAATATAATAATATAACGGAAAACATGATATAATGCACGGTCAATAATTTAAAATCATATATCATAACATTAGATATTCATATGTTAAAATCAAAATATCGAAAGTAACACAATACAAAATGTAGCAAAGTCAAAATATATATATAACTACCAGAGTTAATTGCCAAAATCGTCCCGGGGGTTTGGGCAGGTTTGTCATTTTCGTCCAAAATGACACTTTTGTACCAAGTTGCCCCCAACGTTTTTAACTTTTTGCCATTTTCATTCAAACCACTAACTTAGTTTATTTTTCCTGTTAAGTTGAGGATATTTGGATGAAACTGGCAAATATAAAACCACAGGGACGATTTTGGCAATTTACTCAAACTCTTTTAAATTTCTTTTATTTAATTAATTTTGTTACATATATAATAAAAAATAATATACATGCAATTTTTATATGAAAAAAATAACAGCTTTGTCACATAATTTTTATAAATTTTCATCCAACCACTAAGTTAATTTTTCTATTAAGACGAAGGATGTTTATAAACTAAGACAAAAATTAATTTCTAATTTTTTATATAGACCAGTTTATAAAAATAAAATCTTCTTAAACCTCTAAATTTTATAAAACTAAAATGCTGGTGACCTTATTGAAAAAGGTCAAATAAAAAATCTTATCATATGTACTAAGTTTATAATTCATCTTCTACTCTTTTAAATTTGCTCCTAAGAAAAAACAGAAGCCAGTCCCCCCCCCCCTCTATCATACAATGTATCGTTACCAAACTTTAAAATTACCCATCAAATTGTAATTATAATGTTAAGAACCAAAAGTTTCTTTACTCAAGTCACTCAGAATAAGTATTAGTTAGTTACCCTCATAATCTTAATTAAATAAATATTTTATTTCTACCAACATATTTCCTAGGTGCTCAACACATTTAAAAAATATGTAACGTTTTACAATTTTTTTCTATCTCTACAACTGATAAATACTAAAAGTTGTAATCGATTGTTATGTTTTACACACCAATGACGTTTTCTCTTTATAAAACTGATTTATATAAAGAGGCTGTAAATTAATTTCTGTCTTAATTTATAAATTTAAAACATCCTTCACCTTAATAGAAAAAATAAACTGAGCTAGTGATTTGGATGAAAATTTATAAAAATTATGTGACAAAACTATTATTATTTTTTTTTCTAAAAACTCCATGTATATTCTTTTTTATTATATATGTAACAAAAATAATTAAATAAAAGAAATTAAAAAGGGTTTGAGTATCAGTTTCATCCAAATATCTTCAACTTAACAGAAAAAATAAACTAAGTTAGTGGTTTGGATGAAAATGGCAAAAAGTTACAAACGTTGGGGGCAATTTGGTACAAAAGTGTCATTTTGGACGAAAATGGCAAATGTCACACCCCAACCAATGGCGGAAACATCGGGATGAGACGAAGTGTGAAGATTGCTAGAGACATCATAACGCTATTTGTGACAATATTTAGAAAATCCAAATTTCATTTCATTTCATAACTTCAAATAGTCAACATTACAAGAAATTCAAATACAACAAGTTCAACAAAACAACATGATAACATAACAAAATTTGATACAACATATTAAACCCTAACGTCTATATGTGTATCTAGGCATCAACGCTATTTCTTTTCTTAGCATCGTCCTCATCAACCTGTAACATGTTTAAAATAATTCAATGCAAAAGCAAAGGCGAGTATACAAGTTTGGTACATACATAGCATAAGATAAAAGTGTGAACAATTCCTCATAGCAAGCATGCGGTTCAAGATAACATTAAATATGGCATGTGTATAACATATCAAACCAAGAAAACGCAACTTGCTCATGACATAACCAAAGTTTCAGTAGAGGCGGGTCGTTAATCCTATAGCGCTACATATGTCAAGGTTTGGCTCGTACGAAGTTAATGATAAGTTCAACACATAAGAATCACCCAAATTTAAAGTATCAAGCCATCACATATACAAGCATTGTTATAGGAATGTTCGTGTGTTTAGACAAAAGTTCATGTGTAAGTTTCAATTGGTAAACATGTTACACCCCAAAAGTGGTAAAAGTAAAAGGGGAAAAGTACGAGTATACTCACAAAGTTTGCATATGTTTTCCGATTATCCAATTGTTGACGAGTAGAGATTTAGAGTCCGAATGTATAAGGGTTAAAGTTCAAGTATGTTTAGAGTCGAGATTCGGTGTTTAAAACAACATAAAAATAAGATATGAGAATAACATGGAAAATAATCATTTAGTACATATGATGCTTGTTCTTGACACTAGGAAACTCGAAGGAGTTTAGATGTTTTCATGGAACAAGGTTCCATTAGAATCGTGACAAGTTATCATAGTCTAGGATGATGTAATCTAGTACCCCGACATATGAACACTAGTTCATCATCAAAGATTCGATTATTCGAATAATATATTTAGGTTATATAATATATGTCCAATAGTTCAAGCATGAGGTAGAAGATTAAAATCTTCATTTTGGTACCTCTAAATGTCATAGAAGTCATGTAGGAGGTAGGAAGATCAAGTCTTCCATTTAGGCACCTCTATGTGTTCACCACTACACTTGATGTAAAAAAACAACCAAGGAGGGTCATGAACATACAATAAAGAATAAGAAATATACACACTAACTAAGAGAAATCATCAAATCATGTGAGGATTGTATGTTTGGACAACCCAAGTTGTTCCATAATCACTCATGTATCAAAGACAAAGTTTGACATGACTTGTGGGTTAAAAACCCTAAACAAAACACCAAGTTTATGAGGTTTAATCCTCTGATTTTAAATGTCTCAACCTTGTTTTTAAGCTTAACCAACCATGGGATAAGTTGTAAGCATTAGGACATAGGTATGAGATGTGTTGGACACAAGTTGCATAGGTTTAAACAAGTTTTTGATGAACATAAAAACAAACAGAAAGTTTATGGACTATTTCGGGGCATTTCCAGGTCTGATTTCTCCAAGGAGAAGTCTAGGAATCGAACCCCATGATTATACAAGCAAGTAGGAAAAAGAATCGAGTGAATCGGATAAGAATTGAGTGAGTTATGCCCATTTTCGTGAAGGGGTGTCAATCTACTCGAACCCTTGCTTTCAGCTACGGTTTGGTGGATGTTTTGTGAGTTTTTAGGGTTGCAAAAGTGGTAGGGAGGCTGGTTATAAGTGGTATTTATAGGGGGAAGGATTAGGGTTTCAATGGGTTGGGCTTTGGAAGTGTTTAGAAGGGGTTACACCTTGAAACTAGCCCACAAAACCCAACTATATGGGGCTGAATTTGGCTGAATTTGGGCTGCCATATTTCTTTATTTTTTTTATTTTTTTAAAACATTATAATGAGTAATTTTGTTAGTTAAGTTGTGTAATAATGTGCAACAATGTTTCCCCTAACTTGTAACAAGGTGAAATATGAAATAAAACATGATTTAACTAGGTAAAAAGTGTAATGTACAAGTTTTATTTACGAAGCAAGTTCCGTATTTTACAACGATTACAATGAAAGAATGGTTATAAGAACACAAGATTTCCAAAGTTAGAATTTCACGTAAGGTTTCTAAATGTAGGAAGTTTGAAAACGCAGGGCGTTACAGTCTCCCCTCCTTTAGGAAATTTCGTCCCGAAATTTATTCAAGAGGAAGGCTTGAAAGAGTTTTTGGCATAAAGGTGATCATTAAGAATTGAAACTTGGGAAGTTTGAAAGTTTTGAAAAGTACCAAATTTTGGAGAACATCAAGGTAGATTTGCAAGGGGAAGTTTTTAAGGATAGTATAAAAAAATCATACTTTCGTAAAACCTGTTTATTGAGAGGAACGAAAAGGTTTGTTACTTTAAATAAAGCAATAGAGAGATACTAAGTATAGTTACACAAGAATCAAGAATAGGGAGGCTATTTTATAGGTAATGAGGTAAGTTAGGACTCAAATGTTTAAACAAGCTGGATTGCGAACGAGTTTTGTATAAAATAATACGAGTATAGAATGAAAGAATGGCTCTTAAAGAGTACAAGTATGTGAATAGCATAAGTGTTGGATAGATAAACGTAGTGTGTTAAGGATGAAGTCTCGTCATGAATAATCGGATATATTGCGTTTGTGAGTTGCGTGAAGTTGTATTAGGTCCAAAAGGTCTGCAACACACTGAATTTCTCATGGCATGTTTTACGAAAGTTTGGTAACATGGTGAAAACACTTATATATAGGAAGTACCAGCGGCGTATCCACCATGTTTTAACCACATTACGTCCGTTTCGTTACTCGGGGTCATGTTACGTTCCGTGTCTTACCATACACAGTAGTACACTCTATGGTTCTCATACGCCTATCACTATAATCCCGTGTGCACCCGCGATTATACTGATCGTCGCATGATCCACATAGCTTGTACTAGTTATGTATGAATCAAGGTATACATGAATTTGAAAAATAAGAATGTGTACGTAGAAGAATGTCGTATGTAAGCATGTTTATGTTTAAGCATGTATGGGACCCACGTAAGCGAATCCCTCGGATTACGCTCGCGTATAGGTACGAATCATGAGTAAGGATGAAAGTATGAGCATAAGTTTAAGTATGAATACGCATGTATGTATGAGCATAAACATAAAACATGTAAGTAGTATGTGTACAAGCAGAAGCGTAAAACGTATAAGTAGTATGCGTATAAGTAGAAGCATAAAACGTATGAACATAGGTGTAGGTATGAAAAATAAATATTGCGTATATAGTGTTTGTTGGGACACCACGGATCTAAGTGTATAAAGCATTCAAAAGGTCGAGTATGTAATACGAATGATATAAATGATGTTATCGCGAGGTATCGACCAAAATGTGTACGATGATATGCATGTATAGTTGTTTAAACGAAACATTGAGTTTATTGAATCAAATTTAGATTGAGCTTGGTTTAAAAGGGTAGAATATAGTTTGCATATGTAAGAGTATATAAAGTACTTATTGGTCATGCATATCGCATTTCGTAATGAATGGAAATGCTACCTTTGTTTTAAAAGAGTTTACGAGATCCGAAGATGGTCGGTCCCCATGGAGTCTTCTTGCCCACGTGTTTTGAAAAATAGGTGTAGGAAAAAGGTAAGTTCGTTTCATCTAACAAGAAATTTTGGAGTTTTTTGTGAATACGTTGATCCTTGGAAAAGGGATTTATCAAAGGTCTTAGTGTTCATTTTAAAGGGTTTAGACAAATGGTTCGTTGATGTTGGAAATATTCTTTGGTAAAACGATCTCATAATATCTATAAGATCCTATAGGTAATTGAGAAAGGTTGGTTTGGTTTCAATTTAGAATGGAAGTCTCTAGTATGACGATATAATGTGAGCAAGTTTTAGTGATTAAGTCGAATACGAAGTTCATGGGCAAGAGTTTCATTGGGCCGATTAAATTGATAGGTAGCATTTCGTAAGGTTTGGAAATTCATGTAGTAAAACGGTAAAGACATGATTAAGAATCTTGTGTATATGATTTGAGTGAAAATGGGTGGTAGAATAAGAAGTACGTTTGATAAACAATGTATTTTGAAATCGGTATAAGTAGGTATTTTGAATAATGATAAATGATTTAGGTATAAAACATGATCGGGTTTGCATAATAAAATATTTTGAAAGAGAAGTTTTGGGTAACGGTCACCTAAGTAAGGGAATCACCCCTAACTCGTTGGTGAGGTCGTTTTAAGGGAAGAGGGGTGGAGTCAATCGTCAAGGTAAGGAAGTCACTCCAATCTCGATGATACCTCTCCACTAGTTGTTACAAGGAATATGAATTTAAATTATATGAAAATCATGCATATATAAATGTATCGAAAAGGTTCGATATGTTGTGCGTGTGAAAAGAGAAATCAAAGGTAAACTCGAGGTTGAAAGATTGCATCGTATAAAATGAACAATAGAAACACATGTTTGACCAAAGTTTGGAGTGTTCCAAACGGAACTTTGACTAACCAAAGTGGTCGAAAAGTCTTTTGAATTTGAGGAGCATGCTTTGGCCTAATAGGTAAAATACTCTCGCCGACAAGTCGGTTAACGGTATTTACCCTTCCGGTTACTACATGTCCCAAATCAATCGAAGTTTCGAGACTTGGCGGGATTTATGAAAAAAATCAAGGAGTGGAACTAGTCGACAAGGTGCGGGTTTCACCCCTATCTTGACGATTTCGTATCCTAAGTGTGGTTGGTACTCGTCGGGTCAAAATTTAAATTTCGACATGTTGACGAGGGTCCACTAGAATTTGAAATTTGAGATTTGCCATTTAGATGTGGATTTCACTCCTAGCTCAATGGCGATATCTCGTGTAAAAAGAAGAATAGATAGATTGAGAGTCGTTCACTAAATTGTGGGTTTCACGCCTATTTTGGTGAATTCGTCTCATTTGTACAATATGAGTGTTGTCGGATTTAGAATAATCGAGTAAAATGCATGAGGGAAGTGTATGTCGAAGGAGATACACAAACAAGTATAAACACATAAGAAAGCATATCAAGGATGATACTTAAATAATGAAATAAAACAAGTATTAACACATAGAGAATTATGTCAAGAATAACACATAAAGAATCAAACAACGAAACAAGTGTTAACACATAATAAAACAAGCATTAATGCGTAAGAATAACATGTCGAATATTACACATGAGTAACATACATGTTTAAAAGAGCATAAATAAGTAACAAATAAAGTATCATGTAGTAGTCCAAGCAAAGCATACGAATAAGGTTCTAAAACTATAGACTAGGCTAAAGCATTCCTACTTTTCCTAATTCCCTATAGTTATGGCTCTGATACCAATCTGTCACACCCCAACCAATGGCGGAAACATCGGGATGAGACGAAGTGTGAAGATTGCTAGAGACATCATAACGCTATTTGTGACAATATTTAGAAAATCCAAATTTCATTTCATTTCATAACTTCAAATAGTCAACATTACAAGAAATTCAAATACAACAAGTTCAACAAAACAACATGATAACATAACAAAATTTGATACAACATATTAAACCCTAACGTCTATATGTGTATCTAGGCATCAACGCTATTTCTTTTCTTAGCATCGTCCTCATCAACCTGTAACATGTTTAAAATAATTCAATGCAAAAGCAAAGGCGAGTATACAAGTTTGGTACATACATAGCATAAGATAAAAGTGTGAACAATTCCTCATAGCAAGCATGCGGTTCAAGATAACATTAAATATGGCATGTGTATAACATATCAAACCAAGAAAACGCAACTTGCTCATGACATAACCAAAGTTTCAGTAGAGGCGGGTCGTTAATCCTATAGCGCTACATATGTCAAGGTTTGGCTCGTACGAAGTTAATGATAAGTTCAACACATAAGAATCACCCAAATTTAAAGTATCAAGCCATCACATATACAAGCATTGTTATAGGAATGTTCGTGTGTTTAGACAAAAGTTCATGTGTAAGTTTCAATTGGTAAACATGTTACACCCCAAAAGTGGTAAAAGTAAAAGGGGAAAAGTACGAGTATACTCACAAAGTTTGCATATGTTTTCCGATTATCCAATTGTTGACGAGTAGAGATTTAGAGTCCGAATGTATAAGGGTTAAAGTTCAAGTATGTTTAGAGTCGAGATTCGGTGTTTAAAACAACATAAAAATAAGATATGAGAATAACATGGAAAATAATCATTTAGTACATATGATGCTTGTTCTTGACACTAGGAAACTCGAAGGAGTTTAGATGTTTTCATGGAACAAGGTTCCATTAGAATCGTGACAAGTTATCATAGTCTAGGATGATGTAATCTAGTACCCCGACATATGAACACTAGTTCATCATCAAAGATTCGATTATTCGAATAATATATTTAGGTTATATAATATATGTCCAATAGTTCAAGCATGAGGTAGAAGATTAAAATCTTCATTTTGGTACCTCTAAATGTCATAGAAGTCATGTAGGAGGTAGGAAGATCAAGTCTTCCATTTAGGCACCTCTATGTGTTCACCACTACACTTGATGTAAAAAAACAACCAAGGAGGGTCATGAACATACAATAAAGAATAAGAAATATACACACTAACTAAGAGAAATCATCAAATCATGTGAGGATTGTATGTTTGGACAACCCAAGTTGTTCCATAATCACTCATGTATCAAAGACAAAGTTTGACATGACTTGTGGGTTAAAAACCCTAAACAAAACACCAAGTTTATGAGGTTTAATCCTCTGATTTTAAATGTCTCAACCTTGTTTTTAAGCTTAACCAACCATGGGATAAGTTGTAAGCATTAGGACATAGGTATGAGATGTGTTGGACACAAGTTGCATAGGTTTAAACAAGTTTTTGATGAACATAAAAACAAACAGAAAGTTTATGGACTATTTCGGGGCATTTCCAGGTCTGATTTCTCCAAGGAGAAGTCTAGGAATCGAACCCCATGATTATACAAGCAAGTAGGAAAAAGAATCGAGTGAATCGGATAAGAATTGAGTGAGTTATGCCCATTTTCGTGAAGGGGTGTCAATCTACTCGAACCCTTGCTTTCAGCTACGGTTTGGTGGATGTTTTGTGAGTTTTTAGGGTTGCAAAAGTGGTAGGGAGGCTGGTTATAAGTGGTATTTATAGGGGGAAGGATTAGGGTTTCAATGGGTTGGGCTTTGGAAGTGTTTAGAAGGGGTTACACCTTGAAACTAGCCCACAAAACCCAACTATATGGGGCTGAATTTGGCTGAATTTGGGCTGCCATATTTCTTTATTTTTTTTATTTTTTTAAAACATTATAATGAGTAATTTTGTTAGTTAAGTTGTGTAATAATGTGCAACAATGTTTCCCCTAACTTGTAACAAGGTGAAATATGAAATAAAACATGATTTAACTAGGTAAAAAGTGTAATGTACAAGTTTTATTTACGAAGCAAGTTCCGTATTTTACAACGATTACAATGAAAGAATGGTTATAAGAACACAAGATTTCCAAAGTTAGAATTTCACGTAAGGTTTCTAAATGTAGGAAGTTTGAAAACGCAGGGCGTTACAGCAAACGTGCCCAAACCTCAGGGACGATTTTGGCAATTACTCTAACTACCAATAAGACCTGTGCGTGTTGCGGCGCGGGTACATCGCAAACATCGAATGGATTAATCCAAACATTATGTGATGCATTAACCATATGAAAATGCGTGTTTCGAGGTATTTGATTGAAGTCAATGTAACCAGTATAATCAATGTGATTGGATCAAAACATAAAGGAAATCTAATTTATATTGTACATTGATAACATATCATATGTGACCCAACTCATACATAGAAAACGTGATGGGTATAACGGAAAAGCTGCCACGTTTAATCATAAGGGATTAATTGGAGCTTTTGACAAAAAGAAACCAAAATTTGACTCTACTCGATTCGAAACAAAATTTATGAAAGATTCATAAAATAAACCCGAAAACATATTATATTTGACCTGATTGGTTTCGCAAAAAAGTTTTTGTCGAAACGTACACCAAATCAAATTTATCGCGAAATGTACATAAAAATATGCACGCAAAAATGTTTTCTAAACAAAGACGTATTATATTAGACATGAGATCAGATTCATACCGTCACGTACATATAAATATGTACGTAAAATTAGGTTTTTAAGTAAAGGAGGTACAAGGGTAAACTCGAAGCAAATTATTAGTAAAAAACTTAATAGGTTAAAAACGTTCGTAAAACCGTGCCATGTAGCACTAATGCCACACCACTGTCAGCGACCACAAACATCGTTAAATCTCGTAAAAATAAAATAAATAAAAAAGGAAAAAATAACACCGAATAAAAAGCATAAGTAAACTCGTTGAGCCACGCACACCCGGTGTAGCGTGTTAATGTTAAGAGATTAGACCGAAACGTAAAACATAGAAAATGATAACTAAGTCGATCTAGGACCCGCACGTTGCGACGAACCGGTCAAATGGAGAAAAATAGACGCGTTGCGACGAGCCTGCCAAATGGGAAAATAAGATGAAAAAACGGCGAACCCCACACACACATTGCGAAAGATTAAATGTACGGAGAACCAAAGTTGAAAATAAAAAAAAGTGTTGTGATTAAATTGTAAAACATGAAAAACTTTGTGTTAAAAGTATAAAATCAAAAGGGTTAAAATTGATAAATCAATTTTTTTTTTTTTTTGAAATGCTCCCTATGAGTGGGGTTAGTGTAAAAATGGATGGTTTTGTGAGAAGTGTAAGAAGTGTTTTAAGTCCTTAAATCTTGTAATTAATAGTTGAGATTAAGAAGGGCTTAAAATGTAAATTATGTTTTTTTTTACTAATTTGGCAAGATTATGGTTAATAGTGTATTTTTATAATGTATTGTTTAAATATAGAAAATGCCACCAGCTTTAAAGCACATGCATGTTCCACCCATCTTTTTTTGAACGTCAATAACTTTTTATACGTAACATTTTTTTTAAATTTACACCATAATAACAAGCTTTTTTTATCTTTAATATGAGCATCATATTGTTATATTTATATAGATAAAAAAAATTTGTGTATAGCATGATATGAAGCCTACTGGAATGCATGTTTAAAAAATATACTGGAATGCAGGTGTAAAACACCATGAATGCAAATGTAAATGCATGTTTAAAACACCATATGAAAAACATACAAGAACACATACTGGACTGTAGGTTCAAAACACCCTGAATGAAGGTTTAAAATACGATACGAAGAAGACATACTAGTCTGCATGTTTAAAACACCATAAATTGAGGTTTAAAACACCATGAACGCGGGTTTAAAACACCACACATAATGTGCAGTGCAATCATTCCAGATGTTAAAACACCATGACTATATTACGATTCAAGTTATGGTGTTTTTGGAATCTGAATAGTGTTTTATACTTTCAAAATAATCAAAATCATTCTAGATGTTAAAACACTATGACTGTATTGGATTCAAGCTGTGGTATTGTTTTGAATTCGTATGGTGTTTTATACATGTGAATTAACAAAAATGTTGATATGAATTTTATGGATTAAACAGTGCTTGAGATTAGAATTCGAATAATAGAAAGATATCAAATATATTGTTTCCTAAAATCTCTCAAAACACTTATATGGAAAGATTTTGTTAATTAAAATGATTGTTATTGAAATTACTCTATTACCCTTAATATATAATTTTAACTAAAGACACATGTGCTGACCATATTATTTCTTACACTTGTCACACACTTACCACTTTTTATATGATCCTTAATCCTATGCATATATTACAACAACATATAACAATAAAATGTTGCTATTTAAACAATAAAATCTATCATGTCTTCCATAAGTAGTACTCGTATATAACCCTGAAAGTAAATCTATCATGTCTTCCGTAAGTAGTACTCGTATATAACCCTGAAAGTAAATTGGAGGGTTGCATAAGTAACTATTCAATGTATCATTATGACATTATTCACACCGATCATCCCAAAAAATAAATTTATTATTCAGGATTGGTATACACACCTCGTTTGCCTTTACAAAGAGCACGTACTTTTTATCACTCTGTTACAGTTTGTGTCGCATCATTTATGTGTATAATGATATGCATGTTTAACCCCAACATGTAGCGACATGCTCGGCTCATCCATCTATACTAAGTACTATGTAAATGATTTGGAAAGAGCAACGATTTAATTAACATATTATAAATTAGCAACATATTAGTGCATAGAGGTGTTGTACTGTATGCTTTGGGGGATTATTAAAAAAAATTGATATTACACTTTTAACCCAAATCTCCTTGATTTTTTACTTTCAACCCAAAAGTTTTCATCTTTTTCATTTTAACCTCACAACTTTTTTTACTTTCAACTTTGGTCCACTATACTTTATATACTTCTCAAAATTTTCATTTTACGTTTCACTCTAAATTTTACGAGTTAACACGGTGCGACGTACGTGTATGGTTCGACGTTTTTACGTTTTGTTTTACGCTAAGCTCTAAATTTTGCAAGGTAACATGGCGCAACAATGCGTGTGTAGTTCAACGTGTTTCCATTGTCTATTTTTTTCCCGTTTGACAGGTTTGTCACAACGTGCGGGTCCTAAATCGAATTAGTTATTATTTTCTCTGTTTTACGTTTCGGTCTAATTCTCCGCATTAACACGCCGCAACTTCAGTGTTGGTAGTCGCTAGCGGGGATGTGGCATTAATGCTATTTGTCACGGTTTTAAGCCCCCACCGCAACGCGGGAAACTTAATACTAGTTTCAATTTAACTTTAAGCCACTAAAGAACATTATTGTTGTATTTAGACAAGTGTTGATACATAAACAACTTGATTTAGGCCATATGTAATGTGACATTCAACACAACATAACATTACAATACAATGGCTTTCTCTCTGGTTCCTAGGGCGACTTTGGCGATTTTCTCATAAACCCTACTTTTGTTTTCCAATCCTCTTCTTGATCGATCTGGGTTAGGTATTGGGATTTTTCGAATCCTTTATTGGTAAGGAATCTAGACTCTATCCTGGTCTCTAATCTTTTGAAGTCGTGATTAGGTTTGTTCGTTTCTGTTTCGTTCTAGTAGGGTTTGCCGTCATCTTCGTCTAGGGTTTCCACTTCTTGTTAGTTTAGTCTCGTACGTTGCATGTTTCCTTTGTGGCTGCATGATGTCTTCTGTTCCGGTTAACGTTAACAACCCTTTGGGAAAATCTAAGGATGATCCAGGGAAACCCCCTTTATCATTCAAGGGTATGTCCAATCGGGTAGGGGATATAGAAGGTGGGGGGCGTCTGCCTCGTCGTGGCACTATTCTAAGTTTGAATTCTGATCCCAAGAACATCAATGTCATTGATGAGCTTCTAAAAGTTACAGTTCCTGTGGATGTAGAGAATGAGCAGTATGTTCCCATTGATGTAGCGCCTGTCCGTTTGGGTGACAATGGCAACCAAACGTATGCTGAGAAGGTTCAATCACAAAAGCTGAAAAAGGAGGTTAACTTCAGGCATATGGAAGCTATAGATGCCCTGGAGGAAGCGGATGTTGTCATTCCTAAAGAGGCGGTACGTAAAGTAAAAGATAGGTTTGCAAATGTCTTGTATGGATATTTTTTGGGTAGTAGGCTACCGTTTCCAGTGGTAGAATATTATGCCAAAAATGTTTGGAATAAGTTTGGGTTCTCTAAGCTTATGATGAACTCAAACGACTTTTTCTTTTTTAAGTTTGATTCTACAGAGGGTATGAATAAGGTTCTTGAAGGTGGTCCTTGGCTAATCAGGAAAGTTCTGTTATTTCTTAATCTTTGGTCTCCGGCAGTGGCACTTAGAAAGGATGGGATTAAAACGGTTCCTGTTTGGGTAAAATTCCACAATGTGCCTATTGCCGTGTACACTGATGATGGGTTGAGTTTGCTGGCATCGAAGATTGGGATACCCAAGAGGTTGGATAGTTATACTGCTGATATGTGTCTTGAGAATTGGGGTAGAACAAGTTTTGCTCGGGCTATGATTGAAATATCTGCTGATAAAGAACTGAAAGACCATATTGTGGTAGCCATTCCTAAACTGGAGGAAGAGGGATATGTCATGGAGAGAGTCAAGGTTGAGTATGAATGGAGGCCGAAAAGATGTGCAACCTGCTGTTTATTCGGCCATGATGGTTCTTCATGCCCAAAGTCAGAGTCGGTGCAGTCAAAGAAGGTATCTATTGACCAGGAAGGATTTGTAACAGACAAGAGGAAAACAGCGAAACATGTGTTTCCCCAGAAAAAGCAAAAGCCTAAAGTTATTTATAAACCAAAGACTAGCGTTTCTATGCCTGGCCCATCTGGAACGAAACATGATGAAGGGGGCTCTCATAAGGATGGTACCAGTAATGGCGGTATTGGCAACAATAAAAGCTATCTGAATTTGCGTAATTCTTACTCTGCTCTTTCGAGTAATCTAGTAGCGGATGGTGAGTCGTTTGTGGACCTGAGGTATAAGAGTGGTTCTAATAGAATTCAGGAGGATGACGATGGTGTGTTGGATCAACTGCCAACTGAAATCTCAGAGTTTATGGCTGCAGATACGATTGCAAAACCTACTGAGGGGGCAAGCACTCCCGGATCAAATGGTGTTAATGGGTAGCATAATGGTTTGGAATGTTAGGGGATTGAACCGTCCCCTGAAACAAAGAGAGGTTCACCAGCTAATTACTGAAAATCATCTTAGTATCTGTGCAGTTTAGAGTCGCATGTTAAGCTCACTTGTAAAGGGGTATTTCGTAAATGGGAGTGGTCTTCTAATGGTAGTAGTTGTTCGAGGGGTACAAGAATTATAGTCGGATGGAATAAGGATACGGTGGACCTTATGGTCATCCATCATACGGACCAGGTTCTGCATGTGCAAGTTCGTTTCAAATCGGATGACAAAGTGTTCTTCTGTTCATTTATATATGCCGAGAATAAGTATCAGGATAGAAGAGATCTCTGGGAAAGCCTATGTAAACACAAAAGCTTTGTTGGGGGATAGGCCGTGGGTGGTGATGGGAGACTTTAACTCGGCACTTTCTTTGGAGGATTGCGTTGTTGGAGCTTCTAACCTTTCCATTGGTATGAGAGAGTTCTATGAGTGCGTCCAACATAATGAGCTACTTGATATTAAAAGCCATGGAATGCATTTCACTTGGAATCAAAAACCGAAACAAGGGGTGGGTGTGCTTAAAAAGCTGGATAGGATCATGGGTAATATTCACTTCCTGGATATGTATCCTGATGCTTATGCTTTGTTTCATCCGTACCGTATCTCAGACCATACCCCTTGTATTCTTAACTTTCATAAGTTCAAACACACTCGGCCGAAACCCTTTAAATTCGCTAATTTTTGGTGACTAAGGAGGGCTTCATCCAAAGTGTGTCTAATGTTTGGGCCAAGGAAATACAAGGGGTCACGATGTTCTCAGTAGTTAACAAACTTACACTCTTGAAGACTCCTCTGAGGCGTCTATTATTTGAGCAAGGTAATCTTCATAAACGGGTTCAAACGCTGAGATCGAAGTTGGATAATATCCAAAAGGCTATCGATGTAAACCCGTGGGATGAGTCGCTGAGGGAGGCTGAATCCAATTGCCTTAAAGAGTTTCAATCCGCTTCTTATGATGAAGAATGCTTCTTGAAGCAAAAAGCCAAAGTGGACTGGTTGATGGCGGGAGATTCTAACTCTAATTTTTTTCACAACTGTGTGAAAACTAGAAACTCTTATGGTAAGATTCACAACATTCAAGACGTTAATGGCAACCAGTTCAAGGGAGACGATGTGTATGCTGCTCTGGTTAACCACTATTCTGATTTTTTGGGTACGTCTTTGCATGTTGATAACCTGGATGTTAATGACCTGTTTTCTAATGTCCTTGAGTCGAATGTTGCAAATGCTATGGTTCGTCAAGTTACCCGAGAGGAGGTGAAGAATGCTATGTTTTCTATAGGGGAGAATAAGGCTCCGGGCCCGGATGGGTACACGTCGGCGTTTTTCAAGAATTCTTGGGAGATCGTTGGTGATGAGGTTACGAAAGCTATCCTTGAATTCTTTGACAATGGGAAGATGTTGAAGCAAATAAATCATACTATCATCGCTTTGGTCCCAAAAGTCAATACCCCTAACTCGGTGGTGGATTACAGGCCGATCTCTTGTTGCAACGTGATATATAAATGCATCAGCAAAATTATAACTGATAGAATTAAAGGTAGTTTAGATGTTTTGGTCAATATAAACCAATCTGCCTTTGTTCCTGGTAGAAAGATATCTGACAATATTCTTCTCACTCAGGAATTAATGCATAATTATCACTTAAACATTGGCCCTCCTAGGTTTTAAGATTGATATCCATAAGGCCTATGACACAGTGAGCTGGTCCTTTTTAGAAGACATTCTGGTTGCTTTCGGATTCCATCAGAAAATGGTTCAGTGGATCATGGTTTGTGTTACATCCGTCTCATACTCGTTAAGCATAAATGGCAATCTTCATGGGCATTTCAAGGGCAAACGTGGTCTGAGGCAGGGTGACCCGATGTCTCCTTATCTATTTACTTTGGTTATGGAGGTTCTTTCTCTTCTTTTAAGGAATGCAGCCTCTTCTAACAATGTGTTTAGATACCATCTTCATTGTAAGAAGCAGAAGATCATCAGTGTTTCATTTGCCGATAACTTATTTCTATTTGTGAATGGAGACTCAGCATCGGTTAAGGTATTGAGAGACTCTCTTCAGCGGTTTACTAGGGTCTCGGGGTTGGTTCCCAGCATGTTAAAAAGCACTGTTTTTTTGGCAATGTTTCTTATTCTATTAAACAGGAAATTCTAAGTGTTATGCCGTTCCAAGAGGGTTCGCTCCCTGTAAGATACTTGGGTGTTCCCTTAATATCCTCTAAGCTATCGTATAAGGACTGTAAGGTGCTTGTTGAGAAAATGGAAAAGAGGATTAATAACTGGACTACTAAATCGCTTTCTTTTGCTGGTAGATTACAGTTGGTGAATTCGGTTCTTTCGGCTATGCATATATATTGGGCTACGGTGTTCTTTCTCCCAGCGAAAATTATCAATGATTTGGAAAGACGTATGCGAGAGTTTTTATGGTCTGGTAATTACTCTCGGACCGTCAAAGCTAAGGTGTCTTGGAAGGTCGTCTGCCTCCCTAAGTGTGAGGGTGGTTTGGGAGTTTGAAGTATCTCGGATGTTAACAAAGCTCTTTTATTGTCTCACGTTTGGAGCATTCTTACTTATAGAAAATCATTATGGGTGCAATGGATCCATATGTACAAGCTTAAAGGCAGAAGTTTCTGGGAGATCCCTTGTAGAGGCCGCATGTCATGGGGATGGAGGAAACTTCTTGCGATTCGTAGTCTTATTCGGCCATTCTTATGGAAATCAATTGGGAGTGGGGCTGATACGAATGCATGGAGTGATATGTGGTGCGATTATTCCCCTCTTCGAGCTTTCATCAGTCCTAGAGTTATTGCTAATGCAGGCTTCACCATACACTCCTCGGTTGCTGACTTGGTTAATCCGTATGGTCAATGGAGATGGCTGGTTGCTTGGCATGATATTTTCCCAGTTTTAATTAATATAGATGCCCCCAGTTTATGTGCAACTGTTTGTGACCGGTTGATTTGGAAGGACCTTCATGGTAATGCACGGCCTTTTTCTTCTTCGGAGGTTTGGAACAATATCCGACATCGTGAGAGTGAGGTGTCATGGGTTAACATGGTGTGGTTCAAGCAATGTATTCTGAAACACTCGTTTCACCTTTGGTTGGTTATTCGTAACAAACTTAAGACACATGACAGATTATCTGTGTGGGAAGCAGGTAGTGGCATAAATTTAAATCACATGTGTTGTCCGTTATGCACTCATGACAGGGACTCGAGGGATCACCTATTTTTTGAATGTTCTTTCGCTTCTCAGGTTTGGAACAATATCCGTTGTCTTACAGATATGGAAGATGTGAATGGTAGCTGGTCCGAATAATGAGCTGGATGGACCGCAACTCGAGTTTGCAGAAGCCGGATACTGTTGTCAGTCGGTTGGTGGTTGCGGTTGCAACGTATTTCATATGGCAAGAGCGCAATAACAGGTTGTTTACTCGGAACCATCGTTCGGCTAAGGTGGTGTCTCAGGAGATTACTAACATTGTTCGTATGAAGCTTCTTACCTTCAAGTTCAAACGAAGATTTGTGAATGGAAGCTTGGTAGAAAAGTGGAAGATTCCTAGCAGCAACGTAGAGAATGATCCTGGCTAGGAGTAGTTTTCTGTTTTTGGTTTGTATGGTCTTGGCTGGGGTTTAGTTTTTTTTGTGTGTTGTGGCCTTGGTGCCTAGTTGTGTTTTCTCTTTTTATTTGGTTGTTTTGGTTTCTAGTCTTGGTGTGTCAAGGCTAGCAGGTGTGTGGTATTTCAGCCACACCTTTGTACTTATGAGTTGATTTATAAAATTTACCGGGGTAACCCTTTACCCAAAAAAATGTAATGTAACAACCCGAACTTTCAAGATCTGTAACGTTCAATCTTTTGATCTTTACTTCTCGTCATCTTTCTTTAATACGTTGAAACGTTCTGTTTGTATAACTTTGTTAAACTGATTGGTACAATGACTTAATAAGTGAAGTTTCGACATTTGGGCCGCATCTCCACCTGCTAACAATCCGTCAATGTATCAGCTCTCAACATGGGCCACCGAGCCCACTGAACATTTAGGTTGATTTCGGCCAACACCTTTTATGTTATCATTTGATCTTGGTCCACCTAACTATTTGACATCGGCCCACATGTATTGTGTTTTATTATCACCGGCCCACTTAGATAACCAAATCACTAATCAATTATGAACCCTATTAGATAACCGGCCCACTTCCTTGTTATTTTATGAACCCACCAGTCCAGTCAAAGCCTAAACCGCCCTAAACCTTCATGTTGTATATGTACGTAATAGGGATAGTTGATTTGATAGAAACTCAAAAACTAAACCCTATTCCTTAACCATACGTGCGACGGACGTAGGATACCCCCCCTGTTTGTTGTCAAAGCCTCCTTCTTGTGGATACCAAAACCGTTGCATCTTGCAAGAACCAACCTTCTGGTTAGTCACTTATACATGTGTTAATTCAATTCTTGTTTCATGGTGATCATTATATGTTAGTAAACATGCAGTCGTTATGTATTAATGTTCTTGTAGATCGAAAGTTAGGGGTATTAAGGTTGATAATTGAAGTGCTGTTACATGATTGATGTTCGTTATTATGTATGGTATATGTGTTTGATTGCGTCTGTTACGTCCGATGCATGGCCGATAGGCATAATAATGGATGATGATGAAGCCTGGGTGTTTCGTCGATAAAGTTGACACATGGAGCAGTGGACTAAGTTAATTATGTTGTTGATTATGCGTGATAATGAAGTCCTGTTATTGACTGTGATGCTTAATTGTGTGTATATTTGCATGTGTATAATTGCATGTGTTGTCAGTAGGCATGTGATGACTATATGCCTATATGTACCTCTAGATTAGATATAACATGTGAAGTACTGTGAACAAGAACAGATTATTAGGTATGAGGATAATGATTAAGATATAGTGTGTTGATGAATGTGCATGCTAATAATATTATATTGTTGACTTTGTTAATGATGACCACCGAATCTTTGTTTTGAATTAATTGTTCACGTGATGATCTAGCATTAGCATTAAACAACTCTATTCAACAATTTTGACATGCACTAATTGAATTAAGACCGACAACTTTGAAATGGTATCAACTCAACTTGATTTTGATTGGACCACTTCAACTGTGATGCATTAATGGGTTGTTGGTTCAACACAAATCTGATTGGGCCACACACACACATAACTTATACACTAATGGAATGGGCCGGCTGGATTATAAGTTGTTTTGTATGTGATAACATTTAATCATCTAATCATGATTGGCAATAACTGGAGTTGTGTATAAATGCATAAACCCCACGAATTGGGTCACGATGTGAAGTGTATTCCCTGGGCGGGCCGGAGAAACATGATGGGCTGTTGACAGGTTGGGCTGGCTGGGATGGGCTTAAATTGTTACTTAAGTGCAAACTAGTTGGCCAATGTTTGTAGTATGGTACTAGAGTATGTATTATGGTATGAAATTGTTATGTGAGCAGCATGTGAATAGTTTAAATGACATATGTGACAAATGCTTTCGTGAGACATGATCAGTGTTGATTGACAGATACAACTTATACAATTTATTTAGTAACTAGTGCACTATTTGTGTAGTATGTGCAAAAAGTGTATAACATATGTGATTTATGTGTATGGGAAACTGACCGGCATTGAAACCATACTAGGATTCGGGTATCCAACTAAAAACGAGTAATTAACCTTACCGAGCAAACCAAGGTGAGTTCACTGCTCTTTTTCCAAGCATGCATCTCGGGAGGGATATCGGGTAACGTTCTAGGGAGGAATGCTAGTTATTGGGATGTTTGTTATTATTACTCAGTTTCTATCACGTAGGACCCCTTACATCTACCGACAGTTGCCGAGGAGGCAACGAGGTTATTAGTTGATAGCGCTATTAGGTTTGGCACCCTCACACCGTACTAGGGTGGTCGGGCGTGAACTAATTTCCTTAAAGCATGGCCAATGTTTTGATAGAGACATTGGGGTTGGGCAAACACATCTTGTAGCCATTTCGGTAATCGAGTTAATAACAACATCAAATCAAATTGTTAAACTATTTTATACATGTATCTGGTAAACTGAACTCGGTAACCAAACTTTGAACTCACCAACGTTGTCTGACACACTTGTTTGCATGCTTGTAGGTCGTTAGCTGTTTGCATTGGAACTTGCTGTCTGGAGTAGCTGGAGAGGTCATGGGTCGACTGGGGGACATAATGCTATTGATTTCTTGATCCTATATATTGGTTTTTAAACTATTTAACTTCGTTTAATTTTGCTTCCGCTGAATACTTGGGTTTTCTTTTGAACTTGGATGGTGTTTTATTAATAATCAAGAACTTTATTTTAGAAACATGTATGGGTTCTATGTAATTAGTGGCTCATTGCTGGTACGTCACACGCCTATCAGGGACACTCCATAAGTGGTATCTTGGGGGTGTGACAGTTTGGTATCAGAGCCACTGGTTATAGTGAACTTGGTTTTAAAACGTTGTTATAAAACCAGACTATAACCGAACAACTTCGAAAATCGACCATGACACTCAGCTCCAGATTGCAAGGTTCGTCTTCTGTTACTTTATGCATTACTTGATTAGTAGTCACACACTCACAACCTACATGAAAACGACATACTAGATTTGATAAGTGTAGCACTACCCTTCGGCTTTTGTAAATCATGATTCTGTAGCACCCACTGCTTGGCTATTTGAATGCGGGGGAAACTTTTAGCGCAAGTTAAGAGGCACTGAGATGAGCATGCAAATTACCTTATTACTATGGGTGCACACATAATAATAATGTGGGGTGCATGTAAGTCCCAGTGAGGCTTAACGAACGTGAGAAGGATTCTGCCCTATTATGTGTAAACTTGATAGTAGTGGATTTTAATGTGATACTTAACTTTTACCTCGTTTCGACCCTTAAGATAGTTCCTTCTCTTATATAGAACCATGAGTGGACGTGGAGGAGGCCGAGGTGGCGGACGTGGCCACATTGCTATGACGCAGGCCGAATTAACCAACCTGATCAACACTCGTGTAGCTGAAGCTCTAGCGGCTTACCAGGCTGGTACAATATATGCCGATTATTTTCTATCCTTGTGTCGTATACTCGAATCTTACCTGTGTGTTGTACGTTCTTTCGTTTTAGGTCAACCTGCGAATCAAAACAATCCACATGCTCCACCTGCTTGTACGTTCAAGATGTTTATGGATTGTAAGCCACAGACCTTCAGTGGGACTGAAGGGGCTGTAGGACTCTTGCGATGGTTTGAGAAATCAGAATCGGTATTTGCGATGTGTAACTGTCCTGCTGAGGACAGAGTGAAGTATGCTACGGGCACGCTCGAGGATGGTGCCCTGGCGTGGTGGAATGCCCAGGTTCAGATGTTGGGTATCGAAATGGCTAATGCCACCACTTGGGATGACTCTAAGGAATTGATGAGGGAGGAGTATTGTCCCTGTGATGAGGTTCAGAAACTGGAGAACGAGTATTATATTCTGAAAATGGAGGGATCTGAGATAGAAGCATACACGAGGAGGTCCAATGATTTATCAACTTTATGCCCTAACTTGTCTCGACCCCCACCTCGTCGAATCGAGTTGTATCTCAAGGGCTTAGCACCGGCTGTTAAGGGGTACGTTACTGCTGCAAACCTAGACAATCTGCCCCGTATCGTCCGTTTAGCACATAAGATTACTGACCAAGAGGTCGAACGTGACAATTTGCCGCCACGTGTTTCAGCTACTACTTCGACTGCTACAGCCACCACACCTGCTAGTGATAATAAATGCAAGTGGAACGATACTGATAAAGCAACTAGTGCAGGTCAATCTCAGAAAAGGTCCGATAACAACCACAACCGCAGTTTCAGTCAGTCTTCTTCAGTTAATCAAGGCCAGGGCAGCAATCAGAATCAGGGTTCCTATGTTGGAAAGAAGCCACAGTGCAACAAGTGTGGCTATCATCACTATGGACAGTGCCTCCGAACTTGTCGTAGATGTGAGAAAGTGGGCCATGAGGCCAAAGACTGTAGAGCCCCACAGCCAAAGCAGCAGCAGCAGCAAAGCCAGCAGCACCAGTGACAGCAAAGGCAACAACCTCAGCAGAATCAGGGTTTTAAGAAAGGGTGTTTTCAGTGCGGGGACGAGGGCCACTTCAAGCGGGATTGCCCTCAGCTGAATCAGAATGCCAATAACCACAACAATGCTGGGAACAATAACAACAGGAACAACAACAATGGGGGCAATGGAGGAAATGGTGCACACGGGAGGGTGTTCACTATTGGAGCTGGGGAAACTAGGAATGATGGCAATGTAGTGACGGGTACGTTTTCTATAAATGATTTATTTGCTTCTGTTCTATTCGACTCTGGTGCCGATTGGAGTTATGTGTCCTTGGAGTTCAGCCGTCAGTTAGGGTTGACTCCCACACCTCTTGTAAATAAGCATGTAGTAGAATTAGCTGATGGTAATTCGATAGAGGCTTCTCATGTTCTGTTTGGTTGTAAACTCGATCTCATGGGTCAAGTGTTCGACATTGACCTACTCCCTGTTACTCTTGGAAGTTTTGATGTAGTCATTGGCATGGATTGGCTGTCCAAGCACCAGGTGGAAATTCTTTGCAAGGAGAAAATCGTGCGTATTCCTCTCCCTAGCGGAGAATCCTTATCGGTTCAGGGTCATCATAGTGGTGCCATGGTTGGTATTATCTCGGCAATGAAGGCTCAGAAGTGTTTACGCAAGGGCTACCCTGCTCTTTTAGCTCTTGTTTCTGACTCACAGTCTGATGAGAGAAGGATCGAGGATTTTCCAGTGGTTCGTGAATTTCCCGATGTATTTCATGAAGAACTCCCTGGTTTACCTCCACATCGTCAGGTGGAATTTCAAATCAACCTCGCGCCAGGAGCAGCCCCGATTGCTCGTGCTCCTTATCGTCTTGCGCCAGGAGAGTTACAGGAGTTGTCGAATCAACTCCAAGAGCTGTTGGATAGGGGTTTTATCCGACCTAGCTCTTCGCCTTGGGGAGCCCTAGTACTGTTTGTGAAGAAGAAGGATGGGTCCTTTCGGATGTGCATAGATTATCGTGAGCTCAACAAGGTGACAATCAAAAATCGCTACCCTTTACCACGCATTGACGACTTGTTTGACCAGCTGCAAGGGTCAAGTTTTTATTCTAAGATCGACTTAAGGTCGGGCTATCATCAGGTACGAGTCAGGGAAGAGGATGTACCAAAGACAGCTTTTCGAACGCGGTATGGGCACTACGAGTTTTTGGTTATGCCGTTCGGAATGACTAATGCACCAGCGGTCTTCATGGATCTCATGAACCGCGTGTGCAAACCGTATCTCGACGACTTTGTCATTGTTTTCATCGACGACATCTTGATTTACTCCAAGAGCGAGGAGGACCATGAGCGACATCTACGTCTTATCTTGGAGCTCCTGAGGAAGGAGCAGCTGTACGCGAAGTTTTCTAAGTGTGATTTCTGGATTCGAGAAGTACATTTTCTTGGGCATATTGTTAATGAAAAGGGGATACACGTGGATCCTGCTAAGATCGACGCTATTAGGAATTGGGCGGCACCAAAGAATCCTTCGGAGGTGCGACAATTTCTTGGTCTTGCAGGGCACTATCGTCGGTTCATTCAGGATTTCTCAAAAATCGCTCAACCTCTTACCTCCTTGACGCAGAAGAACGTAGTTTATTCTTGGGGAACGAAGCAGGAGGATGCTTTCCAACTTTTGAAGCAGAAATTGTGCAGCGCACCGATTTTATCTCTACCAGAGGGTACCGAGGATTTTGTGGTTTATTGTGATGCTTCTATTCAGGGCCTCGGTTGCGTGTTGATGCAGCGCAACAAAGTGATAGCATATGCTTCTCGACAGTTGAAGGTGCATGAGAAAAATTATACGACTCATGACTTGGAGTTAGGAGCTGTGGTTTTCGCGTTGAAGATCTGGAGGCATTATCTGTACGGTACCAAATGCACCATCTACACCGATCACAGAAGCCTTCAGCATATCTTCGACCAGAAAGAATTCAATATGCGACAACGGCGTTGGATAGAGCTTTTCAATGATTATGAGTGTGCCATCAAGTACCATCCGGGCAAGGAAAATGTTGTGGCCGACACCCTCAGTCGAAAGGATACTGCACCCAAGCGTGTGCGAGCATTACAACTCACCATTCAATCTAGTCTTCCTTCCTAGATACGAGATGCCCAGGTAGAAGCGTTGAAACTAGAAAACGTCAGGGCTGAAGCTCTACGCGGCTCAAGGCAACGGTTAGAACAAAAGGGAGACGGCGCCTACTACGTAACCGGACGCATCTGGGTCCCACTCTATGGCAATTTACGAGAACTTGTAATAGAGGAAGCACATAAGTCACGCTACTCAGTACATCCTGGTTCGGATAAGATGTACGTCGACCTGAAGACTACGTATTGGTGGCCTAGCATGAAAGCTCACATAGCAACTTACGTTAGCAAATGTTTGACTTGTGCTAAAGTCAAAGCGGAGCATCAGAAGCCCGCGGGTCTACTTCAGCAGCCAAAGATACCCACGTGGAAGTGGGAGCAGACCGCCATGGATTTCGTTACAGGGTTACCAAGGACTCAGGCTGGAAACGATACTATTTGGGTGATTGTTGACCATCTCACGAAGTCAGCGCATTTTCTGGCAATCAAGGAAACAGATAAGTTTTCACAGCTGGCAGCAGTTTATCTTAAGGAGGTGGTTTCTAGACACGGGGTGCCAACTTCTATCATCTCGGATCGGGATCCGCGTTTCACTTCTGAATTGTGGCAGTCAATGCATAAATCGTTCGGTTCACAACTTGATATGAGTACCGCTTATCACCCACAGACGGATGGTCAGAGTGAGCGCACCATTCAGACGCTTGAGGACATGCTGCGGGCATGTGTTATCGACTTTGGCAAGAGCTGGGAAAAACACCTGCCGTTGATAGAGTTCTCTTACAACAACAGTTACCACACTAGTATTCAGGCAGCTCCGTTCGAAGCATTATACGGGCAGAAATGCCGTTCTCCTCTCTGTTGGGCCGAGGTAGGTGATAGCCAGATCACAGGTCCTGAGCTTGTTCTTGAAACGTCAGAAATGATTGTTCAAATCAGGAATCGTATGGCAGCAGCGCGTGATCGTCAGAAAAGCTACGCAGACAAGCGTAGAAAACCTTTGGAGTTCGAAGTTAATGATCGGGTTATGTTGAAAGTGTCACCGTGGAAGGGTGTCGTACGCTTCGGGAAGCGTGGCAAGCTTAATCCGCGTTACGTCGGGCCATTTAGAATTCTGGAGCGGATTGGTAAAGTCGCTTACAAGCTTGAGTTGCCTGCTGAGTTGGGTAATGTTCACGATGTCTTTCTCGTTTCGCAGTTGAGGAAGTGTTTGGCTGATGAAACACCAGTGGTGCCATTTCAAGAACTCAAGATCGACGATAAGTTGCAGTTTGTCGAAGAGCCGATAGAGATCATGGATCGGGAGGTCAAGGTGCGTAAACATAGTCGCATTCCAATCGTGAGATTTCGTTGGAACTCAAGGCGTGGACCGGAGTTCACGTGGGAGCGCGAGGATCAGATGGAGCTCAAGTATCCACATTTATTCCCAAAGGACAAGTCCAAGCCCGGTGAACCTACGACTAATGCAACTAGTGAATTTCGGGACGAAATTCCTCTTCAAGTTGGGGATGATGTGGCACCTGGGGAAAACTTGCAACAATCTTGATTTCTCACTTTACTCCTCTGTACTTACTTGTCAAATTTCGGGACGAAATTTCTTTCGAGTTGGGGATGATGTGACAACCCGAACTTTCAAGATCGGTAACGTTCAATCTTTTGATCTTTACTTCTCGTCATCTTTATTTAATATGTTGAAACGTTTTGTTTGTATAACTTTGTTAAACTGATTGGTACAATGACTTAATAAGTGAAGTTTCGACATTTGGGCCGCATCTCCACCTGCTAACAATCCGTCAATGTATCAGCTCTCAACATGGGCCACCGAGCCCACTGAACATTTAGGTTGATTTCGGCCAACACCTTTTATATTATCATTTGATCTTGGTCCACCTAACTATTTGACATCGGCCCACATGTATTGTGTTTTATTATCACCGGCCCACTTAGATAACCAAATCACTAATCAATTATGAACCCTATTTAGATAACCGGCCCACTTCCTTGTTATTTTATGAACCCACCAGTCCAGTCAAAGCCTAAACCGCCCTAAACCTTCATGTTGTATATGTACGTGATAGGGATAGTTGATTTGATAGAAACTCAAAAACTAAACCCTATTCCTCAACCATACGTGCGACGGACGTAGGATACCCCCCCTCCCCTGTTTGTTGTCGAAGCCTCCTTCTTGTGGATACCAAAACCATTGCATCTTGCAAGAACCAACCTTCTAGTTAGTCACTTATACTTGTGTTAATTCAATTCTTGTTTCATGGTGATCATTATATGTTAGTAAACATGTAGTCGTTATGTATTAATGTTCTTGTAGATCGAAAGTTAGGGGTATTAAGGTTGATAATTGAAGTGCTGTTACATGATTGATGTTCGTTATTATGTATGGTATATGTGTTTGATTGCGTCTGTTACGTCCGATGCATGGCCGATAGGCATAATAATGGATGATGATGAAGCCTGGGTGTTTCGTCGATAAAGTTGACACATGGAGCAGTGGACTAAGTTAATTATGTTGTTGATTATGCGTGATAATGAAGTCCTGTTATTGACTGTGATGATTAATTGTGTGCATATTTGCATGTGTATAATTGCATGTGTTGTCAGTAGGCATGTGATGACTATATGCCTATATGTACCTCTAGATTAGATATAACATGTGAAGTACTGTGAACAAGAACAGATTATTAGGTATGAGGATAATGATTAAGATATAGTGTGTTGATGAATGTGCATGCTAATAATATTATATTGTTGACTTTGTTAATGATGACCACCGAATCTTTGTTTTGAATTAATTGTTCACGTGATGATCTAGCATTAGCATTAAACAACTCTATTCAACAATTTTGACATGCACTAATTGAATTAAGACCGACAACTTTGAAATGGTATCAACTCAACTTGATTTTGATTGGACCACTTCAACTGTGATGCATTAATGGGTTGTTGGTTCAACACAAATCTGATTGGGCCACACACACACATAACTTATACACTAATGGAATGGGCCGGCTGGATTATAAGTTGTTTTGTATGTGATAACATTTAATCATCTAATCATGATTGGCAATAACTGGAGTTGTGTATAAATGCATAAACCCCACGAATTGGGTCACGATGTGAAGTGTATTCCCTGGGCGGGCCGGAGAAACATGATGGGCTGTTGACAGGTTGGGCTGGCTGGGATGGGCTTAAATTGTTACTTAAGTGCAAACTAGTTGGCCAATGTTTGTAGTATGGTACTAGAGTATGTATTATGGTATGAAATTGTTATGTGAGCAGCATGTGAATAGTTTAAATGACATATGTGACAAATGCTTTTGTGAGACATGATCAGTGTTGATTGACAGATACAACTTGTACAATTTATTTAGTGACTAGTGCACTATTTGTGTAGTATGTGCAAAAAGTGTATAACATATGTGATTTATGTGTATGGGAAACTGACCGGCATTGAAACCATACTAGGATTTGGGTATCCAACTAAAAACGAGTAATTAACCTTACCGAGCAAACCAAGGTGAGTTCACTGCTCTTTTTCCAAGCATGCATCCCGGGAGGGATATCGGGTAACGTTCCAGGGAGGAATGCTAGTTATTGGGATGTTTGTTATTATTACTCAGTTTCTATCACGTAAGACCCCTTACATCTACCGACAGTTGCCGAGGAGGCAACGAGGTTATTAGTTGATAGCGCTATTAGGTTTGGCACCCTCACACCGTACCAGGGTGGTCGGGCGTGAACTAATTTCCTAAAAGCATGACCAATGTTTTGATAGAGACATTGGGGTTGGGCAAACACATCTTGTAGCCATTTCAGTAATCGAGTTAATAACAACATCAAATCAAATTGCTAAACTATTTTATACATGTATCTGGTAAACTGAACTCGGTAACCAAACTTTGAACTCACCAGCGTTGTCTTACACACTTGTTTGCATACTTGTAGGTCGTTAGCTGTTTGCATTGGAACTTGCTGTCTGGAGTAGCTTGAGAGGTCATGGGTCGACTGGGGGACATAATGCTATTGATTTCTTGATACTATATATTGGTTTTTAAACTATTTAACTTCGTTTAATTTTGCTTCCGCTGAATACTTGGGTTTTCTTTTGAACTTGGATGGTGTTTTATTAATAATCAAGAACTTTATTTTAGAAACATGTATGGGTTCTATGTAATTAGTGGCTCATTGCTGGTACGTCACACGCCTATCAGGGACACTCCCTAAGTGGTATCTTGGGGGTGTGACATGTAATTGGACATTATGGGGCGTATTCCCCTTTAAAAAACAAATTTCACGCTGCTATACGCCACTGATGTGTATAAAATGCAACATATAAATTACATCAAATGTGGCATAAAACTAACCCTTTTTTAGTACTAATGTTGCAAAAAGTGTGCTTTTGTCTTCCTTTTCTATTTTCAGGATTAAATGAGCTCAAATGAACAAAAGAAGCAAAAAGTCAGCTAAATCTAACATATATACAAAAAAAGGAATAAACGTGGCATGCCCGACCCCTTGACAGTATCCTCCCAAGCAAAAACAAGAGAACAGAAGGCTGAACACGCCCCGTGCTCAGTGAGCACGGGTGCGTACCCAAGTGTCTGCAGAAAAGACAAAGTTGTAGATGATTCTATCACCCACCACGGGGGCATGCCCAGCGGACACGGGGCCGTGGTCAACTCTAAGATTCGCAGAATCTAGGCAAATCTTGATAGTACAGATACGCTTTTGCACATGGGGTCGTGCCCAACGGACACGGGGGCGTGGTCAAATAACGCAGACAAACTGCATTTAATGAAGAAAGAGAAAATGGGTGGACACGGGGCCGTGCCCAATGGACACGGGGCCATGTCCGGGCTTCTGTGCAGGCTATAAATAGGGGTGCTTGGCTCACTTGCAAATCATCCCTTGGCAAAACACCTCTCTCACACTTCACCCACCCACCACCACCATCACAACCCACATCCACCACCATCATCCATCATCCATCATAGAGTGTGTGTAGTAGTCTTGGGATCCAAGAATGATAGTAAGAGTTCATGACAATCAAAAGCCATGTTTGCCTAAGTCTCTTACATCACTTGGTGAAGACAAGCATTTAGTGTAATACTTTTTATTTTTAATCTTTTCGCACTTTTTATTTGGTTATGTATTAATGACTTTAATAACTAGTTTCTTATGTTGAATGTGAATCTTCCTTATCATTTGTCCGTGGTGTCTTGGCGTTATTTTACTGTCTATATAAAATAAAAGATTTACACCATTCATATCTCCACAGTCTATATGGAGATATGTTGGCTACCTGGTCGGGGGTTAAGGGAATGGTTTGGTAAGAGTCTTGCCTTGTTCAGTGTATAGATCCTGCAAGGACCTGGGTCAAGCATAGTAGGACCTCCTTCAATACCCACTGGTATTGGATGGCGGGGGTTCGAATTTCTTGATCCCCTCATATGTAAGCTACTATTAAAACATTAACCCGTCTACTTAGGATTGTATCCCTGCTGACTCAAACTACTTAGCCGAGGGTAACGTCACCTTCAAAAGAGGGGCCTACCATATTACGCATTAATAACTTAATTAATTATCTTTCAATCATCCAACCCTTTAGGATTGTATCCTTGCTGACTCAAACTACTGGGTTGAGGGTAACGTCACCTTCAAAAGAGGGGCCTACTACTATAACTAAGATAATCTCTTAAAAAGTGCAAAAGTGCGGAAATAATCAAAGGTTACACTAAAGGCGAGTCGGATCCAAGTGATTCATCTTGTCTATCTGTTTTTATTTTTTTTTCAGCATTTTTCGTTTTTATTTTCTAGTTTAAAGCCTTTTTCTAAACTTTTGATTTGATTAGACGTTGAGGATAAACCGGTATTAAAAGCTCTTATGTCCTTGGACGACCTTGGTATCTTACCAACACTATACTTGCCCATATGTGTGTTTGGTGATAGTAAATATCGTGTTTTATAAATTTAAAACTTGACTAATGTGTTAAAAAGGACTAAAAATATACTTAAAAATATATCACACCACACACGCATCAAGTTTTTGGCGCCGTTGACGGGGACACAAGGATTTTAAGAAAGTTAGGAATCAACGGCCTAATCGTTTTTTTCTTATTTTTCTGTTTTTTTTTAGGATTTTTCTTAATTTTTCAGCTTCTGCAGAACTCAGCACGGGCCGTGCTCGCTGAACACGCCCTGTGCCCAATCTTTGGTACTGGTAATCCTGTTTTAAGTCAGACAATAGCTGAACATGGGGCCGTGCCCACTCAACACGCCCCATGCCCAAGTATCAGTTACTGAAAACAGAACCGTAAGATCCCGACGGGTGGTAATTTCTGACGCAAACATGAGCGATACTGATATTTTTTTACTATCGGCCCTCTTATGGTACGTGGTGTCAAATATGTGGTGACCCTCATAAAGATTTAGAATGTTATTTTCTAAATTATAAGCCCCGCTATATAGACCCATTATTTTCCTGTAGCCTTAAGAGGGGCGAAAGTAAAAATAATCCCTATCTCTCCCTCGAATGCTCTCAATCGAACCTTCTAGGAGAAATGCTTCTTAATGAATTATTTCAAATGGAAGATCTAATTCTTAATTGGGTAAAAGAACTTGAGATGGATATCATTAATTCATCTCAAGACGACACCCAAGAAGAATTATTGAGATCACATTCGGATAAAAACAACTTCGTTGTTCCCGATATCACCTCTAACTCTGGAGAAGACTTAAGCGATAATCGTCACTGTGTCGATTGTGCCGTGAAGGACTCCCCATCGACTTCGTTCGATGCATACATAGACCTGAGCGATTCGGCATACACCTTCTTTAACGAGAGCCCGGGAAAGGGTTGGACTTGTCCACCTACATTTAGCATAGGAATCACCCTTACCGATAACCTCTTGCATTCTCGTCTAAATTTAGAGCAATTAAGGTATCTCAGGCACTTCGGTGTTGTCCCGTCAATAAGGAACCACCCAATCTGGATAAATTTCTTAAAACTAGACAAAACTCCATAAGAAAGCCTCTAGACACGGGGCCGTGTCCAGGTCAGCACGCCCCCGTGTCCACCAAAATATTCTCGTCTGACCTGTGGTCAGAATACAGACAAAATGTGTCAGGATCTTGTCTGCACACGGGGCCGTGTCCAACCAACATGGGGCCGTGTGCAGCGTGCTGTCGTTTTCTATAAAGGCAGCAAGATTCCTGCACATTTGGACCACTCCAAAGACAAAGATCTGGTGAGATCTTCACACATACCATCCTAGGTATATTCTAAAGAAGGTTCTCAACAACCATCTTGTCTTTTCCACTTTTTTTCATTGCCTTTTTCTTCTTCAGTTTTTCACTCAACACCTCCATTAGAGCTTGAAATCACCATGGTTCCAAGCTTTATTGTGATGTTTGTTAGGTTTTTATTCAAGTAATCTTGTTAAAAGTAAGCTCTACAACAGTGCTTTAAGTTATTTCTGCTAAAAAACGCTTTAAAAATCATGAAAATAATTTGAAACTCCAAGATTCCTTGTTCCAAAAATCTGCAGACATATGAACACGGGGCCGTGCTCAATGAGCACGGGGCCGTGTCCGAGGGACTGTTCCAATAAAATTGAACTCTTTTCGGTCTGTTTTCTCAGAATGGTGAGCAGAACTAGCGGAACATCTTCATCGCACTTCAGGAACAACCGACAAGGGAGAAGGTCATCAATGATAGAAGACTCTCTTGTAAACTACGATTACGCTTTAAGAGAGGCCATTGATGAGATGACGGGGGTAGAAGAAGCATTGGTCGACCGTATCAATCACTTAACGGTGGGACTAGAAGGATGTCTTCGAGAGGTCAACCTTTTGCACCAAAGGTTGAACATTCTCGCTTCTCCTCCTTTGGTGCCAATCATCACCCAAAGGGCATGGAATGTGGTACCGGAAGTCATCATACCGGCCGAGTGGTACACCATACACCCGAAGCCCCCTTGAGACATACTACAAGGGGTTCCGGTTGGTGTCACTACCCCTCCACAAAATGTTAAGGAAAATGAAGCCGCCTTCTTCCTCCCGAGAGAGATAGAAGAATGGCTTTAACAACATCTAGGGGACACCTCCCGGTTTGGGGTTCTACGAATACTGGAAAGCTATTTCCGGAATTTTGATTCCTATTGTAAAAGTGGAACCCCTTAGGATGATTTTATGTATCACTTGACCTATCTAATTTAGGACTTTTAACTTTTATTTTTCTGCTTTATTTTTAATTTTCTAGGACCCTATGTAATGTGATATTTTAATGGAATGATGGTTTTAATTAAATTGGTGTTTGGATGATGTTGTAATGCGTAAAACACACTCGGGATGGTGAATGATCCCAAGGGAAACTTAAACCAGCACCCCATGCACAAAAACAGAGCCTCCCGACATTTTTTCTTTATTACAGCAAGTTCAGCACGGGCCGTGCCCACCCAACACGGCCCCATGCTGAACAATCTGCAGGAAATCGCCCAGTTCAGGTAACTGGACACGGGGCGTGTTCGCTGAACACGCCCCCGTGCCCAGGCTTCTGTTTCTTTTTAATGATTTCTGTTACTGGCAACCTGAACACGGGGCCGTGCCCGGACACCACGGGCCCGTATCCAGACGCCCAGTAACATTAAAATTTGTTTTTAAACACACTTTTACACATTCAATCAACCTAAAAACTTATTTTTGGGACACATTGAGGACAATGTGTAATTTAAGTGTGCGGGGATGCTAAAACCTTGAATTTTGCAAGTCCTAATTACAAGCCTTACACAAAACTCTATTGGAACCGCTAATCACCCAAAAAAAAAATTTCAGAAAATTTTCATTTTTTTTACTTGTCTCGGTTTAATTTGGGAATTACAAGTTTAAAAAAAGGTTATATTTTTACAAATTTACAACCGATAGCATCGTGATAAAAAGAATCAACATAAGAAAATTATGAAACGGCATGACAAATCTAGTTAAAATTTGATTATATATACTTGATCACATAAAAAGTCATTCCCACAAAAAGTGAGTTTTTAGCCTTTATTGAGCATACAAATACACATCTTTAAACTAAGTGCTCATTTTTCGTTTCTTGTGTGAATAGCCGCTTGGTTTCTTACAACTCTAGAAGTTGCCACTACGATTCATTCCCGGTCCTTACCAACTTAAACCCAAGTAAGTAAATGATGGAGGCATTAGGACTAACACTTTTTATTTTTACACCATTATTTTTCTTTTTTTACCATACCCAAAATCCCCCTAGTTAACCCCTTTAAGCCTAAACCTTTTCATTTCTTAACCCACAAAAGAAACACCCTTTTACCCACCAAAACCCTTTTTTATTTTTAACCCTTTATTTTAGTAAAAAACTCGGTTTTTCATATGACATTGCTTATCAAAAAAAAAAGAGAGGACGAAGCCAAGAAATAAAACAAACAAGTTCACCTAAAAGAACTTTGTTTGAAGAATTGCTTCATTAAAATAAAAAGTTATGGAAAAAATAAAAAGTCTTACAAAAACCGACGCTTTTTACGCGTTTCGACCTTTTCTACTAACCACTAACCCAACCACCTACCTTTAACCCAAGCCTAACCCTTCCCCAAAGTCCTCTTGATATTTACAAATGTGTATAGTTAAAAAGGAGGAGGATTGAATGCTTGGCAAGCATATGGTAGAAGTAAGTTCCATGCCGCTCTCGAGTGTTTCACAAAAATACATCTTCAGCCGAGTGTTGAGTGATCTCCCGTGAGGTATGTGAACTTGTATATAAATGGAATTTTAAAAAGGCATGTTATGCCTAAATAAGTAATTTATCTTATGTAAAGTTCTAAATAAATCATGACGAATAGAATTGTAAATAGCATAAAAATAAAACCTAATAAAAATATTGGAATCCCGACACTCTATGACAAGCCCAAAAACCTTCTCTTCTACCCATTCCATTTGGGAGTGTAAAACCACATTCTAAAGAGTTTTGCTTGAGGACAAGCAAAGATTCAAGTGTGGGGGTATTTGATGTGTATAAAATGCAACATATAAATTACATTAAATGTGGCATAAAACTAACCCTTTTTAGTACTAATGTTGGAAAAAGTGTGCTTTTGTCTTCCTTTTGTATTTTCAGTATTAAATGAGCTCAAATGAACAAAAGAAGCAAAAAGGCAGCTAAATCTAACATAAATACAAGAAAAGGAATAAACATGGCATGCCCGACCCCTTGACAGTATCCTCCCAAGCAAAAACAAGAGAACAGAAGGCTGAACACGCACCGTGCTCACTGAGCACGGGGGCGTGCCCAAGTGTCCGCAGAAAAGACAAAGTTGTAGAAGCTTCTATCACCCACCACGGGGGCGTGCCCAGCGGACACGGGGGCGTGGTCAACTCTAAGATTCGCAGAATCTAGGCAAACCTTGATAGTACAGATATGCTTCTGCACACGGGGTCGTGCCCAGCGGACACGGGGGCGTGGTCAACTAATGCAGACAAACTGCATTTAATGAAGAAAGAGAAGATGGGTGAACACGGGTCCGTGCCCAATGGACACGGGGCCGTGTCTGGGCTTCTGTGCAGGCTATAAATAGGGGTGCTTGGCTCACTTGCAAATCATCCCTTGGCAAACCACCTCTCTCACACTTCACCCACCCACCACCACCATCACAACCCACATCCACCACCATCATCCATCATAGAGTGTGTGTAGTTGTCTCGGGATCCAAGATTGATAGTAAGAGTTCTTGACAATCAAAGGCCATGTTTGCCTAAGTCTCTTACATCACTTGGTGAAGACAAGCATTTTGTGTAATACTTTTTATTTTTAATCTTTTCGCACTTTTTATTTGGTTATGTATTAATGACTTTAATAACTAGTTTCTTATGTTGAAGGTCAATCTTCCTTATCATTTGTCCGTGTTGTGTCTTGGCGTTATTTTACTGTCTATATAAAATAAAAGATTTACACCATTCATATCTCCACGGTCTATATGGAGATATGTTGGCTACCTGGTCGGGGGTTAAGGGAATGGTTTGGTAAGAGTCTTGCCTTGTTCAGTGTATAGATCCTGCAAGGACCTGGGAATGGTTTGGTAAGGACCTCCTTCAATACCCACTGGTATTGGATGGCGGGGGTTCGAATTTCTTGATCCCCTCATATGTAAGCTACTATTAAAACAATAACCCGACTACTTAGGATTGTATCCATGCTGACTCAAACTACTTAGCCGAGGGTAACGTCACCTTCAAAAGAGGGGCCTACCACATTATGCATTAATAACTTAATGAGTAAACTGCCATTTTGGTCCCTGTGGTTTGGTCAATTTTGCCACTTTAGTCCAAAACTCAAACTTTTTGCATTTGGGTCCCTGTGGTTTTTTCTATTGCCATTTTGGTCCAAAAATGAAATCAGGTCAAATTTTTCTTATAAAATCTTGTTATTTTGTCATTTTCTGCAGGGGCAAAATGATCATTTCTTTTTTATAAATAAATACCATATTTTATAAGACAATTATGACCTGATTTCCCCTAAGGAAAATGGCAAAATTGCAGGATTTTATAAGACAAGTATGACCTGATTTCATTTTTGGACCAAAATGGCAATAAAACTGAAACCACAGGGACCCAAATGCAAAAGGTTTGAGTTTTGGACTAAAGTGGCAAAAGTAACCAAACCTCAGGGACTAAAATGGCAGTTTACTCTAACTTAATTAATTATCTTTCAATAATCCAACCCTTTAGGATTGTATCCTTGCTGAATCAAACTACTGTGTTGAGGGTAACGTCACCTTCAAAAGAAGGGCCTGCTACTATAACTAAGATAATCTCTTAAAAAGTGCAAAAATGCGGAAATAATCAAAGGTTACACTAAAGGCGAGTCGGATCCAAGTGATTCCTCTTGTCTTTGTTTTTATTTTTATTTTCAGCATTTTTAGTTTTTTGTTTCTAGTTTAAAACCTTTTTCTAAAGTTTTGATTTGATTAGACGTTGAGGATAAACCGGTATTAAAAACTCTTGTGTCCTTGGACGACCTCGGTATCTTACCAATACTATACTACGCTCACGATGGGTGCACTTGCCCATATGTGTGTTTGGTGTTAGTAAATATCGTGTTTTATAAATTTAAAACTTGACTAATATGTTAAAAAGGGCTAAAAATATACTTAAAAATATATCACACCACACACGCATCGCCACCCCCATGGCGTGTTCCATACTTGGCGTTTTCTATTTCATGCCTAATTCTATACTAAACCAACATACCCTTTGACCATGTGTAAGGGTGGGTTAGTTTTTAGGCCCTCCCTTGGGCATGACCCGACATGTGGCAGTCCAGTCAGTAAATGGACATTATTGGGCTTGAAGTTAAAATGAGTGTAGTGGTATAATGCCCCATAATTCCCCTTGCAATGATTACCTAATTATTTATTTATTTTTTAAATTAAAACTAATAACATTTTATGAAATAAATAAAAATTACATTACCACTAATTATAAATACTAAAAATTAAAGATGAAAATGCCGAAATCTAGATCTAATGTCTGTTTGTCACGGATTTGTTGCGTACGCATTTGAGCTAGGAGCAACGCTTCTCCTTGAATGTGATCGATCGGTTTAGACATAAACTCGATATTTTTCTCCATTTGCCTTGCTTCTTGTAGCGCGATGAACCTTTTGTTTTCGGCGTTTCATTCTTGCATTGTTTCCAAAAGCCTATGGCCAAGGTCTGGTATGCCTTGAAGTCGTCGGTTCATCTCTTCGAAATATTGTTTCATTTGCACACCCGCCGAAGATGACTCCACCCTACCCCCTGTTTTCCCACTTCTTCTGCCGGGCGGTCAAGGCAACTCCACTTCCTCATCCTCATTAATATTAATAGGATTATTTAATTCGACGTTTCGAGCATCGGATGTAGGTGTTTCCGGATCAACCGAATATGAGGTTTTGGACCGTTTCGCTTTACACCTATTACTAGACGTCATGGTCGGCACGTTATACCATTTAGGACTTCCACGTAGAAGCTCCCACCACTTCATGTACGTTGTAACAACCCGAATTTCCGAAATCAAATTCAAAGTACAAGTCAAAGTCAAAGTAAAAGTCAGGTTGTTATTCAGATCTGTCTTTTCTTGCTTAATTATGCTTGTACTCTCGAGATTCGATAATCGGTATATTGGTTAACGCTAATTTAAACTACGATTTATTATTATGTGAAGTAACAATGCGATAAACGCAGAAATCACAACTAAACGTTATTTTACTAAACGCTATCACATTGCTATCGCATCGCAACTCGAAACGTAGCTATTGGTATTGTTCTATGTGTGTGTTATTATGTGCTTTACTTGTGTATGTTTTGGGATGTTATTCGCAAACGCAATCGCAACTCTATCGCAACGCAATCCCATCGCAAACTTGAAACGCAAAATTACTTTTATGCTTGTTATGAGTTATGTTATTTATGTAACTACTTGTTTAATGATATCACAATGCTTACTCGCAACTCGCTTAAATGCAATGCAATGCTCAACGCACAAAACGAAAGTCGGAAAAACTAACTCACAAGCGCCGTCTGATCGAATGACCACTCGGTCGAATGATCATCCGACCGGATGACCATCTGATCGAATGGCCATCCGATCGACTAGCCATCCGACCCACTACACTGCACCGCCTCTCTCACCTCTCACCTATAAATACCCCTGTCACATCAACTGTTCATTAATGTGACAGCCCTATCCGACCAGCACGCTCTCGATCTCTTTTCTCTCGATTTCAAACCGATTCTCGTAAGTTTTCTTCCTAAATCTTGTACTTCCATCTTCAATACACACATCTCCATCATCCTCTCCACAAGAATCATTACTTTTCACCATGAAATCGCTTGATTTGGGCAACTTTAGGGTGACGTCATCACGGGTTCCTATGAACACTGAAGTGTGACATCATCTCTCAAAGTTTGTTCAAATCTAAAGGATTTTTACATGTTTTCACACTGTTTTCGACTAGATCTAAACGTTATCAACTGTTTTCAAACTTTTCTTTAACATTCTTCACCTTTCTACTAAAAACCGTTAGAATCTGGACTCGTTCAGGCTCTCTACTCCTTCTCTAGTAGAGAACCGGTCTGAGAACGTATTTCTACCGAAGAGGCGACTGATTCACGGGTTGAACATGAAACTCCGTCAAGAACACTTAAGTCTGATCGAATGGGGTGATTCCCATCCGATCGACTGCGTTGGACTTGGTATGGGTTCCGTTGTTTGACACGTCATCACACTGTCTCCGTTAAACTCCAAAACTTTTAACTTAGAAAATGTTACGAGTTTTCAAAACATCAGATCGCCGATCGAATAGCCATCCGATCAGACGACCATCCGATCGAATGACTATTCGACCAGGTGACCTGTAAGTTCAACACTTAAACTACTTTACAACACTTCAAAGAATAGTAGCTTTCAATCGAATTGCCATCCGATCAAATGACTTGAATTATACTACAACGAAAACTTCAAAAGTTTAAACATTTTACAACACACCTCCCCAATCGAATGACCAACCGTTCGAATGGTTATCCGTCTGGATGGTCATTCGATCGACTCATCATCCGATCGACTCACCATCCGATCGCTCATCTCACCGAACACACTGTTTACACGTTGTTCAACGCTTACACTATCGTTCTGTGATCAAGCTAATCTCCCACGCTCCATTCAATCCAAGATTGTGTTTATTTACTAAACACGAACTGTGAGTATACTCGAACCCTTTTTCTCTTGACGCACTTTTGGGTGTTACATACGTTACCTATATCAAATCACATCAACACACAATGCAAACACTTTTATACGCTAACCGCTCTCGCATGTTATACGTGTTTTTCGATGAATGCTTGTATGTTATGTTTACACAGTGATTGTTGCCTGACACCTTAGCAACGATAGTACTATAGTTTGGACTCAGCACCTGTCGTGGACAGGGGTTGTTAAGGGTTTTACTTCACATGGTCACAGTGGTGATAATGTGTTACGCATTCTACACTCGCAGTCATGTCGGTTGCATATGTCATTGTCGATAGCTTACTTGCTTCACATTTCTACGTGTTACATGCTGGTTATGCGTAAATTGCTTTCGCTATACTATATGCTATTAAACTTGTGTACTCACCTTTACACGCTGTGTATTGACTTTATTTTAATGTATGTGACAGGTGTCTAGGATGTTATGTTTGTCGATCTTTGTGGAATCAAGATAAGCAGTCTAGAAACTACACAAATAGAAATCTAGGTTGTCGGACTTGTTTTGTTCTTGAGACTCTCTATCTGTAATAATTGTTTGTGGGATATTGTTGATTGGTATGGGACAATTAATCGTTTAAATATTGCCATATAATAGTTGTTATGGACCTCATGTGCAATCTGCTTTGCCTAGTGTCACGCCTCGATGTTTCTGCCATCGGATGGGGTGTGACAGATTGGTATCAGAGCCATAACTATAGGGAATTGGAAAAGACTCGACTAATCCGGGTCGATGTCTTAGAATTGGCCTAGTCTATAGTCAAGTACCAACAGACCGCCTTGTGTGAACCCAGTAGGGGTTCTGCACGGGCCTATTTCTGTTACCCTCTCGAACTCATTCTTGCGCGAACACCGCATACTACAGCTTCGTGCAAAGACGGCTTTTCCTAAGGCCGGAACACTACATAGCCTTTCCTAAGGCTGACACAACACACACGTTTTCGAAAACACTCGCATAACACAATCAAGTGATTTGGTCGAGATTAGGTGTGAAAACCGAGAACTCTCGATAAAATCGCTCACTCTACGCGAAATTTTTACTATTAACACGAGAATTTTCGTTGAGTCAGGAGTGAAATCCATATCTCGACGAAATTCTCCCTCTCTATCTCGTGGCGTTGCCACATTATCAGGAACAAGTTCGTTAGGTTAGGGGTGAAACCCGCATCTTGACGACTAGTTCCAGTCCCTACTTTTGTTTTACAAAACTCTTACCAAAGTCTCGATGAATTCCAGCGACTCAATTCGCGTAGTAACTGAAAGGATGAGTGTTGTTCACCGTATTCGGTGAGGGAGCATAGTCTATTAAGCCAAAGCGTGTACTCGAAGTCCTTGAGAATAGTCGAATCACTTTGGGCAGTCGATGTCTGTCACCCAAGACGCTCTATTTTTTATTCTAAGCCCGCAATCACTGATTTTAGGCTTGACCGCTTTTATGTGTTTTTATGTGTTTTATATTTATGTGTTTCGATTTTAGAGATTTATTTGCTTTTCGCTCTCCGCTTTACTAAACGCGCACAACTCGCACTGCACACTTACCTCAAAACGCTAACAAATCGCAGACAATCTATGAACTCTCGCACGCTATGTTACTTGCTTACGCTACTCGCAATCGCTACCCTCACACGCTACTCTCGAACGCGCTTCGGGAACTTGAAAGATAGGTGAATACGTGCAAAATATATAGGTGAATACGTGCAAAATATAGTTGAATACGTGCAAAATATGTGCTTATGTGTTTATGTGCCTATGTGGATTATGTTACTATGTGCCTATGTGTTAGACGTGTTCCTGATGCTTTATCTAGTAATAATAAGTATGTTGGTTAAACACTATGAGGAGATTCAAATATATCCTCTAAACCATGTGACGAAGTTTGTTGCAAGCAATGTCGTCATTTGGTTCTCACACCTCTCGCGCTACTAGCCACAACCACGCTGACAAACACATTGCATCGCTAGTCGCCAAGGAAATGGCCAAGGTCATTCCAAAAATCGTCAGCGAGATCAACGAGGTGAAGAGCAGCTCCTCTGTTGAATCAAAGAGCGACTCGTCGAAAGCTCCTTTTAGCTTCAAACAATTCAAGGCCTGCGGTCCTAAAGACTTCACTGGTGAAGATGGGCCCAGCGCCATGTTTCAGTGGTTTGACTCGATTGAAGTCACTCTTCGTCAAAGCGGATGCCCAGACAACCTCCGCATGTTATACGTGTTTTTTGATGAATGCTTGTATGTTATGTTTACACAGTGATTGTTGCATGACACCTTAGCAACGATAGTACTATAGTTTGGACTCAGCACCTATCGTGGACAGGGGTTGTTAAGGGTTTTACTTCACATGGTCACAGTGGTGATAATGTGTTGCGTATTCTACACTCGCAGTCATGTCGGTTGCATATATCATTGTCGATAGCTTACCTGCTTCACATTTCTACGTGTTACATGCTGGATATGCATAAATCGCTTTCGCTATACTATATGCTATTAAACTTGTGTACTCACTTTTGCACTCTGTGTATTGACTTTATTTTAACATATGAGACAGGTGTCTAGGATGCTGTGTTTGCCGATCTTTTGTGGAATCAAGATAGGCAGTCTAGAAACTACAAAAAATAGAAATCTAGGTTGTCGGACTTGTTTTGTTCTTGAGACTCTCTATCTGTAATAATTTTTTGTGGGATATTATTGATTGGTATGGGACAATTAACCGTTTAAATATGGCCATATAATAGTTGTTATGGATCTCATGAGCAATCTGGTTCGCCTAGTGCCGCACCCCGATGTTTCCGCCATCGGTTGGGGTGTGACATACGAGAATACCTCTCTCGTTGCGTTGAACTCCTCCAACGCTTTAGTTAATATATCTTCTTCGCTTCGATCGCTACCCCAATTATCTTTCGTGCATTGGAAAACTTTTTGAAAAGCATGGCATTAAGAATATATATCGCTCCATTTGCTTGATAATGAATCTTTGTCCCGATATTCACCTTTACCAATCTCCTTAAAGAAAGTTTCACGAATTTTTATCCAAAATAGAGATAGCATTTGGTAGTTGGCTACAGAAAATACCACATATATATATATATATATAGTACTATACTTTTTTTTAAATAATAGTACCCAAAATAAAAATAAAAACTACTTTAAAAATGAATACAACTTAAAAAAAATAAATACTACTAAAAGATAACGCTTACCAACATTCGGATCCTCTGAGATGTCGAGCCACGCTCTGTGACAACTGTCACTTTTCCGTACATTCCGTACGCGAATTGAACAGTAATATGTGCTTTAATAACTGTGCATGATCTAGTTTACAAGACAAATAAATTTCTGATCACTGTTATATACATACAATGGCATTTCATGTTGCAAGACTTACTACATGCAACACGATATAGTTCTAATAATGCACAGAACAGAATTGACACCATTATCAGACAAACTAAAATGCTGACGAAGTACAGTACATAGCCAGACAGTGTTTTGAGGCCCAGCATGAGCCAGAGACCACGTATTACACTAGTATAGAGTGTAGGGAAGCAAGGACCACAAAACTGCTTTTCTAGGTGATAGATAAAGTGCCGGAAAGTGCCTAAAACCCACATAAAGTGCATAATTCTGCATAAATAAGCAAAATTCAGCATTTTAACAAGTTTATTACATGCAAAAATATGACTAAATGGTCCTGAATGCTTTCCTAAGTGTCGGGAATTAAAAATGTCACAAAGGGGTACATAAAGAACAATAAACAGAATAGTTTGACACTTTAACGAACCAGTATCTAACCGAACAACCGGACATTACCCGAAACACCAAAATTATACTAGAAACATTGTTTTAATGTTTCTGAGCTAGTTATGATCCCCGAACACTCTAACACACCATATAACATAATATATGCATACACACTAACTAATGCACTTAACTTCCAACTAAATTCTCTAACTTATCATTAAAACCAAACCAATACCCCCCCCCATGTTCACGGTCACCATGTGGCCCCCACTTGTGATCTCCTTAAATCTCACATGATCTTGTGAAATCTTCCATGATCTTCCTTAGATTAGATAAAGATTATGCTATGTACTATGGGAACACTATACACAATGGATAAAGCTTGAACATGGATTAAAATAAACCTTTAAGCATCATTCTCACACTTAACATTTCACTCAAAGCTCTCTCCCTCTCCCTCTCCCTCTTTGGTCACGGCCAAAACCCCTCACCACCATAGCCATCTTCATTCAACTTTCCCATCCATTCTAAGGCCATACAAAGGTGTAAGAAGGTCATTAATGAAGCTTGGTGGTCTTAAATCTTGAAGGACCTTCATCATTTGCTTTTATCTGTCACTTTTGTCATCATCAACATCAAGTTTTCTTCCCTAGCCTTGTGATAGTAGTAAGGCTCTTATGATCTCTTGATCTTTCATATATAGTTGGTTAATAAGTGATGAACATTAAAAGACATAATCATAAATCTCTAACATAAGCTTATAAACATATGAATACTTAGTTGATTTATGATTATTTGCTTCTTGTTGATTGATTACTAGTGTTAGTCATGTTAGACATCATATGGAACCTCCTAGATTGTGATTAAACACATGATCTAGTAAGTTGATGTGATGATCTTGTGAGAAACCAAGATCATCATGTCTTATGTTTACATAAACTTGAACATTAAAAGTTGTTTTCTTGTGATGATGATTTAAACAAAGATACAAGTCTTGTAAGTGGATAATTTCTAAAATATTTTTTTCCAAAGAAACCAAGCTAAATCACAAGATTTGTATAAACATAGTTTTTAAAGAAACTAATCATGTTTCAAGTGGTGAAATAAGTATAAGAACACTTTGTTTACAAGAAAAATCCAAAAGAATGATTTTTGAAAAAATCATCTAACAAGTTGTAAACACTCAAAACTTTCAAGAATGAGATTTTTAAAGAAATAAACACACTTTAAAGGGTAACTAAGTCTACTAAACATACTACCAAGTTACTACAAGTTTTTATGAAAACTCAAGTTCATGATCATTATGTAGATAGCTTTGTTTTAGCACTTGGTAAGTGTAGATTGATTGTTGATTGTCTATGATGATTTTTGAAAAGAAAATGATATGCTTTAATAGCATGGACACCTCCATTTTTAGGGGAAACTATGGCGAAATTTTCTAAAAATACGAACACTTAGAAAAATATTTTCTAAACAAGTACTTACAAATAAGTTTTAACCATGATTTTCAAAATAAACTTTGCCATAGATTTTGTTACAAAAATACAAGTGTCGGAGGTTGGTTTTTATAAATAAAAGTGGATTAATATGTATTTAAAATATATATTTACATTAATAACACATTGTGTCTGATTATTTGTATACTTGGTGTAATAGTTATGTTATCTTAGGATTTAAAGTAATATAACTTAACAAGATACCAAGGATTTACAATCCAAAATAATACAAAAAATCACAAGGAATAAATATATAAGTTACACACTTAATAATGTGAAATCGAACGCAAGAACGTAACTTACAAAATATTCCGGAAAATACCGTTATAACTATATTTTTGGTAAATGATATTTTGGATACAAGAAATGAAAGTATGATTTTTATTATTACAAAGTATATCATATTTTTGACAAAGAGAAAATATATTATTTTTGGAAGTACAAATATATTTTCTTGAATATTTAGAAGATATGTGATTTTTGAGAAAAATATATATTTTCTTGAAATACATTATTTTGGACAAAATAAGTTTTTATATATATATTTTCTAAAGTGAGGCTTGAAAATATATTGTTAAGAAAATACGTACATACCGGAATACAACGCCAGTACATGGCAAGATATATAAATACAAGGATACGAAAATACATGTATGAAATACTCTCATCCTTGGGAAGGAAATACGAAAACAAATACTTGGGAAGTATTGTTACAAAATATTGCTTAGCAATTATTCCAAAATTAAATATAATTCAAAGTTAAAATATTATTATTTTAACAAGTAATTATAACTTGGGATAACATTGAAGACATAAAAGAAACATAACTCAAAAACGTAAATACTAAGGCAAGGCACGGCCCATTCGTCTAATAGACCCTAGTACATTGTAGGGAGTCGTGTTTGCTAAGGAGATTTGAGTTACGAGTATCGAAGACGCAAAACAGTGAGTTCATGTTCCCCCTTTTCTCTTAACTGTTTTTGGTTTTATAACTCTCGGGGGGTGGAATACATGTTACGAATGCTTAAACGGTATGAATTGCCTATGAAATGCACTATTAGATCATGTGAGCATAGACTTAATATTGAAATGCCATTAATTCTTAATTAGGGACGAAGGTTAGATCTAACGGGTACGGCCGAGCCCCACTCATGATCCTCATGTGATCATTTGAGTGCTTCGGTGTCCCAGTCGAGGGAAATCGACATAGTCGAGGGAAATCGACATAGTCGAGGGAAGTCAACATAGTCGAGGGAAGTCGACATAGTCAAGGTAAGTCGACATAGTCAAGGTAAGTCGACATAGTCAAGGTAAATCGACATAGTCGAAGGGAAATTAGACATAATCGAGGGAAATCGACATAGTTAAGGGAAATCGACAAGGGTATAAGCTTACTCATTATGAGTGCTCCCTATGTCCTCACATGCCTTAATATCCTTGTAAAACATTTATTTAGTATGTTCATGCACGCTTTTCATACCTGTTTTCAAAGGAGTCTCTCAAAGGTTTTCAAGTTTACCAGTACTTACACAAAATGCATGAACTCGCTCAACTTTTGTTGATGTTTTCCAAAATTACATGCATTTCAGGTGACAGGTTGGATCTTGGGCGCGGGTGTTGTTTCTAGAAGTAGACTTCGAGTTTAGATGTCATCCACTTTTGTTGGTTTCTAACCTAGTCGAAGGTTGTATTTTAAAACTTAAATAACCGGTATTTGTAATACTCAAATTTTATGAATGGATGAACATCGTTTTGATCATGTAGTTGTTTACTATGATTGAATGCAATGATATTAAACCCGTCACACATCATACGCTTCCGCACAAGTCAGGGTGTGACAGTTTGGTATCAGAGCTTCGATTGTGGTGAACTAGGATTCCTTCTCGAGTCTAGACTACAATCACTAGAATTCTCTCACAAAAACATTTTTACAAAAAGGTTTTTCATTGCATTCACGTAAGCGTCAAGATCCTTGAGAAAAACAATTTTCAAAGAATAGACAAGGCAAGGACATTAGTAGGGAGGAGAATACCCCAAAATAAGGTGCTAACTAAGGCATAGTCTACACGAGTTAGACTTGCCAAAGACAAAATGACCCCCCCCAAAGGATAAACGAGAGTTATATGTGATATGATGCATCGAATTGCCTGTTTATGCTAAGTAACATATTTGTTTATCGATATATACATACGAATAAGTGTACGGAATAATTATTGACGTGAATAAGATACCTTCGACTCTGAATCCTATTATTGTTCTTACTCGCACGATGAAGCTATCGACCTCGCGTTCATTGCAAAGCTTATGGCTGGAGTGATTACCAAACGAGATTCTGAGCTTGCTTCCGTACGAGATGGATGCTCTTCCCTCTCGATCGTGAAGGTGCCTAACTACGGTGGTGACGGCGAGGCAGAGGCGGCAACCTTGAACAACTTCTTAATCAGCGGGACGAGATCCCTGCGGCTTTTGTGAAGCGAGATTGACGACATACTTGACCAGAAAAGGAAGATGAAGTAATCATCTTGAAGGTGCCCCTCCAACTACCAGGAATTCTCCTTATTCCTCTTTCGTTTAATCATCGTGCCTATACGCGCGTAATGATAACGAGTGTTAGCGCGTGGACCACCGCAATGGTCTTTTCCATGTCAGAAGTATAAGGACAGTAGTGTCCCCTCCTTGGTTGATCATCTGCTTGGACGAGGGAAAGTTGGGGTGACCGTGCAAGACAATTTATTATTACGGGGGCCCATGTAATAACAACTTGTAGTGCATGGAAATCCTGGTGGACTCTGCGGGTCAGGTTAATGATCACCATCCCTCCAAAAATAAGCTATAGGTGTTCACACCTTCATCTGGTAGAACAATGCATAGACCATTGCTTTAGCACTTTATAAAGTAGGAAACATGTCTTTGCCTACTTCGTGTCTGACACGTCTACCCGTGTATGTGACGTTGGAGAACCGATGTTTAAGCAAGTAAAGATGGATAACATTCGGAAAAGATTCAGTAACGTTACACCCTCTATCACCCTTACATGAACAACCCCATCTCTGGGGAAAATATACACATCAGTGAAGCTAAAGACCTAAGAAAACTGAAACTTGTGACCAAGGTGATGTAACCTCGAGTTCATTTTATTTTATTCCCATTACAAACAATAAGCCAAGTTGCCAAGCCTATGTGAAGGCTCAGTAATTGTTTCCTCACTTATACATTGTTGAGTATATATGCATGTGATATTGGGTGATTACACATTGGCTTATGGTACTATGTACCTCATAGACAATTATGGAATGTTGTCTAACCTACCTCATACCTTTTGACAGAAGAGAATGCCGCCCAGACGAGACATAGACACCAGTACCTTACCAAGGACAGAAGCCGAGCTTCAAGAACGCATCTCACAGGCAATTGCATGGCATGAAGCCCTCCGCTCTAAGCACAGAGATGGCACTTCCGGAAATAACCCTCCAACTGGCTGCACCTATAAATAGTTCCGGGACTGCAAGCCATTGAATTTTGATGGCACAGGAGGTGCCGTTGCATTTGTTCGTTGGGCAGAAAAGACTGACTCCGTTCTAAGAATGAGTAACTGTTCACCCCAGCGGAGTGTTACCTATATCTCAGGGTTGTTTATGGACGGCGCACTCTTTTGGTGGAACATTCAGGTTCAGACCCTTGGTGAAGATGTTGCTTATGCACTGAGTTGGGACGAGCTCAAGGAAATGATGGAGAAAAAATATTGTTCTAGGGCTGAAATCCAGAAGCTTGAGGTGGCGTTCTGGAATTTGAAAATGGACGGGCCAAAGATTTCTGAGTACGTCCAGCGATTTCACGACTTGTCTAGGGTCGTTCCCTACTTAGTCAAGCCGGAATTCAAGAGAATTGAGCGATTCATTTGGGGACTTTCACCTCAAATTAGGAGTATGGTTACTACCTCAAAGCCCCCAACCATCACAAAGGCTATCGATTTGAGTGTCACTCTTACTGAAGAAGCTCTACGCATGGGAAAATTTTCGGAATCTGAGGATAACAAGAAAGAGACTCACGTGGAGTCATCAGGCAACAAGAAAAGGAAGTCCTCAAATCTAAAGATGGGCACCCAAGTCAGCCATGGAAGCTCTAAAGCAAACAAAAGAAAGGAAGTGAACTCGCTGTGGGGCAGGAAAACTGATGGAGCCACTAATAAGGCTGGTGGTAAGGTTTACTTGGGGACTAAGCCAAGGTGCGAGGAATGCAATTTTTACCATGAAGGCCGATGTCTGAGGCCTAAGTGCGGAAAGTGTGGAAAGGAAGGGCACAACAATGATGCATGTTAGGCGAAGGATCCAGACGGAAGATATAATGGGAAAATTCCAGGCTACTATAGGTGTGGTGAAGTAGGGCACTTTAGGAAAGATTGCCCTAGGAAGAACCAAGCAAGGAAGGGTCTTCACGATCGGAGCTCGTGAAGCACGCCATGATCCAGATGCGGTTACGGGTACGTTCCCTATTAACCAACCTTATGCATCTATTATTGGTTAATACTGGCACCAACTTTAACCTTGTATGCTTAGAACTTAAGAAACTGCTTGGCCTAGTTTCGAGTAGAATAGACATCCCGTATTCTTTAGAAATGGGCATATAGAAGGCTAGTTTAAGCAGACGAAGCAATTAAGGATTATATTTTAGGGACTCAGAAGGCCGAAACCTTCTGTTACCATTGACTTGGGAAGTCATGGGATATGATGGTCAGCCTGGATTGGAAACCCAAGTATAGATCTGAAGTCGTTCGATACATGGAAAATCAGTCGCATCCCTCTTGCGAATGATGAAACATTTATAGTACACAACCCTCTTGCAATAGGTGCAAGGGTACTAGACCATGGGTTTGCGACATCTCACATTGGTCGAAGAGACACAGAAGCGCCTCCGAGTAGACTGCATAGCCTTCCTAGCTCATGTTGCCGATAAGGAGACCAAGGAGCCAGAGCCTGAGAACATCCCTGTGATAGAAGAAGTTCCAGAAGCCTTTCCTGAGGACTCCTCCCCCCCCCTTCAACGCCAAGAGGAGTTTAGGATAAACCTCGCGCCAAGAGCGGCACCAGTACCGAATGACGCCATACCGACTAGCTTCGTCCGTGAAGCATGAGTGTCCGGTGTAACTGCAAGAGCTACTAGACAGAGGGAATTAAGGACATAACATCCTTAGTTAAGGACACAAGGAGAAAGTTGACAGTTTCCACTTTACATAAATTCCAGAGAATTGGATATCAAGGATTGGTATCCTTTGCCAAGGATTGATGACATGAACAGACAAATCGTAAGGTCCTAGTTACCACTCAAAGATCGACTTGAGGACAGGGTGTCCTCAACTGTGAATACAAGAAGGAAATATCCCTAAAATGACCTTTAGGACTTGCTTCAAGCATTACGAGTTCCTTATCATACCATTTGGCTTAACACATGCATCGACAGTATTCATGGACCTCATGAATCAGGTGTGTAAGCTGTGCCTGGATAGATCATGATTATATTTATTGGCTAAATTCTTATGTATCCAACGACCAAGGAAGGTCGTGAGCAACATCTGCAATTTATCTTGCAACTTTTAGAGAAAGAACAATTATGTGCTAAGACGTCGAAAAGCGGATTTCAAATTCGCAAGTTAAGAACTTTAGGATACATGGTGGATAAGAACGAGATTCATGCCAACCCTGCAATCAAGAGCTAAGGAGATAGAGTTGCAATTATGTGACGCTTCTCGACAAAGTCTCGATTGCGCGACAATGCAACGAGACCACGGAATTGCATACGCGTCACGTTGATTAAAAGATCATGAGAAGAAACCATGATCAAGATACAGTGATTATGCGCCGCAAATTTGACGTCATTGTCACACCCTGACTTTTGCGGAAGCGTGATTACGGTGTGACTTACTTGTTATCATTGCATTCAACCATATCAAACAGCTATATGATAAAATAAAGATTTGTCATCCATAAAATGAGTTTAAAACATAGCAACATTGTCTAAAACGTAGACTTCAAATTTAAGTTTTACAAACCATATGAATTGTGTAAAAGTTCGCTAAGGACTCGTCAAAAGATAATAGTTGTAACCAAAGTTTGGAAGACGTGTCTCGTCCAGGATTAAGACACGCTGGCCAAACCCAAAGACCATGGATGACATCTTTATACTTAACATGAATTGAAACTCCAACGCCCGCCAGATCCATACTTAATTTCCTGAAATACATGTAGTTTGAAAAACATCAACAAAAGTTGAGCGAGTTCATGTGTATGTGAGTCTGTATAAATCGTTAAATGTGTCTGTATAAATGTATGTTCTTGGTATGTAGCAATAAGGAAAAACAAATCAATTAATGTGTAGCTAATATATTAATAAGTGACATGGCCTAGGAAGCACTCAAACCTGTAACGCGTATTTCATACCGGTCCTTCCGGCGGAACGACATAGTCACCACATGCAGCCACACGCTGGCCCATGTGTGGGGCTCGCAACACCCAATAGATCTATCACTCATGTCCCTCGGTCCTTATGCAAGGATTAATGGTCTTACGATAATAGCCTAACCATTCACGTGATCTAGAAGTAAATTCCTTAGCTAATAATACCATGTATAAAAGTGTCTGTAATAATTGTAACATGTATTTCACCCCCGAAGTTATAAAACTGAAAACGGTTAAGAGAAAAGGGGGACATGAACTCACAGTTTTGCGTCTTCGTATCCAATGTAACTTGAAGCTTCCACTAGAACGCACGACTACCTACAGTGGACTAACGTCTATTAGACGAACGGGTCGTGCCTTTGCTTAGTATGAAGGTTCTTGAGTTACGTTTTAAAGTGTTTTCAATATGTTTGTAATAATACTTCTCGAGTGTTGTTATTTGCATTTCCCTCCCAAGGATGGGAGTCTCACATACTTGTGTATTCGTATTCTTGTGTTCGTATAACTTGCCATGTATTGGCGCCGTATCCCGGTGTAGTATTCCAACTAATAATGTGCCAATATATTCTCAATATGTTACTTCAAAACAATATATTTTCAAGTCTTACTTAGAAAGTATATAACTTATTGGTAAAAAATAACGTATTCCAAAATATATATATTTTTCCCAAAAATAATATATTTTTACTTCCTTAGTTTCCAAAATAATATTTACCCAAAATATATGTGTAAGAGTATTTCCTGGAATATTTCATAAGTTGCGTTTTCTTGTTCGGTTTCATAATACCAAGTGTGTAACTTAAATATTTTATTCCTTGATGTTTTTGGTATTATTTTGGAGTTGTAAATGTCAAAGTATTTTGTTAGTTATATTATTTTACCCTAAAATAATATAATTAGTTCACGAAATATACAAATAATCACACAAGAGTTTTAGTGTAAAATATATATTCAAAATATATATTTATCAAATTTTATTTGTAAAAATCAACCTCCGATACTTTGTATTTTTGTGATAAAAATTATGGCGAAGTTTATTTTGAAAACAAAGTAAAAAGTATATTCCTAAACACTTGTTAGAAGAATATTTACTAAGTGTTAGGATTTTCAGAAAATTTCGCCATAGTCTCCTTTGTAAATGGAGGTGCCCATGCTAAATAGCATATCATTTTCTTTAACATATAACACGTTAGATCGTTCTCAAATAACCAACCCGACATTTAGATATGCGAAATACTACTTATATCATTTCAGTTTTAATATACAAAACCGGGCTGTTTTCGGGCATTTTAATAAAATAGTTATCTTATTCCAAAAATTCCCAAATTTTTACAGAGTGTCTCAGACGATCCAAATATTATTGTGTAAAAATATTGGGGTCCAGTTCATTACCAATATTTTATCAAAATTTATTTACCGGACTGCAATCAGATTTGTCACTTTCTGATTGCAGTCTACGAAATTATTCATCTAAAATTTATCGTAAGTCCGTTTGATGAAATTCCAGTGGGAGAATTACTACGACATCAGTGGTCACCTACAGTACAATTTTTATGAGCTGATTCAACATAGGTTTCAAGTTATGACTAAAAACATATCACCCATTTACTGTAGTGAAAACTCAGCTTTAGCTGCTATTACAAAATAGGTTTTTAAAAATAGTAAACGACCTCGAAAAATTACGATTCCAGTGCCATTTCATCATCTTTTCGAAAATACCCAATTTAGGCTTCAGAAAATCAGTTTTTCGTTTTATTATGATCCGTTTACAGCCAGTTGAAGTTGGCTGGAAACTTTACTCAGCATACTTTTTATAGTCTAAATACCACTAAAATGTACCCATACGATTACCATTTGCTCTAATAACGATTTATATCATAACGTAAGTTATTTACAGTAGATCTTTGTTTATTTAATTCAGATTTATCATGTATTATCCTCTTTCATCTCATAACCTTTGTGTAAAGCTTTTATGTTCATGCTATAAGTTATGATCTTTAGAGTTCTTAAGTTTAACATCATGAATCATACTTTAACCACCTTCATAGGATGTAAAATGAATGGATCTAAGAGACTTACCACTAGCTCAAGGCTAGGGATGATCAAGAGGAGAAACAAGTGGATAAAAGCAAACAGTGAAGGTCCTTCAACTTCCGAAAGCTCCAAGCTTCCTAACTTAGCTCCTTACACCTTAGGACAAGCTTGGAATCCTTGTAGGATGAATGAAAATGGAGGTGCATATGCAAGAGGGTGTGGACGTGAGTGGGTAAAGGAAGAAGAAAGAAGAAAGTGCGAAGTTTGTTGAATGGATAATGAATATGAAGGTCTTGAGGTTAATTTTATAATCCTCCACATGTTATTAACTCATGGTTATTATGTTTCCTATCATGCTTGCAAATCCACTAAACAATTCAAAGAAAAATCACTTGTGGGACCCCTAGTGTAACCGTGAATAGGTTGGGGGGGAAATGTTAGTTGGATCTCAATTGTTTAGTCACATTAGTTAGTTGGCATCTAATTGTTAATTTTTAGTGCTTTTATGTGTTATGATTATTTAGGGTGTGTTATGATGTTCGGGGATCATAACTAGCTTGGTAATAATAAAACAATGCTTTTAACAATATTTTTCGTGTTCCGGGTAAGTCCGGTTATTCAGTTAGATAGCGTTCCGTTAAAGTGCTTATTTATTCCATAAAGTGTCTTTTATATAGCTTTTTGTGTCACAATTAATTCTCGACACTTAGGAAAGTATACAGGGCCATTCTGCCATATTTTTGACACATTACTAGCATTTTAATTGCTGAATTTTGTTAGTAGATGCAGAATTCTGCATTTAGAGTGTGTTTTAGGCACTTTCCGGCACCTAAACTATTACCTAGTGACGCAGTTTAATGGTTCTCACTTCCCTACACTCCCTACTAGTGTAGTATCTTGTCTCTGGCTCATACTGGCCTCAAAAACATTGTCTGTCTATGTGCTGGCATTGTCAGCATGTTGTCTGGGTTATCCGCTCACTGTGACAACTGTGCTTTGTGCGTCAAGTTTGTCACTAAAGTCTGCGTGTAATAAATGGAGTGACAGTATGATTGTGATGCATGTGTATGTATGTAACAGAAATCAGTAAGCAGTTTAGTCAACAATTGTAATCAAGCACAGTCATTAAGCACAAATTAGATATTAATTAATTGTACGGATATCTGCAAAATTTGACAGTTGTTATGTCACATGTGTATGTATATGAATAGTACCGAGGTAGATAATCACTAAACCTAATCAAACCTCACTCACATCAGGTGAGTCCAAGAGTACATAACAATCCGAATCCTAATGGTTAAAAGGTATGTGCTTTTAGCATTTGATGTCAAAGGTACAAGACGTACTTGACGTATAGTCTAGTGTAATCCCGCTAGCAGGGGGTTTCCAAAAAAGAGGAGTTTTGACTAATAAGATTCTCAAACGAAAAACGAGTTTTCACAAACCATAGCATCCGCTATATGAATTTAAATTCAACAACTCAAATGTGATAGTAAAATGATCTGTCAACTCCCGAATAAATGAATGGTAAGGTTTAGGGTGTTGACATTCTTGAATTGCGAGAATACATCGAATGAAGTACAAGCGACTCTGGTGTATTATTGTCTTAATTCGTAGTTGCATCAGAAATGTTTAAATGACAAGTCCAACAAAAGTATGTGTAGTTTCGTGTGGAACGGTCGACCATGATTAGCACAAGCTACAAGTTTGTAACGACTCCACAAGGTGTAGTAATGACGCAATTCAATAATGGTGGTGACTGAACAAGTTCACCATGTTTGAAATCAAATGAAAGTGTACCAAAACAAGCCTGAAGATTTGATTTACACAATGTCATAAGTTTTCAGTTGAATACGGAACATCAAAGAGCCACTGTTTTGATCGAAGGTGAAAGAGTATTAGGTACCATAAGGCATTCGATTGACAAAGAAAGAATCGTTAGGAGGTACATTGTGATATGAAATGAATCTATGTACCTTTGCCTCAACACACCACTGTGTTGAGACCGATTTAATCGTGATAAACAAAATGGATTTAGGGCAAGTTATCAAAGAATCAATTAAATCCGTGTATGAAGTGAGTAACCAAATAAGCGCAAGCTTCAATTTCGTGAAAGTATCCCCACAAGGTGTCGCAACCAACAAATGATTTATTGAAGTCGAAGACCAAACAAGTCTACTACGACTCGAGATACAAGAACCTCGTAAAAATATTTGAATATGATGTTCCCAATACATCATATGACGTTTTAAATTGAATATGCGAAATGGATAAGTTCAAGCAATTGAACTTAGTAACCTAGCAATACGTATGTATCAACGAGGGTATCTCAGCGTGGTTACGGAGATAAACCATGAATGTAACTTGAAAGAAATGAAGACTCAAGAAAATGTGTTGACTTGGTAACAAAAGAGCCAACAATTACAATAAAGCAGGTCATTCGAATCACAAATCAGTAATTAGGTTTAGCAAAATAATATTTGAATTTCAATGAAGTGTTTGTTCGAAACGAAACCACATGCGTAGCAAACGATGCATGTATGTCATGAAAATTTCCGAGTACTGAAACAATAAGTACTTGCTAAAATGAGGAAATGACCAAGTATCGAAACAAATGTGTGTTCGCTCTTAGCGAAGAAAATTAACGGGATGCAACTACTATCTAGGGGAGTAGAGATGCAAATATCTATTTGCTAGAAGCAAAAGTAAAGATTTCAACAAAAGAAGTTTAAGTACTTTCTGTTTGGTCAACGGAACTGGCATATATGTCAGGTTAATGGTGTATGTTTGAGTCAACAGATGTGGTCCCTAAGTAATAACCTTTGTGAATTTGGACCTGGGTTCCCGATGGTCCTAAGTACGTGTTTCCTAGATTCTCAGGGTTTCGTATTTGGTGTAGAATCGTTCAGTGCATCATGTAGGAAACACCATTCTTGTGTACGTCTGAAACAAATTATTATCCCGCAATTTTCCCGGCATGCATTCTTCCTGGAGTCACAGCTAATGACACTCAATCATCGGTCAGTCGTGAAATAGTAGTTGAATCCTCACAGTAAGTTAAATAATTCGTTAATCCTTAGCAAGAGTTATCAACTCTAGTTGGTTAGGGTGTTCCGCTCATGGTAGTTTGATGTCAGTTCGGAAGGTATCGTCCTTCTTATTGACGAGCAGAATTAGGATTACCCAAAAGGGAATTTTGGTCTGTTATCTTCCTTCTCTATCAACTTCTGAAGCTTCACTGTCAATCCTTGCATCTCCGAAGGTGTAAGTCGTTAAGGTGTATTGACTACAGGCGCGACGCCTGGAATCAATCTGATGCGAAATTCGACTAGTCGTTGAGGAGATAATTCTGGCAAGTCTTTGGGAAGGACTTCAGGGTATCTCCCTATCACAGGAATACCTTCAAGTTTTAGTTCTTCGGCTCCCGTGTCCCCGACATGAGCCAAGAAAACAACATATCCTTTACGCAACAATTTTGTGTCTTCAAGTAATTAGTACTCTGTAGCGGCATATCCTGCTTCATGATTCACGATCATTCCTTCGTTCGCCATCAGGATGCGGATATCAACTTCCGCTCGATTGCTTGACAATTGGTCCATTCCTGTTACCACGTCAAGACTTCTCCTTGACTAGTTCTTATCAAATACTGGATATCTATCTTACGTACCGCTAAAACAAGTATATTCTGAAGCTAAAATCTGACAATAATGTCAAATAGCACAAACGCATAATATTTACTACTATGAGACGTACCGATGGCCGTGTTTGGATCCTGGCGTTCTTCCCTAGCTCTGGTGTTAGACATTTTTCCCACGATTTTGTTAAATCTCCCTTGGGCAATCTTTCCTAAAGTGCCCCATATCCACGCAGTTATAACATCCCTTACCTTTCCCCTTTCCTTTCTTTCCACGCTTCGTCTCACGCCAACACGTTTCCCTGTTGTGTCCCACTTTGCCACAGTTGTCACACTTCCCATTTTTACATCGCCCGGTATGATGACGTCGGCACCTGTCGCATTTAGGTAGTTTACCCATGTACTCTTTTCTCTTTTTGGCCTTGTTGTTGCTACTCGTCTGGGTACCCTGTTTGAAATTTGCTAACTTTCTCTTGTTGTCCCCAGATGACTCTACATGAGTCTCCTTCTTCTCCTCGGAGGTTGAAAATTTGTTCATCCTGATTGCCTCTTCAGTCAAGGCCACACTTAGATTGATGGCCTCAGTGATCGTTGCAGGCTTTGATGTCGTCACCATGCTCATGATTTGGGGTGCCAATCCCCAAATGAAACGCTCAATCTTCTTAAACTCTGGATCTACCATGTAGGGAACGATACGCGATAGGACTTGGAACTTCTCCACGTACTCCTCTATTTTTGGACCTTCCATCTTCAAGTTCCAGAACTCAGTTTCCACCTTCTGGCTTTCTGTTCTCGAACAGTACTTTTTATGCATTAACTCTTTCAGCTCGTCCCATGATAAAGCATACGCAGCAGCCTCGCCCATCGTCTGAACCTGGAGTTTCCACCATGACAGAGCCCCATCTTGGAACAGTCCGGAAATGTACGTGACCTGATGCTCTGGGGCGCATTTGCTCGCACGCAAAACAGAATCCGTCTTCTCAACCCAGTGCACGAAGGCTACGGCACCCCCTGTGCCGTCGAAATGTAGGGGCTGGCAGCCCAAGAACTGCTTGTAGGTGCAGCCTGCGATATAAGCAACATTATTCGCGTAAGGTATTAGCAAAGCACTCGTGGAAATGTCCAAATGTTTTGTAATGTGTCTTAAAGGACTAAACATTACCGTTGGGTGGGTTATTTCCTGAGGTACCTCCGCTGCGCTCGGAGCGAAGGGCCTCGTACTGTGCAATGACCTGTAAGAGACGTTCTTGAAATTCCGCCTCTGTCGTTGGCAGAGGGTTGTGGGTATCGGTGTTCCCTTGAGTCGACATCTTCCTAGCAGAAGATTGGTTAGGTCAGGTCTTATTGTGGACATAAGCGTAAAAGCATCTATTTAACGAATGGAACCCAGGAGGTGTATTACGTTTATGTAAATACGCAGTTGTTATAACAATTAGTCACATATCGTCACAATCATAGCATAACTTGTAGATAGGGACGTAGCAAGTAAGCATGTAGCATTATAGTTATAGCACAAATATGCAGATCAACAATGTGTTTAGTGAGATTATAGTGACTGAGTTTTTATCATTTACCAACCATAATCACAGTGTCTACGAAGTGCATTTCATCAAATGGGACACAAGGTCGCCCTACCCTTGCCCAATAAGTCTGTCAGTGTATTACGATCACGTGGTCTAAAGTAGTCTTCAAAAGTCTCCGCAGTCTCAGCTCATTTGTAGTGTCTTTACCCATGAGCAGTGTAATCCGCATAAATCCAGAAACCAACTACACTAGTCACTGAGGTGGAGAAGGGAAGAAAAGCAAACTTCTAGCATACGCGAGCTCCTCCTCGAGCTTATATACACGTCGAAGTAATTAACTGGTCTGCTGCTGGATAGTAAGGAAACGAGCGTCAACACCTAAGAAAGGTGCAAGAGCAGTAGGTGAGTGTGCAGAAGGAGACAGTGATGAACGTGGAGGATCAAAGTATACTGGCGTAGACAGGGTGGAGGACGTGACGTCAACTCAAGCTCCAAGACTCCGCGATTCATATCCTCAAATTGCAGCTAGTATGACAGGGGAAACTCATTCTATGTATAGCCTCCAATATGTGAGGGATGGTAGGAATCTGAAATCAGCATAGTGTATGGTAAGAACCATCGGAATGGCTCATCCAGCGTTGAAGAGCAAATGGCGCGGCTCGTGAGATCAGAGGAATTACTGCTGTAGTAAAGGATCGTCCTACGGGTGCTGACCTGGGGTACCTTCCTGGGGTGCGGGCATGTCTTGAAAGAAAATGGTAGGCATGTCGGTGCAATGGACGTCGGTCTTCATAGGTGCAACATCAGCGGGTGCAGGTGCAGCAGAAATGTCTCAACGAAAGGAGAATCAATAGGTGCAGGTACTAGGTCTGGTACGAGGAGTGCAATGTATGGTAGTCCAAAAGAAATAGGTTAATGTTTAAGCATGTTCAGTAGGTACAACATCAAGCTGGCCCGCAAGGTACTGGAGCTGCCTCAGGAGCAGGTCCTGGGTCGTGTGAGGGTATGTGATCCTGAGCAGGTGTTAGTGCGGTAGCCAAAGCGGCGTCGTCGTCCGTGTCTGTAGCAAAAAGCGGTAACCTGCCTGTTTGTAAAGTCGTAAATGTCGCAGACTCAAAGGAGTCCGAAATCGAGTGTATACTAGAGTCAGATGATAGTTTGATAATAGGGATCTCAAAACGTAAAATCAGTAACAACGTCCTCATCTAACTTTCCATCATCCTGGGTGTCAACAGGAGGATCATCAATAGACAAATTAACGTCGTCATCAAACAATTTGTTAAGAGGCAGATCCTTGGGGGAAATAACCACGAGAGATACGGCATCGAGAATCGGAGCCACGATGTGCTCGTCGTCGAAGTGTCCAAATGATAAGGTGGTCGTGGACCGAAACAAGAATGACAGGAAGTTTCTTGTCAAGGAAGCCATCAGCAAGGGTAATTCATCATCAAAGTCTGGCAGCGCGGACAGTTGGCAGTCGTCCTCGTTCTTGGTCAGCATGTCAGGGTCACTCTCAGTGTCTAACGTAAGTATCTCTGGCGCAGGTACAGTCTCATCATCTGTGGCGGTGGCCATAGGGTCGTCATCATCTGACAATTCGTTCCCTGAGGAAGGTGACGTGTGTGCCAGTACATAAAAGTCATAGCATGCATATTCACAGTAATCTTTAACACTATGTGTATTGCAAATAAAGACAATTCATAATGTAATCATGTATCCACATATTCGTCCTAGTCTTCCCAGACTATCCCACCTAGTCTCTCAGACTAACTCCCTGGTCTTTCAGACTAACTCCCTGGTCTTTCAGACTAACTCCCTGGTCTTTAAGACCAAATCCCTGGTCTCTAAGACCAACTCCCTGCTCTCTAAGACCAACTTTCCCAGCCTCTAAGACTAAATCCCTGGTCTCTAAGACCAATCTCCCAGTCTCTAAGACTAAATTTCCCCCAGTCTATATGACTAATCCTCCCTCAGCCTCTAAGACTGATCCTCCCTCAGCCTCTAGGACTGATCCTCCCTCAGCCTCTAAGACTGATCCTCCCTCAGCCTCTAAGACTGATCCTCCCTCAACCTCCAAGACTGAACTATAAATATAAGTTTGAAATGTGTATTTGTGCCTTTTTGTTTGTAAAATTTTTGTTCCCTGGATCTGGACGTTTTGTGTATGCAATGAAAACATGTCGTAAAACATTTTTGTGAGAGCCCTAATGATCGTAGTCTAGACTCGAGAAAGAATCCTAGTTCGCTATGATCGAAGCTCTGATACCAAGCTGTCACACCCTGACTTTTGCGGAAGCGTGATTATGGTGTGACTTACTTGTTATCATTGCATTCAACCATATCAAACAGCTATATGATAAAATAAAGATTTGTCATCCATAAAATGAGTTTTAAACATAGCAACATTGTCTAAAACGTAGACTTCAAATTTAAGTTTTACAAACCATATGAATTGTGTAAAAGTTCGCTAAGGACTCGTCAAAAGATAATAGTTGTAACCAAAGTTTGGAAGACGTGTCTCGTCCAGGATTAAGACACGTTGGCCAAACCCAAAGACCATGGATGACATCTTTATACTTAACATGACTTGAAACTCCAACGCCCGCCAGATCCATACTTAATTTCCTGAAATACATGTAGTTTGAAAAACATCAACAAAAGTTGAGCGAGTTCATGTGTATGTGAGTCTGTATAAATCGTTAAAATGTGTCTGTATAAATGTATGTTCTTGGTATGTAGCAATAAGGAAAAACAGATCAATTAATGTGTAGCAAATACATTAATAAGTGACAGGGCCTAGGAAGCACTCAAACCTGTAACGCGTATTCCATACCGGTCCTTCCGGCGGAACGACATAGTCACCACATGCAGCCACACGCTGGCCCATGTGTGGGGCTCGCAACACCCAATAGATCTATCACTCATGTCCCTCGGTCCTTATGCAAGGATTAATGGTCTTACGATAATAGCCTAACCATTCACGTGATCTAGAAGTAAATTCCTTAGCTAATCATACCATGTATAAAAGTGTCTGTAATAATTGTAACATGTATTTCACCCCCAAAGTTATAAAACTGAAAACAGTTAAGAGAAAAGGGGGACATGAACTTACAGTTTTGCGTCTTCGTATCCAATGTAACTTGAAGCTTCCACTAGAACGCACGACTACCTACAGTGGACTAACGTCTATTAGTCGAACGGGTCGTGCCTTTCCTTAGTATGAAGGTTCTTGAGTTACGTTTTAAAGTGTTTTCAATATGTTTGTAATAATACTTCTCGAGTGTTGTTATTTGCATTTCCCTCCCAAGGATGGGAGTCTCACATACTTGTGTATTCGTATTCTTAAGTTCGTATAACTTGCCATGTATTGGCGCCGTATCCCAGTGTAGTATTCCAACTAATAATGTGCCAATATATTCTCAATATGTTACTTCAAAACAATATATTTTCAAGTCTTACTTAGAAAATATATAACTTATTGGTCAAAAATAACGTATTCCAAAATATATATTTTTTCCCAAAAATAATATATTTTTACTTCCTTAGTTTCCAAAATAATATTTTACCCAAAATATATGTATAAGAGTATTTCCTAGAATATTTCATAAGTTGTGTGTTCTTGTTCGGTTTCACAATACCAAGTGTGTAACTTAAATATTTTATTCCTTGATGTTTTTGGTATTATTTTGGAGTTGTAAATGTCAAAGTATTTTGTTAGTTATATTAATTTACCCTAAAATAATATAATTAGTTCACGAAATATACAAATAATCACACAAGAGTTTTAGTGTAAAATATATATTTATCAAATTTTATTTGTAAAAATCAACCTCCGATACTTTGTATTTTTGTGATAAAAATTATGGCGAAGTTTATTTTGAAAACAAAGTAAAAAGTATATTCGTAAACACTTGTTAAAAGAATATTTACTAAGTGTTAGGATTTTCAGAAAATTTCGCCATAGTCTCCTTTGTAAATTGAGGTGCCCATGCTAAATAGCATATCATTTTCTTTAACATATAACACATTAGATCGTTCTCAAATAACCAACCCCACATTTAGATATGCGAAATACTACTTATATCATTTCAGTTTTAATATATAAAACCGGGCTGTTTTCGGGCATTTTAATAAAATAGTTATCTTATTCCAAAAATTTCCAAATTTTTACAGAATGTCTCATACGATACAAATATTATTGTGTAAAAATATCGGGGTCCAGTTCATTACCAATATTTTAGCAAAATTTATTTACCGGACTGCAATCAAATTTGTCACTTTCTAATTGCAGTCTACGAAATTATTCATCTAAAATTTATCGTAAGTCCGTTTGACGAAATTCCAGTGGGAGAAATACTACAACATCAGTGGTCACCTACAGTACAATTTTTATGAGCTGATTTAACATAGATTTCAAGTTATGACTAAAAACATATCACCCATTTACTGCAGTGAAAACTCAGCTTTAGCTGCTGTTACAAAATGGATCTTTAAAAATAGTAAACGACCTAGAAAAATTATGATTCCAGTGCCATTTGATCAGTTTTTTGAAAATACCCAATTTAGGCTTCAGAAAATCAGTTTTTCGTTTTATTATGATCCGTTTACAGCCAGTTGAAGTTGGCTGGAAACTTTACTCAGCATACTTTTTATAGTCTAAATACCACTAAAATGTACCCATACGATTACCATTTGCTCTAATAACGATTTATATCATAACGTAAGTTATTTACAGCAGATTTTTGTTTATTTAATTCAGATTTATCATGTATTATCCTCTTTCATCTCATAACCTTTGTGTAAACTTTTATGTTCATGCTTTAAGTTATGATCTTTAGAGTTCTTAAGTTTAACATCATGAATCATACTTTAACCACCTTCATAGGATGTAAAATGAATGGATCTAAGAGACTTACCACTAGCTCAAGGCTAGGGATGATCAAGAGGAGAAAACAAGTGGATAAAAGCAAACGGTGAAGGTCCTTCAACTTCCGAAAGCTCCAAGCTTCCTAACTTAGCTCCTTACACCTTAGGACAAGCTTGGAATCCTTGTAGGATGAATGAAAATGGAGGTGCATATGCAAGAGGGTGTGGCCGTGAGTGGGTAAACGAAGAAGAAAGAAGAAAGTGTGAAGTTTGTTGAATGGATAATGAATATGAAGGTCTTGAGGTTAATTTTATAATCCTCCACATGTTATTAACTCATGGTTATTATGTTTCCTATCATGCTTGCAAATCCACTTGTGGGACCCCTCGTGTAACCGTGAATAGGTTGGTGGGAAATGTTAGTTAGATCTCAATTGTTTAGTCACATTAGTTAGTTGGCATCTAAGTGTTAATTTTTAGTGCTTATATGTGTTATGATTATTTAGGGTGTGTTATGATGTTCGGGGATCATAACTAGCTTGGTAATAATAAAACAATGCTTTTAACAATATTTTTCGTGTTCCGGGTAAGTCCGGTTATTCGGTTAGATACCGTTCTGTTAAAGTGCTTATTTATTCCATAAAGTGTCTTTTATATAGCTTTTTGTGTCACAATTAATTCCCGACACTTAGGAAAGTATACAGGGCCATTCTGCCATATTTTTGGCACAATACTAGCATTTTAATTGCTGAATTTTGTTAGTAGATGCAGAATTCTGCATTTAGAGTGTGTTTTAGGCACTTTTCGGCACCTAAACTATTACCTAGTGACGCAGTTTAATGGTTCTCACTTCCCTACACTCCCTACTAGTGTAGTATCCTGTCTCTAGCTCATACTGGCCTCAAAAACATTGTCTGTCTATGTGCTGGCATTGTCAGCATGTTTTCTGGGTTATCCGCTCACTGTGCCAACTGTGCTTTGTGCGTCAAGTTTGTCACTAAAGTCTGCGTGTAATAAATGGAGTGACAGTATGATTGTGATGCATGTGTATGTATGTAACAGAAATCAGTAAGCAGTTTAGTCAACAATTATAATCAAGCACAGTCATTAAGCACAAATTAAATATTAATTAGTTGTACGGATATCTGCAAAATTTGACAGTTGTCACAGTCATTACCTGTAAAAAATGCTGCACGACTTTTACTGATCACAAGGGTTGCAACACACCGTTGATCGTAAGAACTTAAATATTAGTGAAGATGGACTGAGCTACTAAACGATGCAGGTTGTATGGACATGTTACGTGCTGGTGTGATGAACTTTGATGAAAAGTTGGAACTCTCACTTGCCCCTAGTGGAGTTTTCCTACAATAATACTTATCACACCGCTGTTTAAACTGCTTCGTGTGAAGCCTTAGATGGAACATAATAAGTCGATCCCCGTTGTGTTAAACAGAGACCGGAGATAAACAATCTACTGGCCCGAGTTGGCTTAGGAAAAATTAGAGGCAAGATCGTTCAGATATGTGATCATATCAAGACAGTCCGCGGAATACAGAAGGATTGCGCCGACGAGCGGAAGAAATCGTAGAAATTTGAGATAAGAAGTATGGCTTTAATGGGAGCCTCGCCTTGAGAAGGCGTGGTGCAATTTGGAAAAAGTGAAAGATTGGATCCCCGGTATATTAGACCTTTCGAGATCCTGGTAGGGATCAGAACCATTGCTCACAAGCTGAAACTTCCAGAAAAGATCAGTAGTGATCGCGACACATTCCATGTGTCTAGTCTTTAGAGGAGTCTGACTCAAGGAACAGTCGTTGTTCCCACAAACAAGATTCACGTCAACGACAAACTCCAAATTACTATAGAACCTATTAAGGTTGCAGACTAAAAGTCCACAAAACACAGAGAAGACGTAATTGAATTACTTGAGTACGTTAGAATTCATATCATGGCCCAGAGTTACATGGGAACATGAAGACAAATTTTAAACCTAAGTGACCACATTTGATTCACAACTCCCCTGCGACCGATGGCATCGCTTGAATTTCGGGACGAAATTCTTTTAACGGTGGGAGGCTGTGACAACTGTCACTTTTCGTACATTTCGTACACTAATTGAACAGTAATATGTGATTTAATAACTGTGCATGATCTAGTTTACAAGACAAATGAATTTCTGATTACTGTTATATACATACAATGGCATTTCATGTTGCAAGACTTACTACATGCAACACGATATAGTTCTAATAATGCACAGAACAGAATTGGCACCATTATCAGACAAACTAAAATGCTGACGAAGTTCAGTACATAGACAGACAGTGTTTTGAGGCCCAGTATGAGCCAAAGACTACGTATTACACTAGTATTGTGTGTAGGGAAGCAAGGACCACAAAACTGCTTTTCTAGGTGATAGATAAAGTGCCGGAAAGTGCCTAAAACCCACATAAAGTGCAGAATTCTGCATAAATCAGCAAAATTCAGCATTTTAACAAGTTTATTACATGAAAAAATATGACTAAATGGTCCTGAATGCTTTCCTAAGTGTCGGGAATTAAAAATGTCACAAAGGGGTACATAAAGAACACTAAACAGAATAGTTTGACACTTTAACGAACCAGTATCTAACTGAACAACCGGACATTACCCGAAACACCAAAATTATACTAGAAACATTGTTTTAATGTTTCTGAGCTAGTTATGATCCCCAAACACTCTAACACACCATATAACATAATATATGCATACACACTAACTAATGCACTTAACTTCCAACTAAATTCTCTAACTTATCATTAAAAACCAAACCAATACCCCCCCCCTCATGTTCACGGTCACCATGTGGCCCCCACTTGTGATCTCCTTAAATCTCACACGATCTTGTGAAATCTTCCATGATCTTCCTTAGATTTGATGAAGATTATGCTATGTACTATGGGAACACTATACACAATGGATAAAGCTTGAACATGGATTATAAATAAACCTTTAAGCATCATTCTCACACTTAACATTTCACTCAAAGCTCTCTCCCTCTCCCTCTTTGGTCACGGCCAAAACCCCTCACCACCATAGCCATCTTCATTCAACCTTCCCATCCATTCTAAGGCCATACAAAGGTGTAAGAAGGTCATTAATGAAGCTTGGTGGTCTTAAATCTTAAAGGACCTTCGTCATTTGCTTTTATCCATCACTTTTGTCATCATCAACATCAAGTGTTCTTCCCTAGCCTTGTGCTAGTAGTAAGGCTCTTATGATCTCTTGATCTTTCATATATAGTTGGTTAATAAGTGATGAACATTACTAAACATGATGAACATTAAAAGACATAATCATAAATCTCTAACATAAGCTTATAAACATATGAATACTTGTTGATTTATGATTATTTGCTTCTTGTTGATTGATTACTAGTGTTAGTGATGTTAGACATCATATGGAACCTCCTAGATTGTGATTAAACACATGATCTAGTAAGTTGATGTGATGATCTTGTGAGAAACCAAGATCATCATGTCTTATGTTTACATGAACTTGAACAATAAAAGTTGTTTTCTTGTGATGATGATTTAAACAAAGATACAAGTCTTGTAAGTGGATAATTTCTAAAATAATTTTTTTCAAAGAAACCAAGCTAAATCACAAGATTTGTATAAACATAGTTTTTAAAGAAACTAATCAAGTTTCAAGTGGTGAAATAAGTATAAGAACACTTTGTTTACAAGAAAAATCCAAAAGAATGATTTTTGGAAAAAATCATCTAACAAGTTGTAAACACTCAAAACTTTCAAGAATGAGATTTTTAAAGAAATAAACACACTTTAAAGGGTAACTAAGTCTACTAAACATACTACCAAGTTGTTGGAAATTTGGTGAATGGATATTAAATATTTTTATAATTTAATGAAATTATAAATATTAATTAGAATATTCATGTGGTAAGTTAAAGAGTAACTCTTGAGTATTTAATTAGTTTTATTAAAGTTTTTAAGTCTCTAATTAAGTGACTAATTAAGTGAATAATTAAGTGAAACCTTTCACTAGTCATGTACAAATAGTAGGCTATGTGCTTTCTTTTGTGATAAGAGAATAGGATATTGCTTTATACATGAAGAATACTAGAAGTAGGATAAACACTTGAAGACCAACTAGAGAGATGAGTATTCTCTACTTGTTTTCCACCACATGAGTTCAAACACTACAATTACCGGATGTAACCTTGGGCCAGTGAGCCATCTCCGGCAGTACAGACTGCTTCGGCTGTTGTACCCTGGGAGACAGACGTGTCGTCTTCAGTAGAGGCGCGAAATCTGTTTTAAGGGAAGCGTGTTGAACACGTGCCTCAACCAAAATTGTCAACGTTTTAGTGTGCTCTTTGTTGCAGTCAAGGAGTATTTTTCAAGACTCAAGATGATGAATACTCGAGTCTAGGATGCTATCAAGTGCGCGTGAAGGACCCACCAGAGATGCGGCTTGAATCAAGATTGGTATATATAATTATATTTATATTCTTTTTATTTAGTTATTGCAACCGGTATTGTACTATGATATTTCCTACGAATAACGAGAGTCTCGTTATGATATATTTTGTAATTATATTTTACAAAAGGTGAACCTATTTCCTACAAACTTAAAACAGATTTAGTGAGATTGTTGGTACAATCTTAAAAACCTTATTTATAAGGATTTTGGGTTTACGAAAGGATTTATAATAGAATAAAAAATATTTTTAGAGGTTATGATCTTATAAATATTTTTTTGGGAAATATGTATGTAGTACAACTTGTTGTGTTTGGATTTTTTGAGATTGAGATAAAATCTTAAATCCTATACCGTGGTACAAAACGAATAGTTTTGGTTCCAACGTTTGGTTTTTGAAACGATTTTGGGAATCGTTAATTTTTCTAACTTTTGTGTTAGATCGGGTTTATTAGTGTAAACCATACGGTTTTTTTTTTTTTTTTTTTTTTGTAAACGTTAAATATTCTAACATGTGTGTTAGACCAGAATTATTGGTGTAAACCATACGTTTTTTGTAAACGTTAAATTCTCTTCAGTAGAGTTTTTTATGTCTTTAAATAAGAATTTTATGTTACTTGATTAGAGTTTTATATCTCTAATTAAGTCTTTATTTAAAGTAGACTTTTCATCCGCCAATGGATTGATATGAACAAATAAGTCTTATAATGATTTTTGTAATCATTTGTCTTCTAACATGTGTGTTAGAAACGTTCATGAAACGCGTTAGTTTGGAAGCAACTTTTAATTGTTTAGTTTCTAACGTGGGTATTAGAAATGACTTATTTATTTGAACCATATATGTGCTTTTAGCAAGTCGAATTAACATTTTGTGAAAATGTTAATATTTCTAACGTACGCGTTAGAATTTCTTAAATTTTAACATGATTGTTAAAAATGGTTAAAATACAAATGCTTTGAAATGTTTTATGTAGACATTTTATATAAGCAATTTGTTGTAGCATTGTTTTAATGCTTTGTATGATTTAGAAATAAAATGTCATACATTGAAGTTGATGTTTGATTGGCTTCAAGGAATTAAATCACCATAAAGTGATAAAGTGATGGTGTGGTATTTATATGAATTTAATCTAATTAAAATCATTTAGTAGACTCTTCATATGGAAGATAAACTCTTAAGGAGAGTTTCAAGTCAATTTATTAGTTTTTATTAGAGTTTTTTTTCTCTAATAAATCTCTAATAAAGTGAGACTTTTAGTAGAGTATTTATGTCAATTTATTAGTTTTTATTAGAGTTTATGTCTCTAATAAAATCTCTAATATGGTGAAACTCTTGAGTAGAGTTTTAATGATGACATTTGATGAGTTTTATTAGAGTTTAAGTCTATAATTATTGAGACTCTTAACTCTTCATATGGTGAAACTCTTTTGTAGAGTTTTAATGATGACATTTGATGAGTTTTATTAGAGTTTAAGTATATAATTATTGAGACTCTTAACTCTTCATTTGGTGAAACTCTTGAGTAGAGTTTTAATGATGACATTTGATGAGTTTTAATGATGACATTTAATGCTCTAATTTGGTCATGTTTGGTACATATAAAATGACTTAAATTTTCTAACACATGTGTTAGAAAATGTGTATCAATAATACGAGGTTAGAGATTGTTTATAATGAACAGAAATGTTTTATGTAAACATTTAATTGCCTATCTGAGCATTAAAGATGATGAGAAATGGTTTATTTTATAAACTATATCTTTGGAAAACGTTTTATGTAAACGTTCGATTCTATAATGTGCTTGTTATAACGTTTTTTTTAACATGCGTGTTAGAAAATGTTATTTGGTGAAAAACAACTTGGTGTTGTTGTGAACAAATTTAATTGTTCAAGTTTACTATGTAAATGTAGTATTTGTAACAACTTGGTGTTGGTTTGAGCATAATTGTCCAAGTTTAAAGTTTAAACATGAAATAGGAAACTTGTACTTACAAGTGCATGGAGTCTTATTGAGGGAGTACCTCAAGACATGCCATGAGACGATATTGTTGAGAAGATTTCGGTCAGATTTTAAAGTGTTGAAAATAAAAGCACTTTACTATTTGATGTCTACAAATTATCTATGTTCCGTTTAAATTTCAAAAGTGATTGACACTTATGATTTAGTTTCCAATGTATTTTATTGTTTTATGTTCAATATTTTCGGATAACACATGCAATTTTTTACAAAGAAATAAATCACTAATGGTTGTGACGTTTAAATTATTTTTGTGGAAAATAATTATAACGTCGGTTATACATTGTTTAAAATAATATGGTTTTAAACGGATAGTACATGAAAATACTTGGACATAAATAACTTGAGAGTTGTTACATTGACTAAAAGTCCAAAACAAAACATCAAATGTATAACCACATCATGAGTGAGTAATGAAAGAATGTAGTGAGTGTATTGAGATGAAATACACTAACGACATTCATGTCGACATACTTCGTTAGAAGTCGTTGGAAAATTCACAAGTGTGAATTCTAACATATGAAAGTAAAAGTACTATATGTTATTGTATACCTTTAATAAATCTTGCGAGATTTATAAGTAGATGCGTCTACCACTTGATTATTGTTAGATCCATATGGAGATTTTACCTTCATTTAGGAGAGCATCCTAAATATATATATATCTCCTAATGAATAACAATAGATGTGTGCAAATCACTTATGGCAAATTATGAATGCCATGTTGTTGAGTGTCGATCTAGTTGACTCTATCTCATACATAATAGTGATTGTAGACAGAAACATTCATCTTGTTAGTGATGAATGTGTTTACCAAGTGACTTGGATTAAGACTTGTGTTTAAGTACTTATGAGTCAATGGTAGAATGTTGGAGATCAAAGGTAAACAAGTTATGTTCCTTAAATGAATGATGAAATTTAGCTATGTGCTATATACAATAATTTGTGAGATTTTCCTAAATATTGATGTTTTAGGATTATGAATAAGTCTCATTATTTTGTCTTAACAAGGGATGAATGTTGCCAAGTGATATTATGATATCCTTAGGGCTGTGAAGAATCAGAATGATGCATCTTCTGTTCACATGCTAAAGTATTATAGTCTAAAGCATGCTAGACTAGTACTTGGTTAATTATGGGTCTTGACAGAGACTAATTAACTCTAAATATTCAAATGTGTATGAACACAAAAAGAATTTGTGTATAGACAAAGTTGAGGGATAATTTTCATTCATTATAAGGAAAAGACATGTAACTTTTAAGAGTTTGTTCGAAAAGCTAATGAGGAGAACTCAATGTCTAAGCTTATTCTAGATGTTAAATTAGAATTATTCTAAGTTGGTGACAAACTTATGACAATGGCAAGTGTTGCTTTGGTTAGCTTAGAAGCTTATGTAAGCTAATGCAGTATGAGTTGAATTCACTTATACAATGAGGTTGATCTTGTTCAATCATATGTGTATAAATGTCGTCATAAGTGAAGTTACGGAAATATTGATCAAATGGCAAGAAATGTGGGGGAGGATCCATTTAGAAACAACCCTATAAGGGTATGTAGAAATGGTTTTCATTACCCATCTGGATGATATCCTATAAACTTAAATGTGGGGGTGTCTTGCATTTGTATCATAAAAGTTTGGCAATAAGGATTTTGTAATCTAACATTGCAAACAGACGACTATGTGGAGGACACAAAGGTCGCAGTGCATAATGGAGATGTGTTTGCCTTAAATGATAAGCGTATCTTACAAAAACATATATTATAACCAGATTCAGATGGCCACTGAGGTTATAGTCTTAGAAGTTGACAATAGGCAAAATTAACTTATGAGTTAATAACACAAAATTAACTTATGAGTTAATAACACATCATGACAATTGATCTCAAATATGCAAAGTTATTTGCTAATGTTATGGATCCAACAGCCTGAGGGTTTATTAGAGATCAAGTTGTGGAATGGGACTGAAGCCCTTGAAAAATGAAGTTCATATGATGGAAACCTAACTCAGTAGACTGGAGATCCCAAGAATTGAGTTCAATAGGAAAACCTAATTGTATGAACAAGCGAGGTCACTGTGGGGGAATAACCCTACGCATTTAATAAGGGAGTTTATTATAAAAATTAATAAACTTCCTAGTCCATTCCTAAAAGTGACAAGTGGGAGGCTAAGCATAATATGTGGTAAATGATTTGGATAAATCATGATAACCACAATGCTTTTAATGATCTAAGGAGAATCACCTATGTTAGAGAGAAGTGGGGTCGCTTCGAATGGAATTGAGGGCACAATTCGTAGAGCTCTCGCAGAACCAGGAAAGTGTTCCACGATCATTAGTGGACACGACTATGAGGAGATGACCCGGCTAGGGAGAGTCTTGTGTGAAGTGTATTGTCGTCTACACAAACGGCAGACGAGTTCAAAGACATCGAGATCTACTCAGAGCTAGTGGGCTAAGTGCATTTCATGAGTGAAGGTTCAAAGGGTAACACCTACCTATCGTATGCAAAACTCAACTGTCGAGGTTACATTGGAAATTTTAAGTGTTTTGAATGATCTCCATTCATGTGGGGGATTGTTGGAAATTTGGTGAATGGATATTGAATATTTTTATAATTTAATGAAATTATAAATATTAATTAGAATATTCATGTGGTAAGTTAAAGAGTAACTCTTGAGTATTTAATTAGTTTTATTAGAGTTTTTAAGTCTCTAATTAAGTGACTAATTAAGTGAATAATTAAGTGAAACCTTTCACTAGTCTTGTACAAATAGTAGGCTATGTGCTTTCTTTTGTGATAAGAGAATAGGGTATTGCTTTATACATGAAGAATACTAGAAGTAGGATAAACACTTGAAGACCAACTAGAGAGATGAGTATTCTCTACTTGTTTTCCACCACATGAGTTCAAACACTACAATTACCGGATGTAACCTTGGGCCGGTGAGCCATCTCCGGCAGTACAGACTGCTTCGGCTGTTGTACCTTGGGAGACAGACGCGTCGTCTTTAGTAGAGGCGCGAAATCTGTTTTAGTGCCTCAACCAAAATTATCAACGTTTTAGTGTGCTCTTTGTTGCAGTCAAGGAGTATTTTTCAAGACTCAAGATGATGAATACTCGAGTCTAGGATGCTATCAAGTGCGCGTGAAGGACCCACCAGAGATGCGGCTTGAATCAAGATTTGGTATATATAATTATATTTATATTCTTTTTATTTAGTTATTGCAACCGGTATTGTACTATGACATTTCCTACGAATAACGAGAGTCTCGTTATGATATATCTTGTAATTATATTTTACAAAAGGTGAACCTATTTCCTACACAAGTTACTACAAGTTTTTATGAAAACTCAAGTTCATGATCATTATGTAGATGTCTTTGTTTTAGCACTTGGTAAGTGTAGATTGATTGTTGATTGTCTATGATGATTTTTGAAAAGAAAATGATATGCTTTAATAGCATGGACACCTCCATTTTTAGGGGAAACTATGGCAAAATTTTCTAAAAATACAAACACTTAGAAAAATATTTTCTAAACAAGTACTTACAAGTGATTTTTAACCATGATTTTAAATATAAACTTTGCCATAGATTTTATTACAAAAATACAAGTATCGGAGGTTGGTTTTTATAAATAAAAGTGGATAAATATGTATTTAAAATATATATTTACATTAATAACACATTGTGTGTGATTATTTGTATACTTTGTGTAATAGTTATGTTATCTTAGGATTTAAAGTAATATAACTTAACAAGATACCAAGGATTTACAATCCAAAATAATATCAAAAATCACAAGGAATAAAAATATAAGTTACACACTTAATAATGTGAAATCGAACGCAAGAACGTAACTTACAAAATATTCCGAAAAATACCGTCATAACTATATTTTTGGTAAATGATATTTTGGATACAAGAAATGAAAGTATGATTTTTATTATTACAATGTATATCATGTTTTCAACAAGGAGAAAATATATTATTTTTGGAAGTACAAATATATTTTCTTGAATATTTAGAAGATATGTGATTTTTGAGAAAAATATATATTTTCTTGAAATACATTATTTTGGACAAAATAAGTTTATATATATATTTTCTAAAGTGAGGCTTGAAAATATATTGTTAAGAAAATACGTACACACCGGAATACGACGCCAGTACATGGCAAGATATACAAATACAAGGATACGAAAATACATGTATGAAATACTCCCATCCTTGGGAAGGAAATACGAAAACAAATACTTGGGAAGTATTGTTACAAAATATTGCTTAGCAATTATTCCAAAATTAAATATAATTCAAAGTTAAAATAATTATTATTTTAACAAGTAATTAAAACTTGGGATAACATTGGAGACATAAAAGAAACGTAACTCAAAAACGTAAATACTAAGGCAAGGCAAGGCACGGCCCATTCGTCTAATAGACCCTAGTACATTGTAGGGAGTCGTGTTTGCTAAGGAGATTTGAGTTACGAGTATCGAAGACGCAAAACAGTGAGTTCATTCTCCCCCTTTTCTCTTAACTGTTTTTGGTTTTATAACTCTCGGGGGGGTGGAATACATGTTACGAATGCTTAAACGGTATGAATTGCCTATGAAATGCACTATTAGATCATGTGAGCATAGACTTAATATTGAAATGCCATTAATTCTTAATTAGGGACGAAGGTTAGATCTAACGGGTACGGCCGAGCCCCACTCATGATCCTCATGTGATCACTTGAGTGCTTCGGTGTCCCAGTCGAGGGAAATCGACATAGTCGAGGGAAATCGACATAGTCGAGGGAAATTGACATAGTCAAGGTAAATTGACATAGTCGAAGGGAAATTCGACATAATCGAGGGAAATCGACAAGGGTATAAGCTTTACTCATTACGAGTGCTCCCTATGTCCTCACATGCCTTAATATCCTTGTAAAACATTTATTTGGTATGTTCATGCATGCTTTTCATACCTGTTTTCAAAGGAGTCTCTCAAAGGTTTTCAAGTTTACCAGTACTCACACAAAATGCATGAACTCGCTCAACTTTTGTTGATGCTTTCCAAAATTACATGTATTTCAGGTGACAGGTTGGATCTTGGGCGCGGGTGTTGTTTCTAGAAGTAGACTTCGAGTTTAGATGTCATCCACTTTTGTTGGTTTGTAACCTAGTCGAAGGTTGTGTTTTAAAACTTAAATTACCGGTATTTGTAATACTCAAATTTTATGAACGGATGAACATCGTTTTGATCATGTAGTTGTTTATTATGATTGAATGCAATGATATTAAACCCGTCACACATCATACGCTTCCGCACAAGTCAGGGTGTGACACGCTCGTACTAACGTATACTCCTCGTCTTTTGTCCAAGCTAGATAGCTTCTTCTCGTACGGGGAACCTTAGGATCTTTTTTATGGGAACGTTTTTCTCATTGAGAACCGCCATCGACTTCAGGCATCGGTTGTGTCTCCAGCATCGTGTTGATCTCGGGCCCACCTTCTTCTTGAGAACCGCCCATGGTTATGTTCACATTCGATGCGAAACCGTGTGGATCTTGAAAGTATCGGAGGGGGGCATGTTGAGTAGTTGTGTGTACGCCATCATATTCGGATTCATATCTTGGTAATTGTAGGATGGTAGTAGTTGGGTGGTGTTCTGGCGATATGAATTTGGGTTGCTAGGTCGAGACGGAACACTGAAAGGGGGTTCGACTTGTAATTTTCCAATGCCTTTTTGAACACATCCTCGTTGCTCATCCCACTACGACGCCCACTTGAATATATTTTATTATATTCTTTCGAAAACTTGTTAACGAACCCGCTCATTTTTTCGCCACTTAGAAGACACCGAGTCGACATCTCGATACGGCCCTTGTTCCATTAGCTCAAGAAACTTCGCTAAAACCAATTTCCAAAACCCCTCACCCGTTTGATTGTTACCTATATTGGACAAAAATATATGTTACAAAAAATTAAAAAAATTAATATTACAAAGTATACACTTAAAAAAATACAAGTTATTTTTACGTACCTTTAATGGAGTGTGTGGACGAGCCTATATAAGCCTTCGCTAAGGCTTCTTCCTCGAGTTGCATCCATTGTTTCGGCTTCGGTTTGGACGCTTAGCTGTTGCTCACCCGCAACTTGCTTGCCTTTTTTTCGTTTGTTTTTTGCGGTTGGGTCTCGGGAACAACTTCAACAACATCTTCGTCGGGTTCAGTACGAATGGGTTGCGATGGTTGTTCGGGTTGAACGGGTTGTACAGGTTGGATATTAAAAGGATTACGCATCATCAAGGGTTGGATGGCTTGAGTTTGTTGCGTGTTCTCAAAAACATTTGGTGAGTTTTGGAAAGCGGCAAAAGCGTTTGCGGAAAATTTACTGAATTGGTTCGGTTCCATCGTCGGATAGTCCCCCGGAACCGAAAATACATTCGGGGGGGGGGGGGGTTCGGGTTGTTGGGGACGTTCGGGTTGTTTGGGACGTTCGGGTTGAAGGGATCCATGGTAGAATATATTTTTTTTATAAAAAGGGAAGAATGTTATAAAAAATGAGAGAGAGAGAGATGAGTTGTAGTAGATGAAAAAGTGTGAAAAATGAAGTAAAAGTGGGGAATATATATAATTTTTTGTTGGATTTTGGTAAATGTTGGAAATTTTAGTGGAAATGAGTTTTTCACTAAATATTTTGGACATCAATAATATTTATATATGTGTTGTATAAATAATTATTTATGGTTTGTGTTCAAACTATGTCCAAATAGAGCTAAGATGAATGAGATATCGAAGCTTGAAGTTGTATGTTTGGAACAAACAAAGATGAATAAAATGGATTAGTTTTGTCAACTTGTCCCACATAGGTGGGATGACAAAACTTAAAGTGGTTTATAAGGAGGAACACTCCTTGTATATTGTTTCCTTAAAGGCAAACACTAGTGGGGATCCTAAAGGGTGCGGAGCACCCTTACTCGTGCACATATGCGCGCGTGCCGTGGACTATAGGCCCTATGTAGTGCACTTTGAACTTCGCACACCGCCTTTGTATTTTTGTCCATGAGCGCGTGGTCAGATACATAGTGGGTCCGCTTATGGCGCACCCTTGGGTGGCGTAGGCGGATGCCATGGCATGTCGATGCGGCGCGAGCTCCTTAGGCGCATGGCGCACGTCATTGGGTAGGGCGGAGAGTGCAGGTGGCACACGAGTATGGACGGCGCATGACCGGGTGGCGTCCTGGTATGCGTAGGGGCATCCGTGTGGCGCGCAGCTCCATATGGTGTGGCATGAGATCCTTGAAGCGTGGCACGCGGACTGGCGGATCAGTTCTGGCACGCGCTCAGGTTTGCAACAGTAATAAAAGATCTAGTTGGACCTAGTCAAACTAGTTGTTTCAAACCATTTAATTCCTGTCATAATGAATATGACAATTTTGTGACTAACCACTTAAATCCATTTAATAAGAGATTAAAAACTATTAATTATCTTGTTTATTACAAGATTAATGATTATAGTTATGACAAGATTAATGTCTTGTTTATGACTAGTTTAATTAAATTAATCTCTATATGTGTGTATATATATATGATCATGGGAGTTCATAGATAAGACACACAGAAATTCATCTTTTGTTACATGGGAATTTAGAGAGGAGCACTCTCTAAATTAATCTTTTCTCAACTTCATATTTTCCTAATTGTATGAACACCAAATTATATGCAGTGCTATCTCGGGCATAAGAGTCATCTCCGGCAGTACACATACTATTCCGGTTGTTGTACCCTGGGAGACAGAACCGTCTGAGAGGAGGCGCGGAATCTGTTTTAAGGGAAGCGTGTTGAACACGTGCCTCAACCAAAACCGTCAACGATATTTTGCTTGTTTTGTAGTGGAGTCTCAGCCAAGAAGGATTGCACAAGAAGGTGCGGTTGAAGTTCTTCCAAAGACATCGACTTGAATCAAGATTGGTACAATTAAATGTATTTTACATTCGTTTATTTAATTTTGTAACCGGTATTGTACTAGAAGAATTTCCCACAAATAACGAGACTCTCGTTATTATATATTTTGTAATATATTTTATTGAAAACGTGAACCTAGTTCCTACAATCTTAAAACAGACTTTAGTTAAGATTGTTGCTACAATCTTAAATCCCTTCTCTACGAGGATTTAGGTTCACGAAAGTTAAAATTTTAATTGAGATTTTGCTAAAAATCTTATAAATTTTCTTGGGAAATATTTATTTAGTACAATGTGATTAATTTTGATGATTGGAGTACAATCTTTAATCCAAATACCGTGTTATAAAACCGTACAATTTGATTGAAGTTTTAGAATGAGTTGTGTTCGCGTTTAGATAACACGAATTATATACAAAAATTAATATGTATTTCGAATGGTTGGAATACTAATTTTTCTAATGAGTGAATTAGAAATTGGTAATTTTTGTAAAACCATATAATGGGTATGAACGATGGAAATTCTCTAAGGAGAATGTTAGATGTAATTTGATAAAATAATATTGGTTTCAAATGTCTTGAAACATATATATTTTTCTAATGAGTGTATTAGAAAGTAATTATTTTATAAAATGATAAGTTTTTTAAAACATGTATATGTTCTAACGAGCGCGTTAGGAACAATGTTTTTAAAGACGGTTGGATGTTCTAACGAGCGTGTTAGAAACAATAGTTTAAAGATGTTTAGATTTTCTAACGGGTATGTTAGAAAAGATTATTATTACAAATAATTGTTAAACGAGCGTGTTTGAAACAATTATTTTGGATACTAAGAAATCTTGAAATGGTTTCGTATTTTTTTTATTTCTAATGAGCGTATTAGAAATAGTTTTTTTTATAAACTTCAAAACAAAAATTGTAATAAGTTATTTCTAATGAGCGTGTTAGAAATGATTTAACGACCTTGGCAATTTTTAATTTTCTAATAAGCGGGTTAGAAAACGTTTATTTTATATAGGCCAAAAACGGCTTATGGCAATAAATGATCATTTAATTCTAACGAGTGTGTTAGAATTTTATAGAATAATAAGGTTTAATATCATCTATTATATCTAATGAGCGTGTTAGATACGATGATTTTGTAAACCTAACTACTTAAAAGACGATCAGATTTTCTAACGAGTGTGTTAGAAAAGATTTTTGTTGCAAATAATTATTAACGAGTGAGTTGGAAACAATTTATGGATAATAATTAACCTTGTAACGGTTTCGTCTAAACCTTTAAATTTCTAACAAATAAGTTAGAAACGGTTTTTTACATAAATGTTAAAACGGTTTCGTATTTGTTTATTTCTAATGAGCGTATTAGAAATAGTTTATATTTTTTTATAAACTTCGAAACAAATTCTGTAATCGTTTAGTTCTAACAAGCGTGTTAGAAACCTTTTAACGATTTGCAATCGTTAATTTTCTAACGAGCGGGTTAGAATCGGGTTTAAATAAACCAAAAGTGAATAAATATATTCATTCTATTTCTAACGAGCGCGTTAGAAACGGTTTACTTTATATAAACCAAATATTTTGAATGTTTGATAAACATTTAAATTCTAATTAGCATATTAGAATTGTTTATCATACAAACCACCCTTTTTAACGATTGATAATCGTTATTATCCAACAGCGGTTAGAAATGGTTTGAATATGATAAACCATTTATTAAAACGATGTGTATTCGTTTTATTTTCAAATGAGCGATTTTGAAATTGTTTTATTTATTAAACTATTATAAGGTTTATTGTCTTGATTTGTAATCAAAACATAAATATATAGTTTAATATTAAAACACTTGCAAAAACGAGAAATGTTTTGAACGAATAAAACATGTCTTTTCGAATTATAAGTGATTCGATACTTCCACGAGAAGTATAACGTCTTGAACCATATAATAGTCTTGGAGAGACTATTTTGTGAAAAACAACTCGATATTGTTATAGACATAATAAGTTGCTTAACTACTTGCGAGTAGTTAATTGTAAACAACTTTATACTTTGGACAACTTGTGATTATTCAAGTTTAGAGTTCCAAGATGAAGGAGTACCTCAAAACATGACACCGAACGAAATAATTGCGTTTATTTCGGTCAAAAGTGTTGAAGATAATAACACTTTGGCATTTGATGTTTAGACATCTTTAGTGTATCCGTTTTATTTTTGTCCACTTTTATTTTATTATAAATGGTAGACTATCATTTGGGTTTATTTCATATAAACAAATGGTTTAACTATAATAAAATAAATATTTATTTTGGACTACTAATAATTTGTCAAAAGGATACACATTTTGGTACTAAGTGTAAAAAGTAATTTACACAAACACAACGAGCGGGTTGTGATCATGACTTATGTAATAAGTCACAATTTAAACATCAAATGCATAACGGCGTCGTAAGAAACGTGGTGAATGGTTTGAGATGAAATGCACGAAAACGAGCCATGTCATCTAATGTTGAGAGTATCAACATGGAAATGCACAAGTAAGTTTTCAAAGAATATAACATATGAAAGGAATATATGTTATTATTGTAAATGATTTTAATAAATTTAGCAAATTTATTAACGAAAATTTACAATAGTGATGGACTTGTAGATGCTTCTACCACCATCAATGTTGTTTAAACTATGTGGAGGCTTGGTCCTCAATTTGGGAGAGTATCCCAATACATGGTATTAATGAAACAACAACGTAAATGTATATATCACTATAGGCATATGTGAATGCTTTGTTGTTGAGAGTCAATCTAATTGGCTATATCTCAACACTCAAGTGATTTTATACAAAGATTTGTCATCAAAGTAACTTAGACTAAGACTTATGTTTAAGTCTTTAGGAAGTCAATGGTGAAGCCTTGGAGATAAAAAAGCAAATGAGTTATGATCCTAATGGATGAAGTTAACTATGGTTTTGAGGCCTTCCTAAAAACCGATGGTTTTGGAATGGTGAAATAAAATTTCATTATTGTGTCTAAACTAAGAAACGAATGTTCGGAAGAGATAGTGCGTTATCTCTTAAGGCTATGAAGAATCAGAATGATGCATCTTCTGTTCACATATAGAGTATTGTGGTCTAAAGCATGCTAGACTAATACTTGTTAATTTATATGCTCGACGGAGATTAAATTAACTTTAAACATTCAAAATATGTGATGACACAAGAACGAATTTTATGCTAAACAAAACTATAAATATAACTTCATTAAAATGCAAGCAATGTGGGGGGAGGAACCATTTAAGAAACAAACCCTTTAGGGTATGAAGAAATGGTAGTTGAGAAGTTTTCTCAAACTCGAAATTAAAGGGAGAACATTTCATCACCCCATTTGGATGTTATCCAATTACACTTAAATGTGGGGATGACTTGCATTTGATTGTGGAAATGGGAGTTGAGAAGTTTTCTCAAACTAGAAATGAAAGGGAGAACCTTTCATCACCCCATTTGGATGCTATCCAATTACACTTAAATGTGGGGGTGACTTGCATATATTGTAAACGCATGACCAAGTGGAGTACACAATGGTTATATGGAGTCAATCGAGTATATTGGACTCGAGTGCCAATTGGTTAGATTCAAAATCTAGTAAGATGTCAGTCATGACACACCAAAGGCATGGTGAAAACGTGTCTAGCCATGAATTGAGTTTCATGTCATTCTAAAGACAAGGTACATAACTGGATCCAGGTTGAGATCACGAGTTATAAGTCTTATGAATCGACTAAAAGGCAAAAGTGACTAGCGAGTCAAGAACACGTTAGAACAACTGATCTAAACTGGAAATTATTGTTGTTGACTTAGCGAAGTCAACAAATAATTTTGGATCCAACAACCAGTGGGTTGATAAGAGATCAAGTTGTGGAATAAGACTAAAGCCCATGGAAAAGGGACATGAGGGAAACCTAACCTAGTTGACTGGAGATCCCAAGATCTAGGTTCAATAGGAAAACTTAATCATGAACCGAAGGGTAGTCACTGTGGGGGCATAGCTAATATATATGTTTATGTATAAGCTAGTGTATGTGTTCATATATCCCCCTAAAACTATAAAAGGGTGTTTAAATACGTCCTAGTCCATTCCTATAATATTCAGTGACATTGTTGTGAGGCTAAGCATAATATATGGCTAATTGATTTGTGGAAATCATAGTAAGCCATAATGATTTTAATGATTCAAAGGAATCACCTATGTGAGAGAGAAGTAGGGTCGCTTCGAATGGCATTGTGGGGTGCGCAATCCTAGAGCTCTCGCAGAACCAGGCAAGTGTTCCAGGACCATAATAGGACACGATAGTGAGGGGATGGCTCGGCTAGGGAAAGTATTGTGTGAATGTATATTGTCGTTTACACAAATGGGGGGTTGTTCAAGGACATCACGTCTACAAAACCCTAGTAAACTAAGTATGCTTCATAAAGGAAGGTTCAAAGGCAAAACCTACCTATCCTACAATACTCGACTGTCGAGGTTTTATCGGGGAATTTTGTGTGTTTAATCGATCTCCATTCATGTGGGGGATTGTTGGAAATTTTAGTGGAAATGAGTTTTTCACTAAATATTTTGGACATCAATAATATTTATATATGTGTTGTATAAATAATTATTTATGGTTTATGTTCAAACTATGTCCAAATAGAGCTAAGTTGAATGAGATATCGAAGCTTGAAGTTGTATGTTTAGAACAAACAAAGATGAATAAAATGGATTAGTTTTGTCAACTTGTCCCACATAGGTGGGATGACAAAACTTAAAGTGGTTTTAAGGAGGAGCACTCCTTGTATATTGTTTCCTTAAAGGCAAACACTAGTGGGGATCCTAAAGGGTGCGGAGCACCCTTACTCGTGCACATATGCGCGCGTGCCGTGGGCTATAGGCCCTATGTAGTGCACTTTGAACTTCGCACACCGCCTTTGTCTTTTTGTCCATGAGCGCGTGGTCAGATACATAGCGGGTCCGCTTATGGCGCACCCTTGGGTGGCGTAGGCGGATGCCATGGCATGTCGATGTGGCGCGAGCTCCTTAGGCGCATGGTGCACGTCATTGGGTAGGGCGGAGAGTGTAGGTGGCACACGAGTATGGACGGCGCATGACCGGGTGGCGTCCTGGTATGCGTAGGGGCATCCGTGTGGCGCGCAGCTCCATATGGTGTGGCATGAGATCCTTGAAGCGTGGCACGCGGACTGGCGGATCAGTTCTAGCACGCGCGCAGGTTTGCAACAGTAATAAAAGATCTAGTTGGACCTAGTCAAACTAGTTGTTTCAAACCATTTAATTCGTGTCATGATGAATATGACCATTTTGTGACTAACCACTTAAATCCATTTAATTAGAGATTAAAAACTATTAAACTTGTTTATTACAAGATTAATGATTATAGTTATGACAAGATTAATGTCTTGTTTATGACTAGTTTAATTAAATTAATCTCTATATGTGACAAGATTAATGTCTTGTTTATGACTAGTTTAATTAAATTAATCTCTATATGTGTGTATATATATGATCATGGGAGTTCATAGATAAGACACACAGAAATTCATCTTTTGTTACATGGGAATTTAGAGAGGAGCACTCTCTAAATTAATCTTTTCTCAACTTCATATTTTCCTAATTGTATGAACACCAAATTATACGCGGTGCTATCTTGGGCATGAGAGTCATCTCCGGCAGTACACATACTGTTCCGGTTGTTGTACCCTGGGAGACAGAACCGTCTGAGAGGAGGCGCGAAATCTGTTTTAAGGGAAGCGTGTTGAACACGTGCCTCAACCAAAACCGTCAACGATATTTTGCTTGTTTTGTAGTGGAGTCTCAGCCAAGAAGGATTGCACAAGAAGGTGCGGTTGAAGTTCTTACAAAGACATCGACTTGAATCAAGATTGGTACAATTAAATTGTATTTTACATTCGTTTATTTAATTTTGTAACCGGTATTGTACTAGAAGAATTTCCCACAAATAACGAGACTCTCGTTATTATATATTTTGTAATATATTTTATTGAAAACGTGAACCTAATTCCTACAGTAAAAAAAAAAAAGGAAATATAGCGTTTGTTATTTTTTTGAAATGGGAAATTATTTTTTTTTCAAACGGTAACATACATGGGAAAGAGGGAGAATTTTGTCTTTCTGTGCTCCGTCTCCAACGTCTTGTATGCGACGGGGAGGACGAGGACGGGGGGAGGGGGGCACGGTGTTTGGGTCGACGCCGTTGCTAGACGGGTGGGGGACGTTCCCCATACCGTCTAGCCTTAGCATTTAGCAACAAGTAAATTAAACGGTGGCATATCTTTCCACACACTTTACAGGAGTTTGTTCCCGAATGAGCGTGGGTGTAAATAATATTTACTGAATTGGTGTCGTTTGAAAAACTATTTAACAAAATAGTGTTTTTTTCTACAACTTACTTGTTTCTTTAAATCTGAGTGAATAACCTATAAGTTCAATAAAAGAAACATATTTTGGAAAAAAAAAAGTATAAAATTCATAACAGTAATATTTTGATTATTTGGAAAATTATTTTTGTTTTGTTTGTTTTGAACTTAGATTTTATTGTTTACAATGAACTGAACTGATCGTATTTCTTTTTATTGAACTTTATTGTTAATTTTACTTTAGTTTTTGTCTTGGTGTATATTTTTTAGAACTTGATTGCAATGAAATAACGAAAGTTATAATTGTAAACAATGAACGCAAACGAACGAATCTAAGCAAATAAATATAAATGAACAATTGTGAAATGTATCCATGTAATCAAACGAATATAAATGAATGTATAATCATTTGAAGCTCAAATTTTTAAGTTCAAGATCGGTTCGCGGGTAGTTTTTCAATCTTAAGCTTGACTCTATATTATTTATTAATTACTTTACATACAGTTTTAATAATTGTATATATTTTAATTATAATTTATATATGCAAAATAATATATATTTTCACCAACATTTTATTTTTAAATTATTATTATTGAATAAAATGTATAAAACAAATTAAATAAAGCTATATAAAAAACATGCTCGTTTAGATTCACGCAACAACTTGAACTCAAGCTCATATATTAAACAACCTAATTTTAGTTTTAAACTCAAATTTGGAATAAGCTCGTTGAAGCTCAAATTAATACGACATTTTAGCCAGCCGATCTCAAATTACTCATGGGCAACCGACTCATTTACGCCTAAAAAAGTTGTAAACACATAATTACAACCTTTTCAAAACTGAAAGTTTATTCATCGTAAAAGTTGAAAAATAAAAATAAAAACAAAAACTAAGATATTAAAACTGAAAAAAATATTAAAATATAAATAACCGCCATAAGATTGAAAAGAAAAATGAAATTCACAAGATATGATTAAATTCATTTTGTAAACCAAATAAAACCTATTTTCCAAACTTAAAAAATGTCTATTTTTCAAATTATTAAAATATTAATGTTACATATTTTATATTGTTTTCAAAAAATATGTTTATTTTAATGGAGATATGGTTATCCAAGATTTGAAGAAAGAAAAGCAAGTTGTTAAAGAAAACACTATTTTAGTAAATAGTTTTATGGTGTTTTAAAGGTTTTGTCTGTAGTATGTGGAACTTGAACCCAAGAAATTTCTCTTTTCAAGTGTTTTAAAGATTTTGCCTTTACTAATGGACCACCACCCCCTATCGGTAAATATTTTTTCCACCCCACTCTTGGAGGAAAAAAACTAAAGATGAAAAAAAAAAGTTTTATGGTGACATGCCATCCACGTCTATTCCCAGAGTTGACCGGTGTGTTGATTCATGACCCTTAAACCTCCGGACTGAAATTCTAAACCCTTACTTACAGCAAAAAGAAAATGTTGGAGAGCAGATTGATTAAGATTATAAGGAGGAGCAGGAGCAAATCCATCAATCAGCTAACATCTTCCTTTTCATCTCACCCCAGATCCACAAATGTTCACACTCGCTTCTCTTCACATACTTATATTGCAAACCCCACCGCCAGAATCTGTTTCATCAATGCCTTTCACAATCTCAACAAGGTTTTCTTCACTTATTTTTATAATTATAATATAATTTTCAGCTGTTAGCTTTTTATCATCAGATGCATTGGTGATTTGTGTTTATTATCAGAAAAAATACGCTTTTTTTAGGTTTATCTGCCTATGTGTGTTTTATTTGATTGTTATCTCTATCAATCCATTCGGATGGATGTAAGACTTGCCTACATCCCACCCTCCCCAGACCCCACCAATAGTTCGGCTATAGGCGGCATTATACTGGGTATGGTTGTTGTTTTTGTAGTCTTGTTAATGACACAGCTTTATATTGATCTAACATATATTGATGTCTTTTGCGCGTGAATATTACAAGACTTTTTCAGAGAGTAAACATAATTGTCAGCAGCTCATCTGTTTTTTTTTTTTTTTTAATTTATTAGGGTTACTGTAAGCCGTCTTTTAAGTGTATGTCAACTGTGGCTGCGACCGCTTGCAAGGAAAATAAGGAGACAGTGAAGCATCTTGTTACAGCTGGAGCTCATGCTCAAAAGGCGATAGGAATATGGTTATTTGCATCGGCTGCATGGGTCTTTAGTATGGTTATTCTTGGTGGAGTCACACGACTTACTCGATCTGGTCTTTCAATGACTGACTGGAAATTCACTGGCAGTCTTCCTCCTCTTTCGGATGAAGATTGGTTGATTGAATTTGAGAAATATAAACAATCCCCTGAGTTCAAGCGGTGAGTTTAATGATCAGTACCCTTGGTTTTAAAAAGTCCAAGGCGCTCCAATGCATTACAAGCTGATTTTACATTGTTTTAACTATCTGCAGTGTGAACAGAGGAATGAATATTGATGATTTTAAGTTCATATATTGGATGGAATATGCACATCGTATGTGGGGAAGGGCACTAGGGGTAATGTTTGCTCTCCCATTTTCATATTTTATTCGAAAAGGTTATATCAATTTACGCCTTGGAGTTAGACTGGCGGCTCTATTTGCTCTTGGTGGTGGCCAAGGCTTGATTGGTTGGTGGATGGTTAAAAGCGGCTTAGAAGTAAGCATCATCTTTCTATCTTTATAAATTGGATGGGTCTTGTGGATTGGGTAACGGATCAAAACGGCTACGTTGGCCGGAAAATCTTTTGGTCCAATTTTCTTCTTTGTATATGATTAGTGTCAAATATGATTACAATTTTTTTTTTCAATAGTGATATATAGAATTAGGGCTGTAAACGAACCGAACGAACACGAACAAGGCCATGTTCGTGTTCGTTCGTTAAGGATATTAACATGTTCGCGAACTATTCACGAACGCATACCGAACATAAGTTTATGTCCGTGTTCGTTCGTTAAGGAAATTTAGTTGTTCACGAACAGTTCGTGAACACTGGTCTCGAACACAAACGAACGCAAGCGAACACAAAAGAATGCAAACGAACATTTAACTTGAAAATAAAAAAAGTAAAAATATTGTTATCCTTAAACATTGGATATAAGTAGTTAAATACAACCATCAAATGATAAATCAAAACACAAGAAGTCTAATACATCACCAAACGGTGAATCAACTTTAACTAACTTAGACATAATTATCCCCAAAAATGTCTAAGCATGTCCAAATTTTAGCCAACTTAGAAAAAAAATAGGGTTTCAAGTTTTCAATATGTTAAGATAAAAGGTTTATTATATATTATTTTTTAATATAATCAAACGAACACGGAAGAACGTAACCGAACATTTTACCGAACGTTCACGAACGCAGTCGAACGAACGAGAACTATGTTCGTGTTCGTTCGCTAAGCTAACCGAACGAAATTTTTTGTTCGTGTTCGTTCGTTAAGCTAATCGAACGAACATAAACGAACTTTCCGCCGAATGGTTCACGAACTGTTCGCTGAACGTTCAGTTCGTTTACAGCCCTATCTAGAATGTTTTTAGAGTTTAGGGTTTAGGGTCTATGAGGTTACAATTTGCTACTTAGAGATATAAAACATAGCCCGAATACAGTCCTCCTCTAATATTATTATTATTATTATTATTTTTTTATCAGGAGCCACCCTCAGAATACTCTCAACCAAGAGTAAGCCCATATCGTCTAGCTGCTCATCTGACATCAGCTTTTGCTATATATTGTGGACTCTTTTGGACTGCTCTTACTGTTGTCATGCCTGAACCTCCAACCGAGTCAATAGCTTGGGTCAAAGGGGCTGCAAAAGTCAAACGGTTTGCTCTTCCGGTTGGCATCCTTGTTGGCATAACTGCAATCTCAGGAGCCTTTGTTGCAGGAAATGATGCAGTATGTTACTATGCTTTAAAAGGATAGAATATTACTTGAAATCCTCTTTTGCGGCTTAATATTAGGTTGACGCTTCTACAGGGACATGCATTTAATACATTTCCAAAGATGGGTGATTCATGGATCCCAGAGGATGTTTTGAGTATGAAGCCACTTATCCGCAACTTCTTTGAGAACACAGCAACTGTGCAGGTAGCTTAGCCATTTTTAGTTTGTTGCATGCTTAAAAGGTTGAACATTGTGATCAGATTATTCGTTTATCCTAGCATTATTAATTATTTATATATATCCAAAAAAAATGTAATTGTTCAACCCAAGTACCCGACCCATATCAACCCAAACTAAAATTTGCTCATTTTGACCCGCTAAGTAACTTGTCTGACTGCTCATCTTGCTAGTTGCCACCTCTAACCGTCACCCCTGCTCCTCTTATGGGGCCAAGGAGGTTACAGTTAAGGGTCATTTGGTACGCATAAAATTTTTAGAAGGATTAAAAATTTGGTTTGAAAATTCATTAGTGAAACTGGAATGTAAATAAGTTAAATTTACTAAATTATCCCCTAGACTATCTGACCTCCACCAGGGTTTTTTTTTTTTTTTTTTTTTTTTTTTTCATAAATGGGCGTTTTAGTAAATTTTAACATTCCATTGGAATGTCTAGAAATCCTTCACCCTAGTGAAGGAACGTTGAATTCCATTAATTGATGGAAAGGTTTCCAATTCTAATTCCTTCAATAACTAACCAAACATAATTATTGATTGAATGTTTTTCAATTCCCATTCAAATTCCATTAAATTTCTTGAACCGAACAACCCTTTAGGGGCGTAAACGAGCCAAGCTCGAGCTGGTATATGAAGCTCAGGCTCAGGTTACGCCCAAGCTTGTTTAAGCTTGGCGTGAGTAGCTTGCGAGCGCCTCAGCTCGTTTACATCCCTAGTTATAACATCTCAACAAATGTGGAATTTAAATGCGTGTGTGTGTGCGCGCGCAGCTTGATCATCGGATACTTGCAACCGCAACCCTAGCATCAATCAGTGCTTTATGGTGGTCAACAAGAAAACTTGATCTACATCCTGCTATCCGTTCTTTGATTGGAAGCACCATGGGAATGGCTGCTCTCCAGGTATATATTTACATGTAGTAATATTTTACCCTTTTAAATAACCCTGTCATCCATAGACAAGCATGATGTAAAGTGATTACTATAATTGCAGGTTACTTTAGGCGTTTCAACTCTTCTATCTTATGTGCCGGTTTCACTTGGCACGGCCCACCAAGCGGGGGCGTTGACTCTTTTAACTTTTATGCTTCTTCTTAATCACACCTTGCGCCGACCGTCATCCATGCTTCTAAAATCACTGCCTGCAGTCACGAAGACAGTTTAACTAGCAACGATTACTGAGCAGATTGTTTTTTAGAGATTTTCCATAAGCTATTCATTTGCTGGTGTAAACGTACTATGACAGGCATTGTTATTATTTCTTCTTGCCATTTGCTGTTTACACATGTATGGTGTCAAGAGTTGCAGCCCTGGAAGGCTGGAATAGAAATACTATATATACTTGTGACTTCTGGTCTCTTTTGTTGTTGGTTCCGAACTTTCTGCATTGATATGCTACCTATTTAGTTGTTGTCATTGTGCTGAATAGGGTTGCAAACGAGTCAGCCTCTTGATGGAGCTAGAAATCATTCAAGCCAAGCTTTTATCGACTTTATTGTAATGGATATTGAGGCCTCGTGTGACGCCCTCAATTTCCATCAAGGGCCAGCCAATTCCTCCCGGTTATAATTGTGGTTGCTGGTTTAGAAACGCTTTTGGAGTACACTCTTGATTAATTGCCTAAACATAAACATAAGTAGCCAGAAAGCTGGTGGTTAAGCTGCCAAGATTGTTGATATGTAGGACACATTTGCTACATCACATTATGCTCCAAACAAGCTCAAAATAGATATGCTATACTCTCAGCAGAACAAGTCAAATATCATTGTCCTTTTTCGTTTTCACGATTTTGGCTTCACTGGGAGCGCTAGTTATGTTTTTGGTTAAGAGTTACGGTATTCATGCTAGAGATTTTTGTGTTTTGCCGAGAGAATTGTGGCATCTCTAGTGAACTATTCGTCCAAAAAAGTGTTAATACTTCTGTCTGATTTTCGCATCCTTCTTGACAATGGAGGTTTTGTAAGTTATTTCATTTTCTAAATCTCGTCCACAAAACTGTTTCGATTATTTTTCCTAAAAGTATGTTTCATCAATTGCGTAGCTTGTCAGTATGCATGACTTGAAGGTTCATAATGTTGATATAAACAAGCAGTTTCTGGATTAATTTATCTTCTTATTCTTGTTTTGTATCTTGTAATCTAAATTATCCAAAAAAATAAGTTTTCTTACTCTTGTTTCCTATGTTATCTAAATTGTCCAAAAAGATTGTGGGGGTGAAAACAGCTCATTTTGACCTGAATGCTTTCATTAACTGCCTCAAATCATATTGACCATTTTTTAGAACACTCGTTTTGGCTGACACTCATTTTGGTCAAAACCTGTTTTAACCTAAACCAAATGGACCCTTTTTATTTAACACCATGTTTTAACATTATGTCACCTAACCGTTCTGCCTACTTGCTTGATATAATGATATGTTAATAAAAAAATAATTAACAGATTAATAACAATAACAGTAAACCCATCAAGTTTGGCTTTTCATCGAGAGGCTAAAGGCATATACACTCTAGCAAGAGTTTAGTACAATGAAGGTCAAAAAGATCTAAAATGCAGTAGAAAACCCATAATCATTCAACTAGTGGTAGATCTTGCCCGAATCTGTTCAGCAGTAACTTGGTCCTACTTGCAGTGTATCTGTTGTTGATACAGTCATAAAAACCACGATTACACCTTTAACATTAGGTCAACACTTACATATAACAAAAAGATAGTGACACGACTATCGCCCACGTCCACGTCCACGGCCCCGTCCTCGTCCCCTCCCACGTCCTACAGCCCGCCCTGGCATCAGATGTAACAAACTCGAGGGTTAACATAAATGATTGAGAATAGGTCCAACTAAGAGTGTACACTTCAGCTGGTCCATACGTGATTAAAACTCAAATGAAAACAGAATACAGAATTGTTTATAGGTTTGGGTTCTTTGAACCAACTAAGAGTGTACCGATGTACGCACTTTTTTTTTCAGTAGCGTGTGTCACACATAGATTGATGTAAAAAGTTGGATGTCAAAAACTGGAGTGATTTTGTCATTTTACCATATTTTCCTTTGTTATCCGATTTAGCATAAACACACATTTGGATAACCAACCTATAAAGTAGTCCCAATATAAAGCTGGAATTAATGTAAAAAGTTGGAATAGTGGGTGGTTCCACCAGCCCTGATTTTAATTAGATTTAATTCCATCTTATTCAGCTGATCCCGAACTTGCCCAAATAACCAGATTTTATTAAGTGACCCAAATTTAACACAGTATCGGGTGATCAACACCGCTAAGTGCAACAGTTCAAACATGTAGAAAGCAGAAATTCTTTCAAAAAAATGAATATTACCTGCAGTTGGCTTCTTGGGTTTGACTCTAGGTGTTTCCTCAACTAGCAAAGTCTCCAAATTTAAGCTGTCAGGAAGTATATAGTAACGAATGTTATTGCCTCTCACACTCAGATGATCAAGGGTTAAGGGATTTTTGCCTTTCATTGTCAACTTCACCGTCTTCAAGTGTGTGTTCATGCTAATATCAACACCTACATCACACAAAAGCAAACAAGACACTGTAAGTTTACGAAAGAACTTTTTAAAAAGCATTTCATAAATATACATACAGAGAAAGAAAGATATTCACAACACCTAAATTGACCAGCATCCATAAAGCGCTAAACATAATGATACATGTATCTATTTTGAAACAACCATACCCTAAAACCTAAGCTTTAAAGTGTGAACAGAAAGATAGACAAATCCATCATTTTTAAATTAAACCAGATGCACAAACTACGCACTTTTTAACTGCCCACTACGATTTCTCTTTAGTAACAGACAAGTCAATAATGAACTCAATAAAATGTTGCCAATCAGGTCATTAGAGTCGTATACCCACAAGTTAACTGTTTCCAAACTAGGTTTTAGAGGGTGCGCGCAGAGGCATATAATGTGTGATGTGCATGATGTGGTGATGAGATCGCATCAACCGAAGCGATGTGATTCCATGATGTGCATGTGATGCGTGATGAGTTTTGGGTGAACGCATAATGCATTAAACCAATATTTTGAACAAATTAGACCATCAATTGCAACAGCGTTTTCCAAATTTGATTGAACAAACCTAAGCGTTGATTAAACAAATATAACCTGCGCAATGGGTTTAAAAAAATAAACAAATTAGATCATCACATAAACAAATCTGACTAGAGATGATTATCCTATATTTTAGTGTTTAAAAGTTAAGAATTTAAAATATTATCTATAAACAATTGTTTAGAATTTTTTGTTAGTAGCAAATGACTCACATATGTGAAGTACATGCATTGTGCATCATGTATTGGCTTTTTTCAAACCATGATCCCACATAGAGCAAAGAAGAGTAATCCTCACAGGTGTTTCCAAGGTTAGGGCAACCGAAACATAAACTTACAGAGAGTTAACACTTCGCCAACAATATCACTAAAAAATTTTGTTTCGGGCGACAACCACTGTTCTTGAAAGATGGACGACCTTTACCATATACTTTGCAACAATGGCAAGATTTGGACAGTTTATGATAATAAAAAGGACGGTTTGATTGCAACCAGAACCAAACTTGAAAATTCAACCAAATCTATAACTACATCTACACAGACAAGAAAACGAGACAAAACACATCTGCAGGAAGATAAAAGAACAGCTTCAAAGATACAGTTTCAAAAAGACTCTCTTTCCAAGGGGCAAATATCATGCAATAAATTAAGCTACGACATATCTAATGGTCTCAAAAGTTTTGCAAGCAGTAATACATACGATGTCGTTGGAAAAATCATCATTATACGAATGCACAAGTTCTGCTCTCGTTCATGCCATATCTCAATCATACAAATCGCAACTGAATTGAATATGCAGTAATTATGCAATAATAGACTCAAAACTTGTGAAAATTTGCAAACATTTATGAAAACAATAACAAACCCTATAGGGTTTAACAAAACCCTAGTTACTTAAAATCTGAATCGTTCGTTTCAAACTACCGCAATGATTAAAGATGAAGAAGAGTTACCAGTGATAGTTCCATGTACAACTGTCCCGTTCTTGAGCTCAATGGAGACCGTTTCGTTGTTCAACTTCATCAGAAACCTAAATTTTTACTCCAAACAAGAAATCGTCATTGTAGTAATAATACAAACACAATTAAGCAAGAAATTCACAGAAGAGAAGAATAAACTAATAATCATCTAGTAAAGAAAAAACCAGACCTGACGAGCTTCATTGTCGAGAGAGAGAAGAAGCTAGGGTTCCAAAATTTTGGAGTTTTTTTTTTCCAAACTAGTGTAAACTAGTGGGTGAAAAAAGTATTTATTATTTTGGTGGTTTCTTAAAAAGCATTTACGTAAATGGTGTTTTCATTTTTTGTATTTACCTTTTCTTTTATTAACATACTAGATTTTTACCTATGTCGCGCGTTGCGGCGGCAATGTCATGTTTGTGACTTCATTACATGCGATACGATGATGTAATTTTATTACCTTGCTATACACATTACATTTGTGACATTAACATGGTTAGACATAGATGAAAAGAGTATAATGTCTCGCACGTTATGATGTAAAGTCATAATAGTAGTTTAAACAAAAGAATTGAAGTGTTGGAGAAGATAAGGTGTGAAGTTATTATGTAGAAATTAATCCAGGATCAAAATTGTTAAATAACAAAAATTAGGGGTCAATGTGTCACTTACCAAAACATTGAGGTTGAATATATAAAGTCTATAAAGTTGAAGGTAAAAAAAGAAAATTTAAAACCATGGTCCGCTCGTTGCAGCGGGAATTCAGTCGACATCGTTTCGGTTTATTATGATATTGGTGTTGTACCGGCATTTGGTATAGCAATCGTAAGAGAAAACCCAAAAAATAAAGTCGTGATCTGCCTGAAAGAAGATTTACATCTATTTATTTGAACATTTTTCATGCACTTGATTATGAATAAAAACCTTTTAGCTATGCAAATATTTGTCACATAAAAGGGATTACGCGTAAAAGCATGGTAATACAATTATAACAAACAACATTCCAATGTTTGAAGATAACATTTATCCTATGCAAGGATGTACATGTATCTACAGAAAAATGAAAAGAGGACATGTTAAAATAACTAAAACTCATGTATTCGTCATATAAATTATTTATTGAACCATTGTGATATTATAGTTTATTTATAGTAAATACATGTATCCATCCGATATAACAACACGGTTCCTAGCTATCGTTAAATTAATATTCACAAAAATGATATCGTGTGCATGTATATAGGTAGTGTTTGTATATAACCAAAATGTGGAAAGCTACAATTAATTGTCTACGGCACAACGCTTTATTCATAAAGTTTAAAAAATAGATTCATAATGTTTGACCAAATACAACTGGTTGTACCCTCTGCTAGCTTCTTTGTACCCTCCACATGGTACAACATTTTGTGCATAGTATTACTTCACTACCATCAACTTATTTACAACCATTTTACCCTATGAATGTAATCATCTCTTTCTTATTCTATCTGCTTCAACCAAGAACCATTCTACTCTCCTCTCCTCTCCTCTCTCTCTCTCTGATCACCAAGAACAAACTCCATCATCTTCGCCTCCCCCATTCTCTATCTCATCTCTCTACCCTTTTTCTGTACTATCTCTCTCTTTCTTGTTAGGGTTTCCAAGACCAAAAAAACTCGAGATTTAACTGTGAACTTAGCAGATCTAGCCAGAAAACATGGCATGCAACACGGATCGGACTATCCCGTCGCCGAAGGCATTAGTCTTCGGTTGCACTAAGGCAGCTTTCTAATTGCATTTTTCGGCGACCGGTGTGGTGGTGGGAGCGGTGGTTGTAACCTCTGCTAGCTTCTTTGTACCCTCCACCTTTAAAAATAACCTGAAACGCTGCCATGTTGTCGTGGACTAAAACAGTGATGTTGTGGTGGTTGTTACTTGTTAGTAGTCTAGTAGATAATAGATTTCCAGTGGATGGTGGTGGCCGTAAAAAATCAAAAGTGGACCAACTACTTTTCACATGTGGTCATAGATGTATGTGTTTTGTCTTGTTATCACCGACCTTTTGTTTTAATATTGAGTAAACTGCAATTTTACCCCCTGAGGTTAGGGGTCATTGGCATGTCTACCCCCCCTAAGGAAATAATTGCAAATTTACCCCCCACTGTTCAGTCTTATGTCGCATGTTTACCCCCCGGGCCATTTGTCCATCAGACATTAGCGTTTTCTGTTAATGGTCAAAGGGCAAATAGGTAAATTTGCGTTCCTGTTGACCTGCAACCTCATATAATCCCCCTTTCATCACTTTGAAACCCTGAACTTAACCTACCTCTAAATTCAAGAGCTCCTCACTGGCGATCACGCATTCTTCAATAATTACAGCTGATTATAAGTCTGTTACGAGCATGGATCTTCGATTGTGGAAGGTACGAGCTGAAGATCAGTATTTCGAACCGGCTGAAATGTACTGTTAGTGACATGCAAGCTCACAGGGTCTGAATTAGGTAAAATTTTAACTTTTTTCTGTGTTAATTTGTTGTTGATGTTTGTTTACAGGTCAAACCCAATCTCAATTTACCATAAAATTTCACCATGGAGGTAATTTTGTAGAAAACCCAAATAAGAAATACTTTGGTGGGAAGATGAAATACATTGATCATGTAGATATTAGAGTGTTGAATACTGATGTTTTAGAGGAGATGGTTAAGAAATTAGGATACAATGATGGTTTGTTTTTCTGCATTCATTACAAGGAACTGTACTGTTCGTTGGATTTTGGTCTTAGGACATTAAAATGTGATGTTGACTTAGAGCCTATCTTTGATCATGTGCGTCAAGGAGTCCACATGATAGACATGTATTTTGAACACCGGAGGTCAACAATATTGGAAAATACAAGTGTAGGGGCATGTAAAGCAATTGTTCCAGCATCATTTACAATAAATAATCAGAATCATAGTATGAATGAAGATGAGGAAGATAGTGAAGGAAGTGATCCTGATTATGAGTATGTTGAGGAAGATAATTTGGTTTATGAAATAGAGGTGGATATGCAGAGGTTCAGGGCTAATGTTGAATTTACTAGGGATGAACTGGATGGTTCAAGTGATGGGGATCATGATGATGAGAGAAGCGAAGAAGGTCATGAGCCTGTTTACCTGGAGGATTTTGAAAGTGGGTCTGATGACAATTCAAGCATTAGAGATAAGGTTGCCAGGAAGATAAGGAGGAGAAACAAGAGTGCTTTAAAAGGTCCAAATGATCTGCCATTCTATGTTGGTCAGCTTATTGATGACAAGAAAAAGATGAATCAAATGGTGAAAGATTATGCTCTTAAGGCAAGGAGGGATGTGTTTATTCTAAAAAATGAATTGTTAAGGTATAAGGTAGTATGTTTTGGAAGCAATCCACCACTACTTGGTCCTGTAAAGAAAAAAGGGAGAAGAGGGGCAAAATAGTAAATGCACCAAAGTAGGGCAAAAATACAAGCACCTTAAAAGGCATACTAAGCCCACATGTCCTTGGGCAGTTCACATCTCAAAGAACACAGACAAGGATAAGTGGTGTGTGAAGACCATTCATAATCAACACAATTGTTTGACAACAAGGGCCGTTTCTTTGTACACAATGAGTTCGATTGCCAGAGAGATCCAACCTATGATTGAAAGCAATCCAGACATGCCAATTCAAGCAATCCAAAGTCAACTGCTTCGGAAGCATCAACTTGAAGTATCACTACATAAGGTCTTCAGAGCCAAGAGGATAGCAACTACGAAGATCTATGGTGATTACCAAGAACAGTATGGTCTGCTAAGGTAATACTGTGATGAACTTCTAAAAGCCAACCCAGGTAGTACAATTAAAATTGATGTGGAGCCATGTGGGAACTCAGCTAGTCCTACAAGGCAGTTTCGAAGGGTTTATTTTTGTTTTGCCTCTATGATGAGAGGATTTAAGATGATTAGAAGACCATTGCTGGGTGTGGATGGTTGTTTCATGAAAGGTCCATTTCCTGGACAGATCTTGAGTGCTGTTGGTATTGATGGGAACAATAGCATATATCCAGTTTGTTATGCCCTTGTTGAGGCAGAAACAACACAAACCTGGAAATGGTTTTTGCAACTGTTGAGAGATGACCTAGGGTGTACGGCTGACTCTTGTTTCACCTTCATCAGTGACAGACAAAAGGTAATAAGTTCTTAAGTGTTAATTAATAATTACAAAAAACTTTGGTAGTAAAATATTGTGATTAATTGCATTTTGTATCACAGGGTCTGATTCCTGTTATGCTAGCTGTTTTTCCTAATGGTGAGCACAGATTTTGTTTGAGGCACATCCATGAGAACATGAAATCCAAGTGGCGTGGAGATCTTTACAAGAATTTGCTTTGGTCAGCCGGAAGGAAGACATCTATTCCATACTTTAACAAAGCTATGGAAGAAATTAAGACAACAGAACGAGCTATGTTGACTAGCTGAATGAGATCCCATACACCGCTTGGTCAAGAGCATATTTTTCTGGAAGAGCTAAATGTGATATGTTGCTGAACAACATATGTGAGGTTTTTAACAGACAAATCGTAGGAGCAAGGGACAAGCCGATTATCACATGCCTAGAATTCATTCAGGAGTACATGACCAAGAGGATAGTGAATGTGAAGAAATTGCAAGCAAAGTGTATGGGGCCACTGACACCTCATGCCACTGAGGTCTTCGATGAGATCAAGAAACAGGCTGCTGAAATGTCTGTTTTAATGGTTGATTCAGACAAGTATCAAGTAACAGGTCTGAGATCACAGTGTGTTGTGAATGTTAAACATAAAACTTGTGCATGCTGGAAGTGAGATTTGACAGGGATGCCTTGCAAACATGCAGTTGCAGCCATATGGGATATGTCAAGGAATATCATTGATGCTGGCATGCCAGAAGAGTGGGTGGATGATGTGTATTGGCTGTCAACATGGAAGAAAGTCTATGACAATGTGATAGAGCCAATCAACGGGCTGGAGATGTGGACTCCTTCAGAGTGTCCAACAACACTTATCCTACCAAAGCATCATACACAAGTTGGAAGGCCAAAGAAGAAAAGAAAGAAGGCATTTGGTGAAAAAGAGCTTGAGAAGGAGTTCGACAAAGGAGGTAAAATGACCAGAAAGGGAACTAGCATCAAGTGTGGTAAATGTGGGAACACGGGTCACAATGTCAGGAGCTGCAAAGGACAAGGGGGTGAACAATCCACTGCTTCACAGGAATCACACACTGCCACTCAAGGTGCACCAGTTTACAATCTTGATGAGTGATGGATGGTTTGTAAGTTTAGAGTATGTTTGTTTGTTTGTCAAGTTTGTTCAAGACAATGTTTGGTTTGTAACTTTAGACTATGTTTATTTGTTTGTTTGTTCAAGACAATGTTTGGTTTGTCAAGTTTGTTCAAGACAATGTTTGGTTATGTTGTCAATTGTTTGGTTTACATATGGCTGCTTGTATTTTGCTTTACAATGTTTGGTTTGGTTTGTTGTCATGGCTGCTTTATGTTTGGTTTACAACTGTCATGGCTGCTTTCGTTTACAATCTTTATGTTTGGTTAGTATATGGCTGCTATAGTACAAATAATTTGTTGAAACAGAATTTTGGCGGAAAGTGATTCAATTACATTGCAACATTTAGTACAAATAAGAGGTCCAAAATACAAACATACAACCAAACAAATCTAGCCTATTTCCAGTGGCAATAATCCAAACAAGACCAATCCGAATCAGAACCATGCTCCCCTTCAAATGGGTCAAAGTACAATCATCCTCTTCATCCCAATATGTGTAATCCCATGCATGTTCCAACACTTCAGGGTCATAATCCTTTGTCGGATCTCCGAATATCTTTTCATAATCAATTTCTTGCTCCATGTAAGTGTGACAACCCTCACAAATCCAGGTATCCGTACACATTAATTAATACTTAATTAGTGCTTAATTACTGTGCTTAATTACAATTATGACTAAACTGCTTTCTGTTTTCTGATACATACATACTCATGCATCATACTTTATTACTGTCACTTCATTTATTACACACAAACAATAGTGACAAACTTGATGCACGAAAGCACAGTTAGCACAGTGAGCGGATAACCCAGTAAACATGCTGACATTGCCAGCACTAGACAGACATTGTTTCTAAGGCCAGTATAAGCCGGGAGTAGATTACTACACTAGTAGGGAGTGTAGGGAGGTGAGGATCATAAAACTGCGTCACTAGGTGATAGTTATAGTGACTGGAAGTGCCTAAAACATACTTTAAATGCAGAATTCTGCACTAAACACCAAAATTTAGCTTTTAACAAAGCTAGTAAGGTGCAAAAACTTGATAAAATAGTCCTAGACACTTTCCAAAGTGTCGGGAATTTAACGTGTCACTAAAAATAACATAAAAGACACTTTATAGCTTTACTTAGCACTTTAACGGATCGATATCCAAGCGAACAACCGGACTTTACCCGGAACATAAAAATATTGCCAAAGACATTGTTTTTACTTTTCTGAGCTAGTTAGGGTCCCCGAACAGCCTAACACCCCTTATATTAATAAACACACAAACATACTAACTAAAACCATTTGTTTTCAACTAGATCTTAACTATACCATTACACCACCCAACCCTTACCCCCCCCCCCTCATAGACGAAGGTCACAAGGGTGGGACACACCCTTGTGTTTTCTTGATTATTTTATTAAGTATGTTGGATATCTAGTAAACATAATACTTGTTGGATAAAGCTAGAACTTGGATTATAAATATACCCTTAAGACTACCATTCTCTCTCATTCAAACAACATCAACCAACATCCTCTCTTCTCCTACCACCATTCTTGGCGGCCACCCCCACACCCTATTACCACCACTTCCAAACCTTGTTCACTCATTTCTCATACATCCAAAGGAGCAAGAGATCATACAAACAAGCCCGGTGCTTTCGAAAGTTCAAGAACCGCCCTGGATTCCTTTTATCCACCACATTTACATCTTGTTTCTTCCCTAGCCTTGTGCTAGTAGTAAGGGCTTCTAATCATCATATTGATCTTGTTTATGGTGGTTAATAGTTGATTTAATGGTTAAAATTTAGAAACACTAAAGAACTTGCATTAAAATCTTGAACATAAGTGATTAATGGTGGATAAAGAGAAGATATGTGTGTAAATCATGTAAATCTTGTATAGTTGTGATTATTTGATGTTGTTTGTAATTAAAGGTAGGATGGATCATCATCTAGACATACTAGATCATTTTCAAGAACATGAACTAGTAGTATGTTAATGTTAGAAATAAGAAAGATAATGAAACCATCCACCATGAACTTGAAACTTGAACAAACATAATTTTTCTTGTAAAATGAAGTTGTAAACTTGTGGATCTAAAGATCTACAAGTGGTTTTTCGAAAAAAACCAAGCGGAAAATACTAGTTTGTCATAACCCGGATTTTGTATGAAAGAAGCGCATTTATAGTAACTAAACAAGTGTATAAACACTTGTGTAACAAGAAATTTAACGAAGAAGTATTTTTGTAAAACTTGACTAGAAGTTATGAAACTTCAAGTTCTTTAAAAATAAAGTTTTCAAGAAACTAACCATGTTTTTAAAGATAACAAGACCCACTAAATGTGTCGGTGATTTACTACATATTTTTACGAAACTCTCAAGTTCATGAGTTATGGTTTAGTCTTATTTTTGTCTAGTTTGATGAATAAATATTGTATGTTGTTGATTGGTAAATTGTTGATTGAATTTTTGAAAAGAAAATGATATGCTAAAAGCATGGACGCCTCCATTTACGGAGGAAACTCTGGCGAAATTTTTCCAGAAATATAACACTTAGAAATATTTTTGTAACAAATACTTACAAATATAATTTTTAACTTGTTTTTCAAATATAAACTTCGCCATGATTTTTATTACAAATTACAAAGTATCGGAGGTGGATTTTTATAAATAAAACTTGGTAAATATATATTTAGAATATATACTTTATAATAAGACGCTTGTGTGACTATGTGATTATTTTGTGAACTAGATATATATTATTTTTAGGGTAAAAATAATATAACTTGGAAATACCGTGAAAATACTACTCCCAAAATAATACCAACGCTCTCGCAAAATAAATAATTAAGTTATGTAAGTATCATATACAACGCGAACTTTAAAAATGTAACTTATGTAATTTTCAGAAAAGGAAAAATTACACTTTTCGTCCTTTATGTTTGTAGCTAGTTGCAATGGATGACCTTTACCTTTAATAATTACAGCCACAGTCCTTTATTTTGAAAACTTGTTACATCTTTCGTCCTTTAGTACTAATCAGGTTAAAATTTTCAGTTAAGTTTATTCAGTTAAGGGTATTTTGGTCAATTCATATTTTTATTTAAATGTTTAATAAATAAAACCAATTCATCTTCCCCAATTCCCCTTTCTCTCTCAACTATCATTTCTCTCTAACTTGATTGCCACCAGTAGCCACCAAAGCTAACCATCACAACCTGTGACCGCCACCACTAGCCACCAAACCCCAACCGTTTCTCTATCTCTACTTGAATCTCGCACCCTCAATTCACCGCCATGTTTCAGCTCGGATCTAAAAACCAAAGAAATGGTTCATCGGACTTTCACCTGCAGATTGGCGAATCATATGGTTTCACTGTAATAACCCCCAACCGTCGTCTAAAACATCTCTGTTTATATATATATAAACCCCTCTCTGTCCCCTGAAAACCACTTCTCCTTCTTCCTTTTTCCTTCTTCCTTCTCCACTTATCCACCACCACACCATCACCACCTGCCACCACACCACTACCCATCCTCACACCACCCCGTTGAACCACTACACACCACCGCCATTACCGTCCCCCCCAAAATCGACACCTGTTTAAAATAAGCACCACTTCCAGCAGGCATCATACTCTCCAAAGTACCATTAATCAAACGAGTATCAAGACCAAACAATTCGGATAATTAAACTTAAAAGCAACATTCAAAGAACGTAATAAACTTACAGATCCTGAACCCACCATACATATATTCCCTGATACATATACCAAAACCTTAACAACCGGAACTCAGCTCCGACGTGCCTACGTGGCTCAAACTGTGGTGGCCAGAGCTTAACAAGCCGGAGATTCCGGTGAGATGACGCGAACGACAACGAAGAAGATAGAGGATGATGATGTTGACTGTCCGGAGATTCCGGTGAGATGACGCGAACGACAACGAAGAAGATAGAGGATGATGATGTTGATTGTCGTCGCCGTTAACGACGCCGTTAGATCCGGCGTGTCTACGTGGCTCAAACCACGGTGGCCGGAGCTTAACAAGCCGGAGATTCCGGTGAGATGCCGCGAACGGCAGCGAAGAAGATAGAGGATGATGATGTTAACTGTCGTCGCGTTAACGACGCCGTTAGATCTGGGTTAGGGGCGGTGGGTGTGGGTGTGGACGGAGTGGTGGTCATGGTGGCGGCAGGAGATAATGAGGTGACTGGTTGGGTGGGTTTCTTGAAGGTGAGGATGATGGTGAGGGTAAGTGAATTTTAATGGGTTTTGGGATGAGTGAGTTTTTAATGGTGATGATGATGATGATGAAATTGTTGATGGTGATATGTGTAAATACAGAGGCAGAAGAGAGATAGGAGAGAGAGAGAGAGAGTAGTTTAATTCATTATTATAATATATACTATAAATAGATCGGGTAAAAAGACATAAATGCCCTCATGTGCAAGACTTATGTCATAGTTAACTGAAAATTTTAACCTGGTTAAGGCCAAAGGATGAAAGATGTAACAAGTTTTCAAAATAAAGGACTGTGGCTGTAATTATTAAAGGTAAAGATCATCCATTGCAACTAGCTACAAACATAAAGGACGAAAAGTGTAATTTTTCCTTCAGAAAAATACTCTTATTTGGACATTTTGTGAAAACATTATTTTGGGAAAACCTATGAAATAAAATATAATATTTTTGGAAAAAATATATATATTTTTTGGGATTAAAACATTCTAGACAAAGTAATTAAAGATATATTTTTCAAGTGAGACTTAAAAATATATTTTCGGAATTATAAAACACACATGTATTAATACCCCCATCCTTGGAAAGGAATATACTTATTAAATAATTAAGAAGTGTAAATACGAAATAGTTGTCTAACTATTTCCCAAAAACGTTAAACCTTAAGCCAAGGCACGGCCGTCCGTCTAATAGAAGTTAGTACGTGTAGGTCGTCACGCAGCAGGTTGATTTGGGACCGACTATTTTGAGACGCACTTCTGTGAGTTCATGTCCCCCCTTTTCTCTTTACTGCTTTCAGTTTTATACTTCGGGGGTGAAATGCATGCGACAACTATTACAAACGTTTATTACATGGTATGGTTAGCGTAGGGAGGGTTTATACTACTAGATCATGTGAGGGGTGAGTACAACACTCGAGGCCATTAATTCTCATTGTAGGACCGAGGGACACAAGAGTGATAGATCTATTTGGGTGTAGCGAGCCCACACCCGTGAGGCCGGGGAGGCCCATAGAGGTGACTGTGTCTTACAGCCGGAAGCCCGGTACAAATTTGCTAGGTTTGAGTTTCCCTGCACTTTCTCACACATACCAGTGGCTTTGCAACCCATTGGTGATCTCTTTTTCCTTATTGCTACATACCAGGGACTTTTATACAAACTTTAAAGGTTTATTCATACTCACTTTTACATGAACTCGCTCAATTTTTTGTTGATTTTTCAAATTACATGTATTTCAGGAAATTAGGGATCTGGCAAGGTATGCTATGTCGTTAAGCTGCGTAGGAGAAATGATGTCATCCGAGTTTAGGGATTGTGACTTTTGCCTGGATGAGTCACAAGTCTTAACGTCTTATGGTTGTGTTGTATGAACAATATTTGTAACACCCCCAAAATACCACCTGCGGAAACCCCGCGAGGCGTGTTACACATCAGAGTCTGAGCCACCAATCACATTGAACCAATAGTAAATACTTAAATAAAACATGTCATTAATGACCAAGATTAAATGTCAAATACAATATTAATTCACAAAGAGTTATGTAGCGGAAGCATATGATAAGTCGTGTAGCAATTGTTTCAAAATAAACTCAAAACCAATGTATCGATTATAAGTAATCCAATAGCGTCGATCCATGACCACTCCAGCACTCCCAGATAGCAAGTCCATGTTCCAAGGTTAACGACCTACAAGCATGCAAACAAGTGTGTCAGACTACGCTGGTGAGTTCAAGGTTTTGTTAACGTGTTTTGTTACCAGATGTATGTTAGTGCGATTCAATGTTGCGTTACGATGTTGCTCATGCTAGATACCCTAGGGAATGTGCCCATATGTATCCGAGGAGTGTGCCTCTTAACAACCCCAATGCTCCTAACCAAGCATTGGTAATGATCGATCCCATGTACAATAACCAATACCCAAGTAATTGTTTACCCAGAGTTTCCCTTCCAAATGTTTACCAGTTGTCCCAAACCACCGGGACGCATGCTAGAGAAATGCAATGAACTCACCTTGGTTTGCTCGGCAGATTATACCAAAAGTTACTTGATTTATAAATGGTCAATCACGTCCTAACAGGATTACCATACGAGTCAGGTTTGGTTCAAGCAAAGCACGTATGGTTACACAGAGTTAACACGTTACAAACACAAATGGATCATGGCAACATTTATTAGTCAAGCAACGCATTCAACTTATGCAATTTATATGTCTAATGGTGATCGGCCCAAATAGATAAACGGTCCAAACATACACGGCCCAACAACAAATAACAATCTTGTGCGATCTAATCATCATGTACGACTAGGTTGACTTGTACGACTAGGTTGACTTGTGCGACCCGGACGGACTGTGGGATCAGGTTTGGGCTTGAAGGCCCAACGGCTTAACAAACCATTCAACTTGTGCGATACATCAGTGGGCTCGGTCCATTAGTGATCTTGTGCGACAGAATTGGGTTGTACAATCCGGGTAGTTGTGTGATTGGAATTGGGCTTAAGGCCCAACAGCGAAATAATTTAAGTGATCCGTGTGTGGCCCAAGATCTTGTGCGATCGGCACTGTCTTGTGCGATCCACAAGATCTTGTACGATCTTGCAATGAGACGTAGTACACTGTGCTTATCCAATTGTACCTAACTTGTGCGACTGGGGACCTCTTGTGCGGTCAGCTAGCTTATGCGATTGGGCTCTTATGAAATCGAGGCCCCCTTGTGCGATTGGTTAAATATATCCCGAATTTTATGCCTTCGGTTACAATCATACCAAAGTTTCCATGTTTCAATCAATTAACAATTTCCTTACTATCAAAACAACCTACCATAGATCAAACAAAGTTGTTATATCCAAATCACATGAACCCTAACTGAACAAGGCATGAACACCAATCAAACATTCGATTCTTAGAACAGTATTGTGAAACCCGATTTATCATGGATATTCTATAATACACATAAGCCGATTTCATGAGTACTACAATCAACTCTACTGATTCATATCAAACACGTATATGGCCGATTACTTTCATACATTCTTAATCACATAGTATTCGAACATGACAATCATCATCAATTATATCGAGCACACATCATAATATCATCAACAATAGTTAATCATACTAACCGGATGGAGAAAGAACAAGAATTGATCCGAACAAGAGGATGATCCGAACTCTAAGAACTTCGATGAGGAGGATGTTTTGGCTGCCTTCGGTTCGTGAGAGAGAGAGAGAGAGCTAGGGTTTGTAGCTTGTGTGTGTTAGTGTTTTGATAAGAATAAGAGATGGTTACAACACTCTAAGTGTTATGCGTGTGAGGGTGGGCCGAACCCTAACATGGGCTGCCCTATAGTCCGATTACAAGCCATACGGCCCAACTTCGGGCTTGTGCGATTGGGTTGTGTGTTGTGCGATTCGGTTAAACGTTGTAAAATCCACATATGTTACACGTATGTTTAACACACCACAATCTCATAGCACTTATCACATAATAAAACGTAACATTTAACATACATACCATTAAATCAAAGCATCACATAAGCACGTAACGTTATACAAGGTAGGTTCGAATTACGAGTTGTCACAGTATCCCCAACTAAAAGGAAATTTCGTCCCGAAATTTGGTACGCATTTACTGAGGGAGCTAAATAAGTTATAACGTTCGTTTACTGGTTTTCCTGAGGTGTCACATCATCCCCCACTTGAATGGGAATTTCGTCCCGAAATTCACTAGTTGCATCAACATTAGATTTGCTAGGTTTCGCCTGGTCGTTGGGGAACAGATGCGGATACTTAAGTTTCATCTGGTCCTCAAGTTCCCACGTGAATTCTGGACCACGTCTTGAGTTCCAACGAACTCTCACAATCGTATACGGCTGTGTTTCCGAACTTTAACTTCCCGATCCATAATCTCAATTGGTTCCTCAACAAACTGCAATTTGTCATCTATCTTCAGCTCTTGAAATGGTACCACTAGTGTTTCATCAACCAAACACTTCTTTAGTTGCGATACGTGAAATACATCATGGACATTACCCAACTCAGTCGGTAATTCCAACCTGTAGGCCACCTTTCCAATCCGTTCTAAAATTTTGAATGGTCCTACATAACGAGGGTTTAGTTTGCCGTGTTTCCCAAAGCGCACCACACCCTTCCAGGGTGAAACCTTTAACATAACGCGGTCATTAACTTCAAATTCTAGCGGTTTACTACGCTTGTCAGCGTAGCTTTTCTGACGATCGCGAGCTGCGGCCATACGGTTCCGTATCTGAACAATGCTTTATGATGCCTCAAGAACAAACTCAGGGCCTGTGATTTGACTATCACCCACCTCATGCCAACAGAGAGGTGAACGACATTTCCGTCCGTACAGCGCTTCGAACGGAGCTGCCTTAATACTTGAATGGTAGCTGTTGTTGTAGGAGAATTCTATCAACGGTAGATGCTTCTCCCATCCTTTTCCAAAGTCGAGTACGCATGCCCGAAGCATATCTTCGAGTGTTTGGATGGTGCGCTCGCTCTGACCATCCGTCTGCGGGTGATAAGCGGTACTCATGTCGAGTTGGGAACCGAACGATTTGTGCATTGACTGCCATAACTCGGAAGTGAAACGCGGATCTCGGTCTGAAATGATAGAGGTTGGCACCCCATGCCTAGAAACCACTTCCTTAAGGTATATTGCTGCCAATTGAGAAAACTTGTCTGTTTCCTTGATTGCTAAGAAGTGTGCTGACTTCGTGAGGTGATCAACAATCACCCAAATGGTATCGTTCCCTGCCTGAGTTCGAGGTAGTCCTGTCACAAAATCCATGGCGATCTGTTCCCACTTCCATGTGGGTATCTCTGGTTGCTGCAGTAGACCTGAGGGCTTTTGATGTTCTGCTTTGACTTTGGCACAAGTCAAACATTTGCTGACGTAGGTTGCTATATGAGCCTTCATGTTGGGCCACCAGTAGGTAGTTTTTAGGTCGTGGTACATCTTATCTGATCCAGGATGTACAGAGTAGCGTGATTTATGTGCCTCTTCCATTACAAGTTTTCGTAAGTTGCCAAAGAATGGGACCCAAATGCGTCCGGTTACGTAGTAAGCACCGTCTCCCTTTCGTTCTAGTCGTTGCCTCGAGCCACGCAAAGCTTCAGCTCGAACGTTCTCTGGTTTCAACGCTTCTAACTGAGCGTCTCGTATCTGGGAAGGAAGGTTGGACTGGATCGTGAGTTGCAATGCTCGTACACGCCTAGGTGCATTATCCTTTCTACTGAGGGCGTCAGCTACAACGTTCGCCTTGCCCGGATGATACTTGATGGCACATTCATAATCGTTCAATAATTCCACCCATCGTCGCTGTCGCATATTCAATTCTTTCTGGTCGAAGATGTGCTGGAGACTCCTATGGTCGGTGTAGATGGTGCATTTGGTACCGTACAGATAGTGCCTCCAAATCTTCAACGCAAATACCACCGCTCCTAACTCCAAGTTGTGTGTCGTGTAGTTCTTCTCGTGCACCTTCAGCTGACGAGAAGCATAGGCTATTACCTTCTCGCGTTGCATCAACACGCAACCGAGACCCTGAATTGACGCGTCACAATATACCACAAAATCTTCGGTGCCCTCTGGTAAAGACAAGATTGGTGCACTGCAAAGTCTCTGTTTCAGAACTTGGAAAGCCTCTTCCTGCTTCGTTCCCCAAGAGTACGTCGTGCTTTTCTGGGTCAGCGAGGTGAGAGGTTGCGTGATTTTCGAGAAATCTTTAATGAACCTTCGATAGTACCCTGCGAGACCAAGAAATTGTCGCACCTCAGACGGAGTCTTTGGTGCCGCCCAATTCTTAACTGCATCCACCTTCGCAGGATCCACATGTATCCCTTTCTCGTTAACAACGTGCCCAAGGAAATGCACTTCTCGAATCCAAAAGTCACACTTTGAAAATTTCGCATACAGCTGTTCTCTTCTCAAAAGCTCCAAGATGAGACGTAGGTGGCGCTCGTGATCTTCCTTGTTCTTGGAATAGACTAAGATGTCGTCAATAAACACTATAACAAACTCGTCAAGATATGGCTTACATACGCGGTTCATGAGATCCATGAAAACCGCTGGTGCATTCGTCAATCCAAACGGCATGACCAAAAACTCATAGTGTCCGTAGCGCGTTCGAAAAGCCGTCTTAGGAACATCTTCTTCTCTAACCCTTACCTGGTGATAACCCGATCTTAGGTCGATCTTGGAGTAGAAACTTGACCTTTGCAACTGGTCAAACAAGTCGTCGATGCGTGGTAACGGATAGCGGTTCTTAATGGTCACCTTGTTGAGCTCTCGATAGTCGATACACATACGGAATGACCCATCTTTCTTCTTTACGAACAGAACTGGGGCTCCCCAAGGCGACGAACTGGGTCGAATGAAACCCCTATCCAACAACTCCTGTAGTTGATTGGACAACTCCTGTAACTCTCCAGGTGCTAGCCGGTAAGGAGCTCGAGCAATTGGAGCCGCTCCCGGCGCAAGATCAATCTGAAATTCTACTTGACGGTGAGGAGGTAACCCTGGCAGCTCCTCTGGAAACACATCAGCGAATTCTCGCACCACTGGTAGATCCTCGATCTTACTCTCTTCCGACTGAGCGTTGGTAACTAACGCTAACAGTGCAGGATACCCCTTTTGTAGATACTGCTGTGCACGCATGGCTGTGATAATCCCAGCTATCGTCCCACTATGATGCCCTTGAACTAACAATGACTCCCCATCAGGGAGAGGAATACGCACGACTTTCTCCTTACACAAAATTTCTGCTTGGTGCTTAGACAGCCAATCCATGCCTACCACAATGTCAAAACTACCGAGCGTAACGGGAAGGAGATCAATATCAAACACCTGACCCACGAGATCTAGTTTGCACCCGAAAAGGACATTCGAGGCTTCTATCGTCTTACCATCTGCTAGTTCTACTACTTGTTTAACTTCTAAAGGTGTTGGGGTTACCCCTAATCGTTGACTAAACTCTAGGGACACATAACTCCAATCGGCACCCGAATCAAATAATACAGAAGCAATACGATTGTTAACAGGAAACGTACCAGTTACAACGTTGCCGTCATTCCTGGCATCCCCTGCTCCAAGCTGGAACACTCTGCCTCGAGCACCATTTCCCCCATTATTGCCGTTGCTGTTGTTGTTGTTCCCCGCATTGTTATTATTCGGGCGGTTGTTGTCGTTGGCGTTCTGGTTTAACTGAGGGCAATCCCGCTTAAAGAGGCCCTCGTCACCACATTGATAGCACCCTTTCCTGAAACCCTGGTTCTGCTGGGGTGGTTGCCCCTGTTGTCTCTGGTTTTGCTGATTCTGTTGCTGCTGGTGTTTGGGTTGTGAGGCCCTACAATCCCTGGCCTCATGGCCCGCCTTACCACACCTGTTACATGTCCAACCACACGGCCCGAAATGATGATAGCCACACTTGTTACACCGTGGCTTCCTCCCCGCATACTGACCCTGACTTTGGCTACTTCCCTGGCCTTGATTGACAGAAGACGACTGGCTGATGTTGCGGTTGGAGTTGTCTGGCCTTTTCTGAGTCTGACCAGCACTGGATGCTTTGTCGTAGTCGCTCCACTTCCGTTTGTTATCATTAGCAGATGCAGTAGCAGTGGGTGTAGCAGCAGTAGTGGCTGAAATGCGCGGAGGTAACGAATTGCTCTCGACCTCTTGGTCCACAATCTTATGAGTCAGACGAACGATCTGTGTTAAATCATTGAGATGGGCTGCAGTGACCAAACTCTTCACACGCGGAGGCAACCCTTTGATGAATAACTCAATCCTCCGAGACATAGGCCGGGACAAGTTCGGGCACATGTCGGCCAGTTCATACGATCGCTTCACATACGCTTCGACTTCGGATCCAACCATCTGCAAGTCGTAGTACTCGTTTTCCAACTTCTGGACCTCATCCCGAGGACAGTACTCCTCCCTGATCAGTTCTTTAAAGTCTTCCCAAGTGGTGGCATTCGCTGCCTCGATGCCCAACAACTGTACCTGGGCGTTCCACCATGTTAGGGCACCATCTGCCAAGGTACCCGCAACATATTTCACCCTGTCCCCAGCGGGACAGTTACAGATAGCAAACACAGACTCTGCTTTCTCGAACCATCTCAGAAGTCCCACGGCCCCTTCAGTCCCGGTGAAGGTCTGTGGCTTACAGTCCATAAACATTTTGAATGTGCACGCAGGCTGGTTAGGTTGAGGTTGCGCTTGCTGACCTAAATGACGGAAGGAAACACATTATAGGGGTGAAAAGACGTGTACGTGGTATAAGAGTAAAATGTACTTGGTACATTCCGTACCAGCTTGGTAGGCTGCCAAAGCCTCAGCCACGCGAGTATTGATTAAGTCAGTCAACTCAGCCTGAGTCATGTTGATGTTGCCACGTCCGTGTCCTCGTCCACTCATGATTCTATATTTAGAGATGAACCAACTCAGGAAATCGAAACGAGATGGATATCAAGTATCAGGTTGATATTTACGTACTACCAAGTTCGCACATAGTAAGGCAGAACCCTTCTCACGCTCGATAAGCCTCACTGGGACTTGCATGCACCCCACGTTATTATTAAGTGTGCACCCATAATAATAAGGCAATTTGCATGCTTATCTCAGTGCCTCTTAGCTTGCGCTCGAAGTTTCCCCCGTTCAAACAACACAACAGATGGTATCACAGGTCCATGATTCACATGAGTCGAAGAGTAGTGTCACACTATCAAGTCACTATGGTGTTTAATGTTTCATTACATATATGTTGTGAGTGTGTGTGACTGCTAAGCAAGTAATGTATAAAGTGAGAGAGAGACGAACCTTGCAATCTGGAGCTGAGTGTCATGATCGATCTTCGAAGTTGTTTGGTTATAGTCTGGTTTTATAAAACGTTTTAAAACCTAGTTCACTATAACCTGGCTCTGATACCAAACTGTAACACCCCCAAAATACCACCTGCGGAAACCCCACGAGGCGTGTTACACATCAGAGTCTGAGCCACCAATCACATTGAACCAATAGTAAATACTTAAATAAAACATGTCATTAATGACCAAGATTAAATGTCAAACACAATATTAATTCACAAAGAGTTATGTAGCGGAAGCATATGATAAGTCGTGTAGCAATTGTTTCAAAATAAACTCAAAACCAATGTATCGATTATAAGTAATCCAATAGCGTCGATCCATGACCACTCCAGCACTCCCAGATAGCAAGTCCATGTTCCAAGGTTAACGACCTACAAGCATGCAAACAAGTGTGTCAGACTACGCTGGTGAGTTCAAGGTTTTGTTAACGTGTTTTGTTACCAGATGTATGTTAGTGCGATTCAATGTTGCGTTACGATGTTGCTCATGCTAGATACCCTAGGGAATGTGCCCATATGTATCCGAGGAGTGTGCCTCTTAACAACCCCAATGCTCCTAACCAAGCATTGGTAATGATCGATCCCATGTACAATAACCAATACCCAAGTAATTGTTTACCCAGAGTTTCCCTTCCAAATGTTTACCAGTTGTCCCAAACCACCGGGATGCATGCTAGAGAAATGCAATGAACTCACCTTGGTTTGCTCGGCAGATTATACCAAAAGTTACTTGATTTATAAATGGTCAATCACGTCCTAACAGGATTACCATACGAGTCAGGTTTGGTTCAAGCAAAGCACGTATGGTTACACAGAGTTAACACGTTACAAACACAAATGGATCATGGCAACATTTATTAGTCAAGCAACGCATTCAACTTATGCAATTTATATGTCTAATGGTGATCGGCCCAAATAGATAAACGGTCCAAACATACACGGCCCAACAACAAATAACAATCTTGTGCGATCTAATCATCATGTACGACTAGGTTGACTTGTGCGACCCGGACGGACTGTGGGATCAGGTTTGGGCTTGAAGGCCCAACGGCTTAACAAACCATTCAACTTGTGCGATACATCAGTGGGCTCGGTCCATTAGTGATCTTGTGCGACAGAATTGGGTTGTACGATCCGGGTAGTTGTGTGATTGGAATTGGGCTTAAGGCCCAACAGCGAAATAATTTAAGTGATCCGTGTGTGGCCCAAGATCTTGTGCGATCGGCACTGTCTTGTGCGATCCACAAGATCTTGTACGATCTTGCAATGAGACGTAGTACACTGTGCTTATCCAATTGTACCTAACTTGTGCGACTGGGGACCTCTTGTGCGGTCAGCTAGCTTATGCGATTGGGCTCTTATGAAATCGAGGCCCCCTTGTGCGATTGGTTAAATATATCCCGAATTTTATGCCTTCGGTTACAATCATACCAAAGTTTCCATGTTTCAATCAATTAACAGTTTCCTTACTATCAAAACAACCTACCATAGATCAAACAAAGTTGTTATATCCAAATCACATGAACCCTAACTGAACAAGGCATGAACACCAATCAAACATTCGATTCTTAGAACAATAATGTGAAACTCGATTTATCATGGATATTCTATAATACACATAAGCCGATTTCATGAGTACTACAATCAACTCTACTGATTCATATCAAACACGTATATGGCCGATTACTTTCATACATTCTTAATCACATAGTATTCGAACATGACAATCATCATCAATTATATCGAGCACACATCATAATATCATCAACAATAGTTAATCATACTAACCGGATGGAGAAAGAACAAGAATTTATCCGAACAAGAGGATGATCCGAACTCTAAGAACTTCGATGAGGAGGATGTTTTGGCTGCCTTCGGTTCGTGAGAGAGAGAGAGAGCTAGGGTTTGTAGCTTGTGTGTGTTAGTGTTTTGATAAGAATAAGAGATGGTTACAACACTCTAAGTGTTATGCGTGTGAGGGTGGGCCGAACCCTAACATGGGCTGCCCTATAGTCCGATTACAAGCCATACGGCCCAACTTCGGGCTTGTGCGATTGGGTTGTGTGTTGTGCGATTCGGTTAAACGTTGTAAAATCCACATATGTTACACGTATGTTTAACACACCACAATCTCATAGCACTTATCACATAATAAAACGTAACATTTAACATACATACCATTAAATCAAAGCATCACATAAGCACGTAACGTTATACAAGGTAGGTTCGAATTACGAGTTGTCACAATATTTTTATTGTGTCGTGTTGTAGTTTTCGTTGCATGGGTCGACTTTTGAAAACAATGTTGTCGTATTTTATTTTTAAAGCTTGAATTAATGGATGATCATAATGGTTTTACTTTCATATAGCTTTGTTGTGATTAAGCAATAGTATTAAGAAGTCACACCAAATAAACCCACGCTTCCGCAAAGCCAGGGTGTGACAGCTTGGTATCAGAGCATTTATCATAGCGAACTACGATTCATTCTCGAGTCTAGACTATGATCACTAGGGCTCTCACGAAAACATTTTTACATTTCATACATTACGTCCAGATCTAGGATACAAAACATTTTTACAAACAAAAAGTGACAAACTCATGCATCATACTTTATTACTGTCATACTCATGCATCATACTTTATTACTGTCACTTCATTTATTACACACAAACAATAGTGACAAACTTGATGCACGAAAGCACAGTTAGCACAGTGAGCGGATAACCCAGTAAACATGCTGACATTGCCAGCAGACAGACATTGTTTCTAAGGCCAGTATAAGCCGGGAGTAGATTACTACACTAGTAGGGAGTGTAGAGAGGTGAGGATCATAAAACTGCGTCACTAGGTGATAGTTATAGTGACCAGAAGTGCCTAAAGCATACTTTAAATGCAGAATTCTGCACTAAACACCAAAATTTAACTTTTAACAAAGCTAGTAAGGTGCAAAAACTTGGTAAAATAGTCCTAGACACTTTCCAAAGTGTCGGGAATTTAACGTGTCACTAAAAATAACATAAAAGACACTTTATAGCTTTACTTAGCACTTTAACGGATCGATATCCAACCGAACAACCCGACTTTACCCGGAACATAAAAATATTACCAAAGACATTGTTTTTACTTTTCTGAGCTAGTTAGGGTCCCCAAACACCCTAACACCCCTTATATTAATAAACACACAAACATACTAACTAAAACCATTTGTTTTCAACTAGATCTTAACTATACCATTACACCACCCAACCCTTACCCCCCCCCCCCTCATAGAGGACGGTCACAAGGGTGGGACACACCCTTGTGTTTTCTTGATTATTTTATTAAGTATGTTGGATATCTAGTAAACATAGTACTTGTTGGATAAAGCTAGAACTTGGATTATAAATATACCCTCAAGACTACCATTCTCTCTCATTCAAACAACATCAACCAACATCCTCTCTTCCTCCTACCACCATTCTCGGCCGCCACCCCCTCACCCTATTACCACCACTTCCAAACCTTGTTCACTGATATCTCATACATCCAAAGGAGCAAGAGATCATACAAACAAGCCCGGTGCTTTCGAAAGTTCAAGAACCGCTCTAGATTCCTTTTATCGACCACATTTACATCTTGTTTCTTCCCTAGCCTTGTGCAAGTAGTAAGTGCTTCTAATCATCATCTTGATCTTGTTTATGGGGGTTAATAGTTGATTTAATGGTTAAAATTTACAAACACTAAAGAACTTGCATTAAAGTCTTGAACATAAGTGATTAACGGTGGATAAAGAGAAGATATGTGTGTAAATCATGTAAATCTTGTATAGTTGTGATTATTTGATATTGTTTGTTATTAAAGGTAGGATGGATCATCATCTAGACATACTAGATCATGTTCAAGAACATGAACTAGTAGTATGTTAGTGTTAGAAATAAGAAAGATAATGAAACCATCCACCATGAAATTGAAACTTGAACAAACATAATTTTTCTTGTAAAATGAAGTTGTAAACTTGTGGATCTAAAGATCTACAAGTGATTTTTCGGAAAAACCAAGTGGAAAATACTAGTTTGTCATAACCCGGATTTTCTATGAAAGAAGCGCATTTATAGTAACTAAACAAGTGTATAAACACTTGTGTAACAAGAAATTTAACGAAGAAGTATTTTTGTAAAACTTGACTAGAAGTTGTGAAACTTCAAGTTCTTTAAAAATAAAGTTTTCAAGAAACTAACCATGTTTTTAAAGATAACAAGACCCACTAAATGTGTCGGTGATTTACTACATATTTTTACGAAACTCTCAAGTTCATGAGTTATGGTTTAGTCTTATTTTTGTCAAGTTTGACGAATAAATATTGTATGTTGTTGATTGGTAATTTGTTGATTGAATTTTTGAAAAGAAAATGATATGATAAAAGCATGGACGCCTCCATTTACAGAGGAAACTCTGACGAAATTTTTCCAGAAATATAACACTTAGAAATATTTTTGTAACAAATACTTACAAATATAATTTTTAACTTGTTTTTCAAAAATAAACTTCGCCATGATTTTTATTACAAATTACAAAGTATCGGAGGTGGATTTTCATAAATAAAAATTGGTAAATATATATTTAGAATATATACTTTATAATAAGACGCTTGTGTGACTATGTGATTATTTTGTGAACTAGATATATATAATTTTTAGGGTAAAAATAATATAACTTGGAAATACCGTGAAAATACTACTCCCAAAATAATACCAACGCTCTCACAAAATAAATAATTAAGTTATGTAAGTATCATATACAACGCGAACTTTAAAAATGTAACTTATGTAATTTTCAGAAAAATACTCTTATTTGGACATTTTGTGAAAACATTATTTTGGAAAAACCTATGAAATAAAATATAATATTTTTGGGAAAAATATATATATATTTTGGGATTAAAACATTCTAGACAAAGTAATTAAAGATATATTTTTCAAGTGAGATTTAAAAATATATTTTCGGAATTATAAAACACACATGTATTAATACCCCCATACTTGGAAGGAATATACTTATTAAATAGTTAAGAAGTGTAAATACGAAATAGTTGTCTAACTATTTCTCAAAAACGTTAAACCTTAAGCCAAGGCACGGCCGTCCGTCTAATAGAAGTTAGTACGTGTGGGTCGTCACGCAGCAGGTTGATTTGGGACCGACTATTTCGAGACGCACTTCTGTGAGTTCATGTCCCCCCTTTTCTCTTTACTGTTTTCAGTTTTATACTTCGGGGGTGAAATACATGCGACAACTATTACAAACGTTTATTACATGATATGGTTAGCGTAGGGAGGGTTTATACTACTAGATCATGTGAGGGGTGGGTACAACACTCGAGGCCATTAATCCTCATTGTAGGACCGAGGGACACAAGAGTTATAGATCTATTTGGGTGTAGCGAGCCCACACCCGTGAGGCCGGGGAGGCCCATAGAGGTGACTGTGTCTTTCAGCCGGAAGCCCGGTACAAATTTGCTAGGTTTGAGTTTCCCTGCACTTTCTCACACATACCAGTGGCTTTGCAACCATTGGTGATCTCTTTTTCCTTATTGCTACATACCAGGGACTTTTATACATACTTTAAAGGTTTATCATACTCACTTTTACATGAACTCGCTCAACTTTTTGTTGATTTTTCAAATTACATGTTGTAACACCTCGAAAATTTTCGTCCAATAATGCATTGACACGTGTCATAAGCTTTGCATATGTGAAAACAAACTTTAGAGGGACTAAAGTTGACAAAAGGTGAAAACTATGGAACGTAAGGGTCCAAAGTGTCAACAATGGATAAATAGACTCCATAATAACCCTACATAATGTTTATAACCTTAAACGGATGGATCATGGATCATACGAAGCGGAAATTGCACAAAAGTGAGGAAATACAAACTATAGGGGCTAAAAGTGTCAACATGTTTAATTTATACCTCTGAGTGAACTTTTGGCAGACCCGAAGCTTTGTAATGCTAAAATATACTCACTAGAATATGTGGTAAAAATTTCATGAAGTTTCGTTATCGTATGAGAAAGTTATGGCCAAAACCGTACTTGAGGGGTTAAAAGCGGCAACGTCGAATTTCATGGCTTTTCGGGTGAGCGCAAAGTTATCCGAGGACATTACCATGTTGGTAAATGTCCCAAGGTTCTTAGAAACCAGATTTGAGGGTTTACGAGCCAAAATAAATAGCCGAAACCTCGCGTGCAAAGACAGGGACCAAAGCTGCCATTTTTAATCAAAGTTTGGCAGCCCAGGTGCAGCTTTTCGCAAATAGGGGCTGTTTGGTCCGAATTTTTAGTGCAAAACAGCTGGGATCACCTCCATTTCTCACCAATAGATGAGCATGCATGTCTTGGACACTTGTGAGGCTCCTACAACATCTGATTTCTCCATAAATTCTGATCAAAGCTCCATTTTGTTGAGTTCTTGAATTGTAAACAAGAACACCAAACTATCAAAACCTCACAAGACTTTTCCAGGAGCAATCTGATCGACAAGGCAGCCTCCTAGTGTTATCTAAGCTTCATTAGGACCTTTGTAAGCCTTCATATCATGCTCTAAATCCGTTCTAGCATAGATTATTAGTTAAAAGTCAAACCGTTGTTCATATAGTTTGACTTTTCGATTAAACGAGTTTGGCTCTGTCATTTCTCAAATTGAAACCACTTATAAGTTGGTATTTATGTGGGAAACAAACCCTCAAAAGGGTATTCTCTGATTCCCACTCTAAGCATGCTATTTGTCGAGTCAAAGACGTTCTTAAAAAGTCAACAGAAATCGTTTTTGCGAAATATAGCATAAATGGTAATGTAGATGACATGCAATCAGTTTGATCATCAAAAATAACTTATAATGAATATAAGAATGTGTTTTATCATAATCAACTCGACAATCTTTAGTATAAACACGAATCGGAACCAAAAGTCTTGTAAAACGACTTTTTCGTTGACTCTCGATTCGGATCCGTGCATGCATGTATGAGATCTGTATTAGAGCTTATTTTAGACCATTTTTATTTTAGTTTAACTTTCTGGAATTTTTGCAACTTGAGTCTATGCTTAACCGATTCATATGCATGTTTCCGATTATGCTTAAAAGTTGACTATTTTGCCCTTTTTGATATAAAACGTGATTTTTGGAAAAGTGAAAGAGTAGAAATCTTTATTTCTAATTTATAAACTTGCACCGAAAATTTGAGATCAGTTGGTGGTCCAGATTTTGAGATATGGCCGATATCGTAAAACTATATCTTCATGTTAAATAAACGGCGCATTTAGCGTATAACCTATTTAAGGCCACTTTTCGATATAAAACTTTTTACCCACTGATGTTATATAATATTCTGGGATTTTTGAAGATTTTTATTTAATTTTTGGCTGATCGGATCATACGTCGCTAAGTCGATTCGGTTAATGCCGGTTTTGACCGTTTAAGCCATAAAATGAGTTTTATACATCCTTTTGACCCCAAACCTATTTCTACTAATTTTATTTGTTAAATAAATTAGTTTGAGCATTCTGGAAATATAAAAATCTCAGCTTTCTTTTAAAAACCCGGAAACGGCTCTAAATCGCATTTTTAGCGTTTTTAGCGCATAGTAAGCGTTATACTCATATTAAACATATAAGACTCATACCTACTGATGTATTTAGCATATTTTCATATAATAACAGTAAGTATAAGATTTTGAACTCAGATTTCCAGTTTTGACATTTTTAGCCCTTGTGAAATTACTAAAATACCCCTACGGTGCATAGTTTGATTTTAAATGATAAGTTTGGTATATGGGTCATACCCTACTGTTATAATATGCCAAATTAAGTATATGTACTGTATAAATCAGACCCAAAACCCAGATTTCCAATTTAACTCTTTTATAACATTTTAAATGACCAAAATGCCCTTCTAAGGCATAAATTGAGTTTAAAATTATTCGGGGCATAATAGAACATAACTTGCTGATATTATATCATATTTAAAGCATATTATCTCAGGGAACTTGCATATGACTCTTTTGGTTACCCGTAACGCCCTTTTTGCGTTCGGTTCGGTTTACGTAACTAGTTTGCGTAAATTGACCGAAACGGGTCAAACGTTATCATTTTTATCTCAAAATCCAGAATGTATTTAGTATACCCATATTATACAAGTATTCAAACTTGTCGGGTCTAAATCACATTCTATCCGGTCTTTCGCTTAATCGTGCGCTTGTACCGTATCGTCCTTAAAACTAACCGGTCTAAGCTTAGGCTTAAATAAAGACCCGTTAGGAATCTAATAGGTTATTATAAACCTTTGTTCCAGAATAGGAGGCCCGGTAAAAGCTATCTACACTTACCAATTGTGATTCATACTTACTCAGGTAAATACATTTTAACTTATTTTCCCTATACGGGCTTGGGGTACGGTATATAGAATACCGCTTGATCGAGCGTTCAAATCTTGCACCCTTGGGTATGCAATCGGAATAGTTTGTCCGGCTCGTTTAAACAGTCTTGTTTTACTTTAAGCATTTGGGGGGTTATTGATCGTGTCCCGGATATCCTTGGCATTATCTTACGAGATGGCCACGACCTGAGCATGGGGTGTAGGCGTACACTCGTCATGTATAACTCATTAATGTGGTGTGTCAATTAATCTTTAACCCGGACAAGATCCCGGGCTACCGAACGTACGAGTAGCATGTAATTCGTTCACAAGTTTATATTGCATAATTATCCCAAGTTAATAAAAATATTTATGCCATGTGCATTTAAATCAATTTTCAAATCTTTTTCAAAATGAGTCAGTTAATTTGTATTTACCAGTGTAAACTGACGTATTTTCCCAAAAGGTTAAGTGCAGGTACTATACATACTAGGCTGGCTGTTTCCTAAAGAGCGTCCACAATAGTCTCGCAAGCTCGGACGACAATAAAGTGTTGAACAATTTATCTTATTTTATTTGATCCGCCTGTGGATCCGTTTCAACTACTTGTGATATTTATTATTACATTTTAATTAAAGTTGAAATGAATCTATTTCTGCTTCCGCTGTGCATTATTATATTGTGTTGTTTGTCTATGACGATGCCAACTACGTCACTGTACCCCACACCGGGCCCACCGGTGACACGTGGAGATCGGGGTGTGACAGGTTGGTATCAGAGCCAACTCTGAGTGAATTAAACACTAGTCTTTTGTGTTTAATCTCAGTTACACAATTGCACATTCCTCGATTTTCGAGTCTAGACAAAGAACTTAGGAAATGTTCAAATTTCTTTTATTTTTCTAACTTTGTCTTATATATATTTGTTGTGCCACTTGTTTGCTTTTTGACAGGTTCAAGATGCCGCCACGTGTACGAGGAAGGGGACGAGGAGCATTCGCAACCTCACATGACCATGAGGCAGGGCCTTCGCATAGGCGAACCCCATCAGCATCCCATAACACTGCTGCCCGAGATCTTTGGAGATCGTTCGCTGAACCCGCCAGGCACTCAGCATCACTGAGTACCACACATTCCCTACCACATTCTTTTGGGCCTCATTCTGAAAATGAGCCCCACAACTCCCACCAATCCTACATTCCTCTACACCAGTCGCCTTATGACTACCCAGCACCCGTCTATCAGGGCCTGTACAACCCAGATGCTTATTTGGAAGAACCAGTGGGTCATAACCCACTCGGACCTGAAGACCACTTTTCGGGTGGCAATGAGATGGAGGTCGATGAGGATACCGATCCTTCCATGCCAACGTCCGGCACACCGAACCACCCCATTGAGATATCTGATGGGTCACCGTTCAGGGGATCACCCTACAATGGTGTTGACAGCTACGAGGAGAGGTTTAAGCAGCACGACTGGGTTTTTACTCCTAGCTACCATAACTCTCCCATGCACCAGTCCTACCACAGCTCTCCCGTGCACTCCCAGCATCACTCCCAGCAGCAGCTTCAGCAGCCGCCTCAGCAGCAGCAGGATCCTTCTGAGGGATTCTAGCGCGACGTGGTCACTCCACCGCCGCCACCGCCTCCGGTTTTGCCTCCTCCGCCTCAGAGGCAAAGGAGGAACGCCCGTATGTCTACGCGAGGAGGGATACGCATTGGCACCCCTCGACATTCAGGTAGCAGCCGCTACTCGCCGCTTCACGAGGAGTCAAAGATGGGAGAATCTCAGCATCCCGTCTCAGAGGTGACTTCTGCGCCTATTGCGCCACCACCACCACAGAACTTTGGAGAGCCAATCCCTGCGTATGCTAGCGCAACACAGTTCAACCCTTTCGAGCCGACTTTTCCCCCAGGGTATGACTATACAGGGGATCCCTACTGGATAGCTTCAGGCTACAACCCTCTCAATCAGGAGAGTGCTTTTGGAGGTCCCTGGGCTACGGGACAATCAGCTTTTGGATACCCACCGCATGGATACCAGCAGCCGCAGCCTCCTCAGCCACCGCAGTATCAGCCACCGCCGCCGGCGCCGATGATGTCGCCACCGCAATTCCAAGAAATCCTGCAAGGGATAAACGACGTGCGACGTGAGTTGCGACAGGAAATGCGGGAAGATCGCCGCCACAACCGCGGAATGTTTAAGAAGATGGTTGACTTAATCAAGGGTAAGGGTAAGAAGGATTATTAAATCCTTTGTTTGATAGCTCATTTGCTCATGTCCCTGCGAGGACATTTATTCCTGTACTCTACCCCTGCGTGGGTATATTTCTCTTATTCTACCCCTGCGTGGGTATGTTGTTTCTGTTAACCCCTGCGTGGGTTTGTTTTGTCTGTTTGTTTGTTTTGTTTTGTTGTTATTTGGTTTAGCCCCTGCGTGGGCATGCTATTTGAGAAAAAGTCCCGTTTAGGGCAAAGTTGTACTAGTTTACTTATTTAAAATGGTTAATTTAAGTTTTCATTTTATCTATGTGCATGAATATAATATTCAAATAAATGAAAAAAAATATCAATTGTTATTTTTATTTACCATTTAATAAGAATCTTAAAAAAGGTAAAACCTAGCTTGATTGTCTTATTAAAAGGCCTGGCCAAAATGGTAAAACCTGGTTAAAAAGATTCAAATCCCTGTTAACATCTGTAAAAATGTTAACATTCTTGGCTAAGCGTAATCCGTAAAATCACACAAGCCACCCTTTTTAATGAATTATCTACAGATTATATCTGTATACAGGTCTGATTATGACTTAAAGCCTACGGGTTATGACTATGTCATATAAAACAAAAAGGCAGTTGTGGTTTATAACTCCCTGCCAAGCAAAGGATTATTTGTTTAATTATACAATTCTAATCCTATAAAATTCTAAATTTAAAATTTAGAAGTTGTCCGAAGTGACTAGGCCTATGGTGCCAATATATATATATTTCATTCTATGATATAGTTGCTAATAAAAGTACCGAATGAAATTAAATAAATTAACTATTATGGTTATTAATACCATGGTTAATAAATCGTCAAGAACGATAATACTGTTAGGTTTCTAAATAGACATTGTCTTTACTTTATTGTAGCTCTTAAAGCTACATGGCAAAATCGGAAGAAACAAACAGTCATTCTGAGGAACACCCTGATAACACTAAGATTCATGTAACTGGTGCGGAACTGCAAGCACTAGTTGAAAACGATGTTGCCAAAGCTATGGATAGGCAATTCAGAGAATCGAGCGGGACCCGAAGTAGGACCCGAACCGCATCGCACGCCAAGCCCAAGACTCATTCAGAGGCTCATAGCAAGCCGCCTTCTAAGAAAAATGAGCCGAAGAAGGATGATGAGGATAATCACTCCTCCAACCACAGCAGTGTACCGAAACAAGAAATCAAGCAGAAGCATGATACGCACAGTAAGTCCTGTACGTACAAGTATTTCGTTTCATGCAAACCCAGAGATTTTACTGGGGAAAAAGGAGCAGTTGACTGCATGACGTGGTTAGATGAGATGGATACGGTTGTTGATATCAGCGGGTGTGCTGATAGGGACGTAGTGAAGTATGTGTCCCAGTCGTTCAAAGGAGACGCACTAGCATGGTGGAAATCTCTTCTACAAGCTGCCGGTAAGGCCACACTGTACGGTATGACATGGGATCAGTTTGTAGCTCTGATCAAAGAAAATTTCTGCCCACAACACGAAGTCGAGATGATCGAATCAGATTTCGTATCTCTAGTGATGAAGAACCTCGACTGTCAGGCATATCTCACCACCTTTAACACTTTATCTCGATTAGTGCCATATTTGGTGACCCCAGAGCCGCGAAGGATCGCCCGTTTTATTGGGGGTTTGGCACCAGAGATCAAGGCGAGCGTTAAGGCATCAAGGCCTACGACATTCAGATCAGTAGCTGATCTATCCCTCTCCCTCACTCAGGATGTAGTCCGGTTGAGAGCTCTTAAGAGCTCGGAGGAAAACAAGAGGAAACGTGAGGACGACACCTCACGAAGATCGGAGAAACGACACCGAGGAAACAACGACCACAGCAAAGGGTCGGGATTCAAGAAGGGAGATCATCAGTCGGGTGAGAAACCCATATGCAAGGTTTGTAGGAAGCATCATTTTGGGAGATGCAGGCAGGAATCTAGATCTCAATCTCAGCAGAAATTATGTGGGATTTGTAAGTCCCCGGATCATAAGGCATTAGATTGTAAGAAACTTAAGGATGCAACTTGTTATGGTTGCAACGAGAAAGGGCACATCCGACCTAATTGCCCAAAGAATGCTAAGAAAGCTGATGAGGGAAAGAAGACCAATGCAAGAGTCTTCAAAATGGACGCGAAGGAAGCAGTTCAGGACGACAACGTCATTACAGGTACTTTTCTTGTAAATGATGTTTTTGCTAGAGTTCTATTTGATTCAGGAGCAGATAAGTCATTTGTAGATGATAAGTTCTGTAAATTGTTAAACCTACCTGTTAAAACCTTAAGTGTGAAGTATGAGGTGGAATTAGCCGATGGAACCATAGAAACCGCCTCGACTGTTCTAGATGGATGTGTTATATCCATTAGGAATCATTCATTCCCGTTATCCTTGCTTCCCTTTAAGCTAGCTGGATTCGATATAGTGATAGGCATGGATTGGTTAGCGCATAACCAAGCCCAGATTGTGTGCAACAGAAAGCAGGTGGTAGTTAAGACTCCGTCTGGTGAGTCACTCACTATCCAAGGAGATACCCAGCATGGATTGCCGGAGCAAGTGTCCATGCTCAAGGCATCCAGATGCCTGCAGAAGGGATGTGTCATTTATATGGCACAAGTTACTATTGATGAGCCAAAGCCGAAGATCGAAGATATTCCTGTTATCTCAGAATACCCTGAAGTATTTCCTGAAGAACTACCCGGTTTGCCACCGGATAGGCAAGTGGAGTTTCGAATAGACATCATTCCGGGTGCAGCGCCAGTAGCGAGAGCACCATATAGGTTGGCACCAACGGAGATGAAGGAGTTGAGAACACAGTTAGATGATCTGTTAGCTAAAGGTTTTATTAGACCTAGCTCGTCTCCTTGGGGAGCGCCAATCTTGTTCCTTAAAAAGAAGGATGGATCGATGCGTCTGTGCATCGATTACCGTGAACTTAATAAAGTCACTATTAAGAATAGATATCCGTTACCCAGGATCGACGATCTGTTCGATCAGTTGCAAGGAGCAAGCTATTTCTCAAAGATCGACCTGAGGTCAGGTTATCATCAGTTGAAGGTCAAGGATGAAGATGTGCACAAGACAGCGTTTAGGACTCGATATGGACATTATGAGTTCCTAGTGATGCCTTTTGGGCTCACCAACGCACCAGCCGCATTCATGGACCTCATGAATCGCGTCTGCAAGCCTTATTTGGATAAATTCGTCATCGTCTTTATTGACGACATCCTCATCTACTCGAAGAGCCAAGCTGACCATGAGAAACACCTTCGTTGTATTCTCAAACTTCTGCATCAGGAGAAACTTTATGCCAAATTTTCGAAGTGCGAATTTTGGCTTCGAGAAGTCCAATTTCTTGGACATGTGGTAAGTGAGCGTGGTATCCAAGTAGATCCCGCTAAAGTAGAAGCAGTCATGAATTGGCAGGAGCCGAAGACTCCTACAGAGATTCGCAGTTTCCTCGGATTGGCAGGATACTATAGGCGATTTATCGAGAACTTTTCAAGGATTGCTGCGCCCCTAACTTCGTTGACTCGTAAGAAGATTAAGTTTGATTGGGGCCCTAAGCAGCAGGAATCCTTCGACATTCTGAAGAAGAAGTTGAGCAATGCACCAGTGTTGACATTGCCTGATGGTATAGAAGATTTTGTGGTGTACTGTGATGCGTCACATACTGGTATGGGCCGTGTACTCATGCAGAGAGGCAAAGTCATTGCCTACGCTTCTCGACAGTTAAAGGTGCACGAGAAGAACTACACCACCCACGATTTGGAACTGGGTGCAGTTGTATTTGCATTAAAGCTGTGGAGACACTACTTGTATGGAACCAAGTGTATAATTTATTCGGATCACAAGAGTCTTCAACATTTGTTCAATCAGAAGGAATTGAACATGCGACAAAGGCGATGGATGGAAACTCTAAATGATTACGACTGTGAGATAAGATACCATCCAGGCAAGGCAAATGTGGTTGCCGACGCCTTAAGCAGAAAAGAAAGAGTAAAACCGATCAGAATCAATGCCAAGCGCATTGAAATAAGGAATAATTTGAACAAAAGGGTGTTAGCTGCACAGAAGGAAGCTGTGTTGGAAGCTAACTATCTTGAAGAAAAGTTAGGAGTAACTGAGGAGCAGTTATCCTACGACAAAGATGGAATGCTAAGACTAAACGGACGAATATGGGTTCCAGTTTATGGAGGACTTCGAGATGTTATCCTCCAGGAAGCCCACAGCTCTAAATATTCCGTTCACCCTGGAGCTGATAAGATGTACCAGGATTTAAAGGCAAACTACTGGTGGATTGGTTTGAAAAAGTCAGTAGCTGAGCATGTAGCTAAATGTTTGACTTGTGCGCAAGTCAAAGCTGAGCATCAGAAGCAGTCAGGTTTGCTTCAACAACTTGAAATTCCCAAATGGAAATGGGAAATGGTGAAAATGGATTTCATTACCAAGTTACCAAAGACGAGAAAAGGGAATGATACTATATGGGTCATAGTAGATAGACTGACGAAGTCAGCTCATTTTCTACCCATCAAGGAGACGTATAGCACCGATATGTTAGCTCAGTTATACGTTGATAAGATTGTAGCGCTACATGGTATACCTGTATCTATTATCTCCGATAGAGATACTAGATATACGTCGCATTTTTGGAAGAGTTTCCAACAATCATTGGGCACTCGTTTGAATTTTAGTACGACTTATCATCCTCAGACTGATGGTCAGAGTGAGCGTACTATTCAAACTTTGGAAGACATGCTTCGTGCATGTGCGATTGATTTGGGTGGTAGTTGGGATAAGAACCTACCACTGATTGAATTCTCCTACAACAATAGCTACCATTCCAGCATAAAAGCTGCGCCTTTTGAGGCCTTATACGGTAGAAAGTGTAGATCGCCCATCTGTTGGGCAGAAGTTGGAGATGTCCAACTATCAGGACCAGAAATCGTTTTTGAGACGACGGACAAGATCGTTCAGATTCGCGATCGTTTGAAAGCTGCCAGGGATAGGCAGAAGAGTTATGCGGATCCTAAGCGCAAGGATTTTCACTTCGATGTAGGTGATAAAGTGTTGCTTAAAGTATCACCCTGGAAGGGGGTGATGCGATTTGGTAAGAAAGGCAAGCTAAGCCCGAGATACATAGGACCTTTCGAGATCATCGAACGTGTCGGAGCAGTTGCTTACAAGTTAAACTTGCCTGAAGAACTTAGCGCTATTCATAATGTGTTCCACATCTGTAATTTGAAGAAGTGTTTCGCTGACGAATCACTGGTTATACCACATACGAATATACACATAGATGAGAGTTTGAAGTTCGTGGAAAAACCATTGTCGATCGAGGATCGACAGGTAAAGAAGCTTCGACGGAAGTATATACCTATTGTAAAGGTCAAATGGGATGCCCGTAGAGGTCCCGAATACACGTGGGAAGTGGAATCCACGATGAAGGAAAAATACCCTCATTTGTTTCAGTAAATCTCGAGGTCAAGATTTCTTTTAAGGGGGTGAGGATGTAACACCTCGAAAATTTTCGTCCAATAATGCATTGACACGTGTCATAAGCTTTGCATATATGAAAACAAACTTTAGAGGGACTAAAGTTGACAAAAGGTGAAAACTATGGAACGTAAGGGTCCAAAGTGTCAACAATGGATAAATAGACTCCATAATAACCCTACATAATGTTTATAACCTTAAATGGATGGATCATGGATCATACGAAGCGGAAATTGCACAAAAGTGAGGAAATACAAACTATAGGGGCTAAAAGTGTCAACATGTTTAATTTATACCTCTGAGTGAACTTTTGGCAGACCCGAAGCTTTGTAATGCTAAAATATACTCATTAGAATATGTGGTAAAAATTTCATGAAGTTTCGTTATCGTATGAGAAAGTTATGGCCAAAACCGTACTTGAGGGGTAAAAAGCGTCAACGTCGAATTTCATGGCTTTTCGGGTGAGCGCAAAGTTATCCGAGGACATTACCATGTTGGTAAATGTCCCAAGGTTCTTAAAAACCAGATTTGAGGGTTTACGAGCCAAAATAAATAGCCGAAACCTCGCGTGCAAAGACAGGGACCAAAGCTGCCATTTTTAATCAAAGTTTGGCAGCCCAGGTGCAGCTTTTCGCAAATAGGGGCTGTTTGGTCCGAATTTTTAGTGCAAAACAGCTGGGATCACCTCCATTTCTCACCAATAGATGAGCATGCATGTCTTGGACACTTGTGAGGCTCCTACAACATCTGATTTCTCCATAAATTCTGATCAAAGCTCCATTTTATTGAGTTCTTGAATTGTAAACAAGAACACCAAACTATCAAAACCTCACAAGACTTTTCCAGGAGCAATCTGATCGACAAGGCAGCCTCCTAGTGTTATCTAAGCTTCATTAGGACCTTTGTAAGCCTTCATATCATGCTCTAAATCCGTTCTAGCATAGATTATTAGTTAAAAGTCAAACCGTTGTTCATATAGTTTGACTTTTCGATTAAACGAGTTTGGCTCTGTCATTTCTCAAATTGAAACCACTTATAAGTTGGTATTTATGTGGGAAACAAACCCTCAAAAGGGTATTCTCTGATTCCCACTCTAAGCATGCTATTTGTCGAGTCAAAGACGTTCTTAAAAAGTCAACAGAAATCGTTTTTGCGAAATATAGCATAAATGGTAATGTAGATGACATGCAATCAGTTTGATCATCAAAAATAACTTATAATGAATATAAGAATGTGTTTTATCATAATCAACTCGACAATCTTTAGTATAAACACGAATCGGAACCGAAAGTCTTGTAAAACGACTTTTTCGTTGACTCTCGATTCGGATCCGTGCATGCATGTATGAGATCTGTATTAGAGCTTATTTTAGACCATTTTTATTTTAGTTTAACTTTCTGGAATTTTTGCAACTTGAGTCTATGCTTAACCGATTCATATGCATGTTTCCGATTATGCTTAAAAGTTGACTATTTTGCCCTTTTTGATATAAAACGTGATTTTTGGAAAAGTGAAAGAGTAGAAATCTTTATTTCTAATTTATAAACTTGCACCGAAAATTTGAGATCAGTTGGTGGTCCAGATTTTGAGATATGGCCGATATCGTAAAACTATATCTTCATGTTAAATAAACGGCGCATTTAGCGTATAACCTATTTAAGGCCACTTTTCGATATAAAACTTTTTACCCACTGATGTTATATAATATTCTGGGATTTTTGAAGATTTTTATTTAATTTTTGGCTGATCGGATCATACGTCGCTAAGTCGATTCGGTTAATGCCGGTTTTGACCGTTTAAGCCATAAAATGAGTTTTATACATCCTTTTGACCCCAAACCTTTTTCTACTAATTTTATTTGTTAAATAAATTAGTTTGAGCATTCTGGAAATATAAAAATCTCAGCTTTCTTTTAAAAACCAGGAAACGGCTCTAAATCGCATTTTTAGCGCATAGTAAGCGTTATACTCATATTAAACATATAAGACTCATACCTACTGATGTATTTAGCATATTTTCATATAATAACAGTAAGTATAAGATTTTGAACTCAGATTTCCAGTTTTGACATTTTTAGCCCTTGTGAAATTACTAAAATACCCCTACGGTGCATAGTTTGATTTTAAATGATAAGTTTGGTATATGGGTCATACCCTACTGTTATAATATGCCAAATTAAGTATATGTACTGTATAAATCAGACCCGAAACCCAGATTTCCAATTTAACTCTTTTATAACATTTTAAATGACCAAAATGCCCTTCTAAGGCATAAATTGAGTTTAAAATTATTCGGGGCATAATAGAACATAACTTGCTGATATTATATCATATTTAAAGCATATTATCTCAGGGAACTTGCATATGACTCTTTTGGTTACCCGTAACGCCCTTTTTGCGTTCGGTTCGGTTTACGTAACTAGTTTGCGTAAATTGACCGAAACGGGTCAAACGTTATCATTTTTATCTCAAAATCCAGAATGTATTTAGTATACCCATATTATACAAGTATTCAAACTTGTCGGGTCTAAATCACATTCTATCCGGTTTTTCGCTTAATCGTGCGCTTGTACCGTATCGTCCTTAAAACTAACCGGTCTAAGCTTAGGCTTAAATAAAGACCCGTTAGGAATCTAATAGGTTATTATAAACCTTTGTTCCAGAATAGGAGGCCCGGTAAAAGCTATCTACACTTACCAATTGTGATTCATACCTACTCAGGTAAATACATTTTAACTTATTTTCCCTATACGGGCTTGGGGTATGGTATATAGAATACCGCTTGATCGAGCGTTCAAATCTTGCACCCTTGGGTATGCAATTGGAATAGTTTGTCCGGCTCGTTTAAACAGTCTTGTTTTACTTTAAGCATTTGGGGGGTTATTGACCGTGTCCCGGATATCCTTGGCATTATCTTACGAGATGGCCACGACCTGAGCATGGGGTGTAGGCGTACACTCGTCATGTATAACTCATTAATGTGGTGTGTCAATTAATCTTTAAACCGGACAAGATCCCGGGCTACCTAACGTACGAGTAGCATGTAATTCGTTCACAAGTTTATATTGCATAATTATCCCAAGTTAATAAAAATATTTATGCCATGTGCATTTAAATCAATTTTCAAATCTTTTTCAAAATGAGTCAGTTAATTTGTATTTACCAGTGTAAACTGACGTATTTTCCCAAAAGGTTAAGTGCAGGTACTATACGTACTAGGCTGGCTGTTTCCTAAAGAGCGTCCACAATAGTCTCGCAAGCTCGGACGACAATAAACTGTTGAACAATTTATCTTATTTTATTTGATCCGCCTGTGGATCCATTTCAACTACTTGTGATATTTATTATTACATTTTAATTAAAGTTGAAATGAATCTATTTCTGCTTCCGCTGTGCATTATTATATTGTGTTGTTTGTCTATGACGATGCCAACTACGTCACTATACCCCACACCGGGCCCACCGGTGACACGTGGAGATCGGGGTGTGACACATGTATTTTAGGAAATTAGGGATCTGGCAAGGTATGCTTTGTCGTCAAGTTGCGTAGGAGAAATGATGTCATCCGAGTTTAGGGATGGTGACTTTTGCCTGGATGAGTCACAAGTCTTAAACTGTGTTTATTCCACGTCTTATGGTTGTGTTGTATGAACAATATCTTTATTATGTCGTGTTGTAGTTTTCGTTGCATGGGTCGACTTTTGAAAACAATGTTGTCGTATTTTATTTTTAAAGCTTGAATTAATGGATGATCATCATGGTTTTACTTTCATATAGCTTTGTTGTGATTAAGCTATGGTATTAAGAAGTCACACCAAATAAACCCACGCTTCCGCAAAGCCAGGGTGTGACTGTAAGGTCTGAGTATCTCAGAGTCTTGATCCTCAAAGTATACATAACTGTCTGGTTCTTCGGCTGCAACGACATCTTCATTCTTAGCAATATCTTTCTCATTCTCAACTTTATCATTCTTTTTGTCAGCCATACCTACAGAATTACAAGCAGGCTACCAACACAAACATATAAGAACTTGAAAAGGACCATTGCATAAACTTGAAAACTCATAACTCAAATACAGTTACAGACAAAATACACAACCAAATCCAATTTCTCCACACTAAACTACGTAAGCAAAAAAAGTAGAACAATCAAGACCCAAGTAATCACAAAGTACATCTTCAGTTTGAACACATCGCCATTCTTGTACCGAGCCAACTGTTCTTTGCACTTAGCCAACTCATCCTTATCTTTAATGCTTTGAATTAAAGCAGGCATTACCTCTCGACAAATCGGACATCCCTGTTCTTCACCAACATCAGCCCATCTGAGGAATCCACATCCTCCAACCTATTATAGGGCATCATAAGTAACAGAAGAAAGAAACTTGAGTTTCAATAACCATTAAACAGAAGAAACTTACACATCTAAGATACCATCGACCAGGATTAGCTTTGGATTGTGATTCCTTGAACACTGTTTTTGCACCACAAGGACATATGATGTCTAAAGCTTGACTTTTGGTCATGGTCTCCTTGGATCGCAGCACAGAGGAAGAAGATGAAGACATGTTCAACGAATTTGGGGGTCGATTGAAGAACACAATGAGAACAGGGGTTAGGCAGACAATTTAGGGCTTCAAGCTCTTAAATGAGGAAGAGGAAGACGTTGGGGGGCAATTTGGACAATTCATCACTCACTAACGGAAACATTAACGGAAAAATGGCCCGGGGGGTAAGGTTGCGACATAAGAGTTAACAGTGGGGGGGGGGTAATTGCAATTATTTCCTTAGGGGGTAGACATGCCAATGACCCCTAACCTCAGGGGGTAAAATTACAGTTTACTCTTTAATATTATATAAATTAGACTTGTTTTTTATTTGTTTTGTTTTATTTATTCGGGCAGTCCATTTTTCTTATTCCTTTTTAGGTTTAAATTCATTAAATCAAGTATTTTTATCTATCAAACGACTATAGTGTTTTTAAATCATCCCAAATAATTTAACAGTGAAATAAAACAATTAATCAAACATTAAAACCTGATTCGCCACCGGTCTCGATATCAAATAAAAACAAAAAGAAATGTCAAATAAAGCCCAGTCGCTACCGGTCTCAATTTCTTATACAAACGAAAAAATGTTAAATAAAAGCGAGTCACTACCGGTCTTTATATCAAACAAAATAAAAGGTTTAATATGGTTCATATTAAAAACACGTTTGTTGAGCGAGGATAACCATTTTTATCTAGTTTGAATCTGTATGAAATACTACGTTACGAGGATAACCATTTTTATCTAGTTTTGAATCTGTATGAAATACTACATTAAATTGGATTCATTACGTAAAACAAACCCATTTTTTTTAAATATGAAATTTGTTCGCTACGTGTCCCATCATAAAAATTATAAAATCACAAATAAAGTCAAAATTAATGCTATGTAATCATTCTGTTTCATGTTACAAGTTAATGTTAAAAATTCTAATCTTTATGTTCGATCATAAAAATAAAATGATGAATTCACAAACCAAATCCACAGAGTCAACGTAAGAACTATGTAGTCCTACTTTTCAATATTAAAAGCTAATTTAAAGATTTCAATCTCTATTTGATTGAATCAAATATAAAAAATAAACTAATTAAGTATTCAATTGAAATGTCGGGTCGTTCTTTTTTTATGATTTTAACAAAGAAAAAGTAAACACAATATAAAATAAAGGAAAAACACCACTTTGGTAAATAGTTCTTAAGGAACACCAAAATGGTAAATAGTTTTTCCACCAACACTAGTTTAAGAAAAAACTCCAAAATTTTGTCCTTTTTTTTTTTGGAAGGATTGGGGGAGGGGGGATCTAATTAAACGTTTACGTATAATTTTCTGATTTTCTTTGTCTGGGTGGGCTATTAGAGGGAGTTTGGGCTCTATTTGGGCAGTGCATGGCCCAAGATTTATTTTAATCAAGTTGGTTTGATGAAAGTAAGGGGCTATTTAACATCTTTTGTATGGTTAAGGGTTAAGTGTTCAACTAGTAAGAGATCTGAACCATTAAGTGTTGAATCAGTAAAAGGTCTAAACCGTTAAGAGCCAGTATAATGCTTAAGTGCTTAACCCTTCAGAGGCTAATGTCTGACCAATTCATATTAGAGGTCTTAACTATTCAGACTCAGTATAATGCTTAACAATTCAGAGGAAAATGTCCGAACCATTCAGACATATCTGCTCGCGAAACAAACAATCTAAACCATTAAGTGTTGAACCAGTAAAAGATCTGAACCATTAAGAACTCCATTAAGAGGTAAACAAACAACCCCTAACTTTAAATATTTTAGTTTCAAAAAGATCAGTTACCTCTGTTGGCTATGACCCATGTGCCCAACATGTGACAATTTTCCACGTAACTTCTATTTTCTATTTATTTCACAAAACCTAAACAATCATATCATTCCTTCTTGTAGAATACAAAAGGTTTACAAGCGAACGACCTTAACAAAATCACTGAACGTTCTCTTAACAAAATCAACGATCCTACAAAACAATGTCGAAGTTCAAAAGCGTGATTCTTATCATTGGACATTGTTATCGTGCTTACGCAATCTTCAACGAATTTGTTCAATCCTTACCAAGTATATTGACTTGCTTAGATAGTAACAATTAAATTGACACAAAACACAGCCGTGTTTTAGGGATAAAAACAACAACCTTACTAAGTATAATCCCACATATAGTCAAACTATCGGTGTAGTCTAGGGGGGGCGCGGGAGATCTAGGGGGTGTTTTGGACTAGCTTTTTTTTTTTTATCTAAGCTTATAGCTTTTTTAGTTTTTTTTATAAAATAAGTTTAATTTGGTGTTTATAGCTTTTTTATTTTTTTTTATAAAATAAGTTTAATTTGGTGTTTGATTTAGCTTTTTAAACTTATGCTTATTAGCTTATATAAGCTAGTTTGGAAAAGTATATTTGATGATGGTTTTTTAGCTTATTTGAATAAGCTTATTTAAATAAGCTTATTTGAAGAAGATGGTTTTTTACTCATTTGCCCTCAAATGGTGGATTAACTCATTTGAATCTGATACACACAATGGTATTATACCCCTTCCCATAATACGAAATAACTTAACAAACAACTAAAGATTTAATTATTAATTATTTGACTCAATGACATAATCACATGGTCAGCAGGGCTTTGTAACCCACCGATTAGTTTGTCAGCTTGAGTGACTTGTTTTTTCAAATAAAAGGAATATGAGTGAATTTAATATTGCATTTAACCCACCGATTAGTTTGTCACCACTGCTTTGCATTTAATATTGCAGCTACCTCACATGGCTTTGTATTAAACAAGTATAGTATAAATTCATTCCACTAAAAACTGCAGCCAACTTCTCTCGTGAAAACTGCAGCCAACTACCTCACATTCATATTTGCATTTATACACTGTAACAAGCCACATTGAAGTTTTATTAAAAGAAGTCAACTTCATTCTTGTGAAAACTGCAGAAAGTTAAGCAAATATGTATTCATTTTCTTGTCAAAATTGCAAAGGTATTAGTGAGAGCTATTCTCAAGCCATATGGAGAAAAGATCAACTCTTATAATCCATCTACTATTTCTCAAACCATTAACTCTTACCTTAAAAAAATTCTATTTATCAAACACCCATCTACCATTTATCAAGCATTCAAAAAATTTGCTTGAAGTGGAGTAATACCAACCTGTTTTCATATACTGAGGTAATTTGTTCTCTTCGTTTTTTACTTATTGAATTGTTTTCTCTTTGTTTTAATTTTCAAGTCATGGACTTGAAATAATGAACCATCTACGTTTCTCTATGTAGGATTGCATTGGAGCTATCGATGGGACACATGTGAGGGCATCTGTTCGAGAACAAGAGCAACCAAAATATATTGGTAGAAAAGGATACGCGACGTAAAACATAACGGCGACATGTGATTTTAACATGTGTTTTACGTTTGCATGAGCTGGATGGGAGGGGACAACACATGATACTAGAATTTTCAATGAAGCATTGCGTAGGCCCGAAGTTAATTTTCCACGTCCAATAGGTGGTTATTACCATTCCATGTTTGCTTAAACCTTATGTTTTGCTCAATTTTTTATATAAGTAATACTATTTATTTTATTCATTATAGATAAATATTACGTTGTTGATGCTAGATATCCAAATACTAGAGGTTATCTTGCTCCATATAAAGGAACCAACATTCGTTATCATCTACCAGATTTTTGTCGTGGAAAAACGATTGCTAGTCGTGCTGCTAGGGGACCGAAAGAGATATTTAACTACCATCATTCATCATTGAGAAATGTCATTGAATGAACTTTTGGAATATGGAAGGCTAGATGGGAGATATTACAACATATGCATGTCAATTACACCTACGAGACACAAGTGAAGATCGTGCTAGCATCTATGGCAATACATAATTATATTAGAAAAAAAGATACATGTGATGAAGGATTTACCAGGGCGCAACAAGAATCTTACACTCCAAATAATGGTCGAGGATCTAATGACATTAATGAAGTAAATGAAGACACAAGTACACAATGTAGAATAGATGATTTATACATGAGTGTAGTTAGAGATATGATTGCAGGAGATCTAACCAAACCAAGATGAAAGTTTATTGAATATTAATGTGTTTTTGTTGAAGTTTTACGTCATACTCGACATAAATTTATCCAAAAATGATGGTATAACTCATAAAAACAAAGTAGATACATATAAAATATAAGTTATGTGATAATATGTAACCATTCCCCTTTTGGTCATTTTACTAACATAAGCTAAATAAGAAAAAGCTAACACAAACACTTAAAAAGAGCTTATCAACTTGTAGAATATAAGCTAATCCAAACACTTAAAAATAACATATCAAATGAAAGAAAATAAGCATAAGCTACTTTAAAATATAAGCATAAGCCAATAAAAGTTAGGCCAAACATCCCCCTAATTAAACGTTTTCGTATAATTTTCTAATTTCTTTGTCCGGGTGGGCTATTAGAGGGAGTTTGGGCTCTATTTGGGCGGTGCATGGCCCAGGATTTATATTAATCCAGTTGGTTTGATGAAAATAAGGGGTTGTTTGACAACTTCTGAATAGTTAAGTGTTTAACTAGTAAGAGGTCTTAACCATTAAACCATTAAGAGCCAATATAATGCTTAACCGTTCAGAGGCAAATATCTGACCAATTCATATTAGAGGTCTTAACCATTCAGACTCAGTATAATGCTTAACCATTCAGAGGAAAATGTCTGAACCATAGAGACATTTGCTCGCGAAACAAACAATATAAACCATTAAGTGTTGAACCAGTAAAAGGTCTGAACCATTAAGAGCTCCATTAAGAGGTAAACAAACAACCCCTAACTTTAAATATTTTAGTTTCAAAAAGATCACTTACCTCTGTTGGCTATGACCCATGTGCCCAACATGCGACAATTTTCCATGCAATTTCTATTTTCTATTTATTTCACAAAACCTAAACAATCATATCATTCCTTCTTGTAGAATACAAAAGGTTTACAAGCGAACGACCTTAACAAAATCACCGAACGTTCTCTTAACAAAATCAATGATCCTACAAAACATTGTCAAAGTTCAAAAGTGTGATTCTTATCATTGGATATTCTTATTGTGCTTACGCAATCTTCAACGAATTTGTTCAATCCTTACCAAGTATATTGACTTGCTTAGATAGTAACAATTAAATTGACACAGAACACATCCGTGTTTTAAGGATAAAAACAACAACCTTACCAAGTATAATCCCACATATAGTCAAACTATCGGTGTAGTCTAGGGAGGGTGGATGCATGTAAGCCTTACCTCTACCCTAAGCCAACACAGGGCGTGCTCAACTCAAAGATTTTCAGAATCTGCGATAGTACAACAAGTACATTGGCCACGGGTCGTGCCGTTGACATATGGGGACTTGTTAGTACAAGACCTGACAAGCAGTTAATGAGGAAGAGAGAGAGAGAGATGACCACGGGGCCATGCCAGGCGGGCACATGCCATGGTGAAGCTTCTGATTTCAGCTATAAATAGGTGTGCTTGGTGTCACTCCAAACCATCCCTTGGCAAACCACTTATTTCTCACTTGCCACCACCCCACCACCACTACAACACCATCATCAACCACCATCATCCATTTTCCATCTTTTAGATTGTGTGTAGTAGTCTCGGGATTCAAGATTGATAGTAAGAGTCTTTGTCAAACAAAGGCCATGCTTGGCTAAACTCTTACATCACTTGGTGAAGACAAATCTTTTATGTATTTTCTTTTATGATTTCCAATCTTTGGCAACTTTTTAGTTAGGTATATACTAATGACTTAAATAACTAGTTTTCTATATTGAAGGCAAATTTATCTAATCATTCTTCATATGTTGTTGATTCACATATTCGTGTCTTTATGGTCTATATAAAGCGCGTTAATTGCCTGGAAGGGGGTTAGAAGGGTGGTTGGGTAAATTTTATGTCTAATTCAGTGTATAGATCCTGCGAGAAACTGGTTCAAGCCCAGTAACACTTCACGAGTCGGAGCGGGCAATACCCACCACGGGAGAAATGCAAAAAGCTTGAATCCATTATCTATAAACTACTATTAAAACTTTAAACCAACCTTGCAAGGACTGTATCCCTGCTGACTCGGCCAAAGGGTTGAGGGTGATCGCTACCTGGAAGGGCCCCACCACTTTTTGCATTAATAACTTACTTAATTATCTTTCAATAATCTGACTTAGTGGGATTGTATTCTTGCTGACTTAGACCACTACGTTGAGGGTAACGTCGCCTTCACAAGAGGGGCCTACTACTATAACTAAGATAATCTCTTAAAATGCCCAAAGTGCTGAAATCATCAAAAGGGTACATGAAAGATAAGTCGAAACCAAGTGATTCTTTCTTGTCTATTTGTTTTTACTTTTATTTTGTTTTTTTAGTTTATCTTTTTATAGTTTTAAAAACCTTTACTCAAAGTTTGGTTCGATTAGACGTTGACGATAAGCCAGTACTAAAAGCTCACGTGTCCTTGGACGACCTCGGCATCTTGCCATTACTATACTACGTCCGCGATGGGTGCACTTGCCCTAACGTGTGTGTAGAGTGATAGTAGAATATCGTGTTTTATAAATTTAAAACTTGAATTGGCGAGCAAAAAAAGAGCTAAAAATATATACACACCCGCACACGGTAAGTTTTTGGCGCCGTTGCCGGGGACACGAGGATTTTAAGAAAGCTTAAAATTAACGGCCTAATCATTTTCTATCTTTTCTTTTTATTCTTCCTTTTTTTTCTCTTAAAACTCTACTTTCTACAGGATTAACATGGGGCCGTGTGGGAGTTTCAAAATTTATTTAGGAGCAAACATTGGACCCTTTTGTTTAACATCTGTCGATTCTTGTTTCTTCGGAACATAAACAGGCTTAGGTGTTTATTTTGGACATTTTATCCCGATGTGTCCAACTTCATTGCATTTGAAGCATGTCCGATTGTCATTGACGACAGCGGTACCTTCAACCTATTTTTGTTTCTGGTGAGCAAAGAATTCCCCATTAGATTGACCATAGATTTGGGATTCTTTGTCACTATCTGAACTTGTGCCATGCACAAAGTTCATCTTTTGAATATAGTTTGGGTTTTCAAACCTCTTTCTCTGATTGAACTTATCGTTACCTGACCCGTACCTCCTATTTTGTAATTTTTCTTTTGAAAATGAGAGTGTTTCGGTTTGGTGTAATAAGCTTTGTCTTTGGAAAAGTTTAACAACCTCTTTGTGGTTGACAAATTCTCAACTTCAGACGAATCCACTTCAACCTGTTTAAAAACCTTTTCAATTTTATTCAAATTGATATTTTGAATCGGAAACTCTTCGTCCGAATACAACTTGTCTCCGTTCATTTTATACATGACCAGGTTTAGATCATCATTCAAGTTGGTTTCGGATTTCGGAATGTAATTCTTATGGAAACATTATTCATCTTCAAAAGATTCTTTGAACTTTGGTATTTAGTGGACTCACTGTTAGTTTCATTTTCATATTCAAGAACACTATCAACCACATTATTAACAACTTCAGATTCATAATCATCATTAGTTTTGTTGGTTTTAGAATATATGACATCAATGTTCTCAGGCAACTTATGTTGGACTCTGTATGCCCAAGACACATATTAAATTGATGTGACTAGTACGTTATGATCCAAGTCGGGTCATACCCAATAACAAGCTGACAAATACCTATAATATTTATTTATGATACGATCAAACAAATAAATATTAACACTTGGAATATTTAGAAATTGGGTTTCTAAATAATTGCACTTGAGAAACTAATAAATTATATGGATAATTTATTTTGAGAGAATATTTTATCATGTTATTTAATGGGTTAAATAACATTATAAAAGTTGTGAGATGTTGCATAAGTCTTATAACATATGATGTTATATTTTATAAAAGGTTATAAATAATAACATGACTTAAATTGGAAAAGGAAAAAATTTCATTGGCCAAAACTGGTGGCCCTATGACCGGCCACATGTGCTTCCCAACTTGATTTACATGCAAAATCTCATAAAAAGATGGCACTTGATTTGATCATTTAGAGACACACTTTCTCTCACTTAATTCAAGTTGCAAGAACTCCATAATCCCCTCTCATATTTTTGGCCAAGAGTGGGTTCCAAGAGGGGTTTTCAAGAGAGTTCATAAGTGAAAATCCTAGCAACATAAGGTGTTTGTTGGAGGCTTAGGGTATGCAAGCTTGAGGCTTCCTTGTTTGGAAGCTACCATCAAGAAACATCATCTTCTTCAAGACTCCTTGCTCTTTCAATGTTAGTATTTTAAAACACCATATGGTTGTATTTTAATAGCATGCATGTTCGTATATGGATCCGGGTTATTGGGTTTTGCATATAAAAAGGGTTTTATATCTAATAAGTAACATGTTTTAAATAATTATCCCGATGCGTTTTCATTTTATTTGGATAAAATGACTTTGATAAACATGTGAAAAACCCAACAACTTATTAGTTTCACTTGTTTTTAACATATTTTAACTTGATTTTCAACGCCTTTTCCACCCCTGCTAGCTTTTTCTTACAATAACCGTCACGCAGAGGAGGTGGAACGCGGTGAAATCACGTTTACATCTTATTGAATGTTGATTCCTACAATGACCTTAGATTCCTAAAGATCAAGAGCTACAATTTTATCAGTGGCAATTTCGTAAATAAAGGGATATTATAATTGAAAAACAAATAACAGAAAGGTATTTCTGTCATTCAACCAAATACCCCATTGATTTTCAAACTGTAACACCTCGAAATTTTGTGTCCAATAATGTGTTAACACGTGTCATGAGTTTACACGTGGCACCAAATATTAAATAAAGGACTAAAGTTGACAAACCTTGAAAGTATTTAAATTCGAGGGATTATAAATGTCAACGAAGGGTAAATATACTATATAGTAACCCTAAATGATGCCCGTACCTTCAAACGAATAAATCATGGATCGTACGGAGCGAAACGCGGGAAAAAGTGAGAGAGTTCAAGCTACAGGGGTTAATTGTGTCAACATGTTTAATTTATACCTCTGAGTGACCCTTTGACGAACCCGAGGCTTTGTAACAGTAAAATACGCTCACTAGAATATACGATATAAATCTCGCGAAGTTCCATTTTAAAACGAGAAAGTTATGATCAAATTCATATGAGAGGGGTTAAAAGCGTCAACAATAAAAGTTAAGGCTTTTCGGATAGTAATTAAACTAACCAGGGACTTAACAATGCGGGTAAAAGTTACGAGGCCCTAAATCGTAAATAATCGAGGGCCAAATCGCAAAGTTACCCCTTCGAAACTGAAAGGTCAGGTTAATGATTACAAAAGATTTGAAAATCTTGGAAATCAGGCCTCAGACGGGCCGCGTTGATGAAATAAGCAAGCTAATGCGGGCCGCGAGCCACCTGTTGATTCGTTTACTGACATGAAGATTCAGGCGGCCCGCGTCCATGTTGCATGATCCTAATGCGGGCCGCGTAAGGACCCCAGATGCAGAAACTTTGGACAGATGCATTGTTTGAGCTTGTGAACGACATTATGTGCATTAATTGAAGCATGGGCGCCCTCTACATGCCCCCTAGCACCCAGGGCCACCCGCTGATCATCCATGATCCAATGTAGGGTGAGTTGTAATGATCTTAAGTCCAAATTTTCACTATAAAAGGACATACATTGCACCAATGTTCACCACACCTCAAACCTGCATTCAAGTTTGCTTCTGGAGCTCCAAACCATTCTTCTATCATCCCTAATCGTGCACCAAACTTCTGTAAGTGTGTCTACCCTTTTGTGGCTTAGTTTATGCATAGTTTAGCTTAAAAGTCGATCCGTCGTAATTAACGATTGACTTTGCGGTAAATCACAAATGGTCCAGTGGTTTGTCGAATCAAAGATAGTTATATGTTGGTAATAATGTGGGCTTTAAACCCCTAAAAGGGCACCCTCTGATTCCCACTCTAACTAGTCCGAATGTCGAGTCAAACGTGCTTAGAAAAAGTCAACAGAAATGCTATTTTGCGATTTAATGCATAATCAGTAATGTAGATGATGTGTAACCTGTTTAAACACTCATAAAACATGATAATAAGTATATTAACTAGTCTAAGCTTGTTTGATCCGATCATTTACTGTTTTGACCCGGTTCGGAGCCGAAAGTCGCAAAGCTTTGACTTTTGCTTTGACTTCAGTTCTGACCCGTTAAAGTTTGATTTAGATATGCCTTAGGACTCTCTAAGGACCAGGTTACATGATGGTATAATCCTCTGTGACCGGTTCGTTGTTTGTCCGAGTCTTTTACACATTTCTGTTAAATGCTTAAAAGTTGACCGCAACGCCCTTTTTAATTTAAAACGAGAATTTCGGACATGTGAAAGAACCATAACCTTAGTTACTGATTTCTAAGCATGCCCCTAAAATTTCACGTCAATCCGAGGTCCAGAATAGGAGTTATGCTAAATAGCGCAAATTACGGAAACTTTAGTAATTTAATAGCGCAATTAGCATAACGACTATCTAAACCCGGATTTCGACACCAAACCTTTTACACTGTAACACCTCGAAATTTTGTGTCCAATAATGTGTTAACACGTGTCATGAGTTTACACGTGGCATTAAATATTAAATAAAGGACTAAAGTTGACAAACCTTGAAAGTATGTAAATTCGAGGGTTATAAATGTCAACGAAGGGTAAATATACTGTATAGTAACCCTAAATGATGCTCGTACCTTCAAACGAATAAATCATGGATCGTACGGAGCGAAACGCGGGAGAAAGTGAGAGATTACAAGCTACAAGGGTTAATTGTGTCAACATGTTTAATTTATACCTCTGAGTGACCCTTTGACGAACCCGAGGCTTTGTAACAGTAAAATACGCTCACTAGAATATACTATATAAAGTTCGCGAAGTTCCGTTTTAAAACGAGAAAGTTATGATCAAATTCGTATGCGAGGGGTTGAAAGCGTCAACAATAAAAGTTAAGGCTTTTCGGATAGTAATTAAACTAACCGGGGACTTAACAATGCGGGTAAAAGTCACGAGGTCCTTCATTGTAAATAATCGAGGGCCAAATCGCAAAGTTACCCCTTCGAAACCGAAAGGTCAGGTTAATCATTACAAAAGATTTGAAAATCTTGAAATTCAGGCCTCAGGCGGCCCGCGTGGGTGAAACAAGCAAGTTAATGCGGGCCGCGAGCCACCTGTGGATATGTTTCCTGACATGAAGATTCAGGCGGCCTGCGTGCATGTAGCCTGAATCTTAATGCGGGCCGCGTGGGAGTCCCAGATGCAGAAAACATGGGCAGATTCACTAATTGAGCTTGTGAACGATCTTGTGTGCATTTATTGGAGCATGGGCGCCCTCTACTTGCCCCCTAGCACCAAGGGCCACCTACTGATCATCCATGTTCAATGGTAGGGTGATGTGTAATGATCCAAAGCTCAAAATTTCACTATAAAAGGACATACATTGTGCACAATTGAAACACACCTCAAAACCTGCATTCTGATCATCTCTGGAGCTCTCAAGCACTCTTCTAACATCCTTAGTCATGCACCAAGCTTCTGTAAGTATGCCAACCCTTTTATCGCTTAGTTTTTGCTTAGTTTAGCTTAAAAGTCAATCCATCGTAATTAACGATTGACTTTGCGATAAATCACAAATGGTCCAGTGGTTTGTCGAATCAAAGATAGTTATATGTTGGTAATCATGTGGGCTTTAAACCCCTAAAAGGGCACCCTCTGATTCCCACTCTAACTAGTCCAAATGTCGAGTCAAACGTGCTTAGAAAAAGTCAACAGAAATGCTATTTTGCGATTTCTTGCATAATCAGTAATGTAGATGATATGTAACCTGTTTAAACACTCATAAAACATGATAATAAGTATATTAACTAGTCTAAGCTTGTTTGATCCGACCATTTACTGTTTTGACCCGGTTCGGAGCCGAAAGTCGCAAAAGCTTTGACTTTTGCATTGACTTCAGTTCTGACCCGTTAAAGTTTGATTTAGATATGCCTTAGGACTCTCTAAGAACCAGGTTACATGATGGTATAACCCTCTGTGGCCGGTTCGTTGTTTGTCCGAGTCTTTTACACATTTCCGTTAAATGCTTAAAAGTTGACCGTAATGCCCTTTTTGATTTAAAACGAGAATTTCGGACATATGAAAGAATCATAACCTTAGTTACTGATTTCTAAGCATGTCCCTAAAATTTCACGTCAATCCGAGGTCCAGAATAGGAGTTATGCTAAATAGCGCAAATTACGGAAACTTTAGTAATAATATAGCGCAATTAGCATAACGCCTATCTAAACCCAGATTTCGACACCAAACCTTTTACTCACTGATGTAAAATAATATTTTGGGATTTTTAAAGATTTTTAATTATTTTTAACCTGCTCATAACCTGCGGTTATGGCAACGGTTCGGTAAATACCGAATATACCCTTTTCGGCCATAACTTGAGTTCTACAAGGTCTTTTGACCCGATTCCAGTTGCTACTGATTTTAACTAATAAATAAAGTATTTTAGACTTTATAAACTGTTCGAGAAACTCAGATTTCCTGTAGAACTCTGAAACCTCTATTATAATCTTTAAAAAGACCGAAATACCTCTACGGGGCATAATATGAACTTAAACTCGTTACGGGCATTATGGAAGGTATCCTACTGATACCACAACCTCTTTAAAGCATATTGACTTAGGAAACCAGTGTAGGACACTTACGGTTACCCGTTACGCCTTTTGCGCGCGCGGTTCGGCTTATGTAACTAGTTTACATAAACTAGCCGAAACGGGTCAAACCATATTGTTTTGACCCCAAAATACAGAGTGTGATTATTATACCCCTATAAAACAAGTCTTCAAACTTGTTGGGTCAAAATCACATTCCATTCCCGGTTTTCGCCTTTCACGCGATTAAACCGTATCTATCCTTTGAAACTGACCGGTCTAAGCTACGGCTAGATTAAAGACCCGTTAGGATTCTAATAGGTTATTTTAAAACCTTCGTTCTAGAATAGGAGACCAGTAAAAGATATCTGCAATTTATTTCAATTAAGGATTTATACTTGCAAAGGTAAATACTTTTAACTTATTTTCCGTTATACGGGCTTGGGTTATGGTATTTAAAATACCGCTTGGTCGGGCAATTGACCCCAACTCATTAGTAGTTGGGTATTATCAATGTGACCCATTTAAACACTTGTTTTGTTGGCTTTACGCCTTTGGGAGCTTAATGACCATGTCCCGGATATCCTTGGCATCATTTTACGAAATGGCCACTACCTCGACATCCGGGTGTAGGTGTACACCCGGCATTGTGTCTATATTAATTAAAGGTATAACAGTTGGTTTTCTCGCCACGGCTTTATGCTTTGTGGCGTGTCTATTAACCTTTAACCCGGCACGACCCGGGCGACCGAACGCATAGCAAACATGTAATTCTTTACAAGATTTAATTATAAATTATCCCAAGTTATAAAGAGTTTGTGCCTTGTGCATTTAAACCAATTTTATTAAACATTTTACAAAAGTGTCAGTTGAATGTATTTACCAGTGTAAACTGACGTATTTTCCCAAAAAGACTAAATGCAGGTACTATGCGTAATGAGCTGGGATTTCTCCTTAGCATCAATAGAAGTCTCGCAAGCTTAAGATGCCTGAAGTCTGTTGAACAATACTTTATTATTATTATTGATCCCCTGTGGATTTTATTTCAACAATGGTGATACTTTGATATTACAGTTAATGTTGAAATATATTTATCTTTATGCTTCCGCTGTGCATTCATATATTGTGTGGTTTGTCTATATTGTTGCCAACTACGTCACGGTAATCCCCCACCGGGCCCACCGGTGAGACACGTGGAAATCGGGGTGTGACAGGTTGGTATCAGAGCCAACGTTGAGTGAATTAAACACTATCCTTATGCGTTTAATCTCAATGACACAATTGCACATACTTGAGTCTAGACAAGAACATAGGACAAATTCGAATTGTTATTCCAGTTTGTCTTTTTATTGTTTGTTGTTATTTAAAGTTTTGAAAGCAGGAAATATGCCACCTGCAATCAGACGAGGAAGAGGAGGCAGAGGCAAAGGGACGATCATTACTCACAATGATCACGAGGCTGGACCTTCGAACATGCGAGCTCCTTCCAGTACAAGGAGTGAAGAACCACAGAGACGAAGAAGAAACCTCTTTGAACCTGCGAGACATTCTACCTCGCATAGCTCAACACCCTCATACCGTTATTCTTTTGGACCAGATTCGGAAAACAATCCCAATAACCCTCAACCATCCTTTATACCTCTCCAGCGATCTGCTTCGCACCGTTCTTATGGCGATCCTTCACCTTTCTTCGTAGGACAGTTTAACCCTGCGGATTATGTCCAAGAGCCAATAGGGTATAACCCTTTAGGACCAGAGGATCACTTTTCTGAAGATAATGCAGTGGATATGTACGAGGATACAGATCCCGTCGAGCCTGCAAGGGGTACTCCCAATCACCCAATCGAGATCTCTGATGGGTCATCCTTCCATGGAACACCCTATCAAGGTCCGACAGCTAACAGGCGAGGTTTGACCAATGTAATTGGTACTTTACACCTTCACATCATTTCTCGCCTCACGACCAACAGCAACAACAGGATCCTTCTGAGGATTCGCGGTTTGTGGCCGTTACGCCACCGCCACCGCCACCGGTTCAACCAGTAATTCCAGATCCGCCAAGGCGTAGAAGTTCATGCGCACGGATGTCCACCCGAGGAGGGGAATTCCATTTCAGCACCCCTAGCCACTCGAGTGCTAGTCACTTTCCGTCAGTACCTGAAGAAGAACCACAATTAGGGGAACCTTCTGGTCACCCTGCAGAGGTGAATTCTGCACCAGTTGCACCACCTCCGCCACCATTCGGATATGACAATCCGATACCAGCGTACGACGCTTCCACGGCGTACAACCCGTTTGAGCAGCCGACTCACACGCATTACAACTATAACTATGATGCCGATCCATATGTGGTAGCGGCTAATTATAATGCGCTTCATGGAACCTCTTGGAGACCAGATTACTCAGCTCATGGGTATCCAATACCTCCTAGACCTCCAGTTCAGCAACCGTCGCAACAACCACGTTTTTCTCCACCGGACTAAGAAGAAATACTCCACCGTTTAAACCGTGTGGAACGAGACTTCGAACAAGAACGCAAGAGTAATCGTGGATTTCTCAAGGGCCTAGCAAACCTACTAAAAGGGAGGAAGAAACGAGACCATTAATCTCTTTATGTATTACAGAATTTACTATTACAAGCAAAATCCCTGCGAGGACATTTGCTTAGAGTATTTTAGTCCCTGTGTGGACATTTATCGTGTTTAGTCCCTGCGAGGACAATGGCATTTCAGTCCCTGCGTGGACTTATCTTTGTAGTCCCTGTGTGGACACCTATCTATGTAATTAGTCCCTGCGTGGACTTATTTCGGTAAACCTCTGCGTCGGTAATTATTTATTTAAAAAGTCCCGTTTAGGGCAGCGTGTAATCATATTTGAAATTTATGGAATTTTATGTTATGAATTTCATTTTTGTTATTATTATATATGAAATAAATAAAAAATCATTCCTTTTAATTTAATCTGCCTAAATAAAGAATCTTAAGAGTGAAACCTAGCCAGATGTCTTTATAAGACCCAGCCAAGATGGTAAGACCTGATTAAAAGATTCGGATTCCAAGTTAACCTCTGTAATCATGTTAACGTTCATGGCAGATATGATTCGTTAAAATCGCACGCGTCATTCCTATATAAGAATCCTTTTAAGGATTCCAAAGCCCAAATTAATGATTTATAAATCATGGGTTAAATCGTTAATGAAGACGATAACTTATTTAAACATCCATTAGTGATGTAGTGCCTACGGGCCAAACTTATAAACATCCATTAGCGGTGTAGTGCCTACAGGCTGAATTTATTAAACATCCATTAGTGATGTAGTGCCTACGGGCAATAATTATTGTCATATAAGACAAAAGGCAGTGGTAGTCTATGACTCCCTGTCAGAAAAGGTAAAAGGACTATGGTTCAAACCTTCATGCCTTGATTCTCTGTAATCCCGGCTAATATTATAAAAACGTCCTCGTGACTAGGATTTTGTGCCAATAACAATATTGTTTGTAATTAGGATAAGTATGTTCAAATCCTAAATAAAAGTGAGTAACAAATTAACCAGATATGGTCTCTGTTACCATGGTTAATGAATTTCCATAAAAGACAATTCCATAATAAACTCCTAAATAAAACTTTGTCATTATCTTCTGTAGCAGATTCAAGTTACCATGGCTGATCCAAGTGGGGAGAATAGTCATTCGAAAGAAGACGATTACGATAACACCCAGGTTCATTTGACGGGCGCTGAATTAAAAGCTCTTGTCGACAATACGAGGAGTATACTGAATCCCGGAGCAGAACCATATCCAAACCACACTCAAAGCTGAAAACCCACTCAAAATCTCACAGCAAACCACCGTCGAAGCCTAAAAAGGACGATGATAATCACTCGTCCAATGAAAACAGTGTCCGTCCAGAGAAAGTGTATACTGATGCATCTCGCACCAGAGGCTGCACCTACAAGTACTTCGTATCATGCAAACCCCAAGACTTCACTGGGGAGAAAGGAGCGGTTGATTGCATGACGTGGCTAGACGAGATGGATACCGTGGTGGACATCAGTGGATGTGCAGAAAGAGACGTGGTAAAGTTTGTTTCACAATCATTCAAGGGCGAGGCCCTGGCTTGGTGGAGGTCTCTGGTTCAGGCCTCGGGGAAGTCTGTTCTATACATCATGACATGGGAGGAATTCATTTCTCTCATCAAGGAGAATTACTACCATCAACATGAGGTTGAAAAGATAGAGACTGACTTCCTATCATTGGTGATGACGAACCTTGACTGTCAAGCTTACCTCACGAGCTTCAACACGATGTCCCGGTTGGTTCCATATCTGGTAACCCCGGAGCCAAAGAGAATCGCTCGTTTTATCGGTGGGTTAGCCCCCGAAATAAAGGCAAGCGTGAAGGCCTCTCGGCCAGCGACCTTTAGATCTGTAACCGACATATCTTTGTCCTTTACTCTTGATGCGGTCCGACAAAGATCGCTAAGGAACAAAGAGGCTGAGAAGAGAAAGCGTGAAGAAGATACTTCACGAAGGTCGGGCAAGAAGCACCGTGGAAACAGTGACAACAAGAGAGGGTCTGAGTCAAGGAAGGATGGGCAACAGTCTGGTGAGAAGCCCAAGTGTAAAAATTGCAAGAGACATCACTTTGGAAAGTGTAGACTCGAATCAAACTCGCAGACTCAGTCGAAGTCGTATGCTTGCGGGTTATGCAAGTCCAAGGACCACAAGACCGTGGATTGCAAAAAGATAAAGGATGCAACCTGCTACGGCTGCAACGAGAAAGGGCACATTAAAAGCAACTGCCCTAAATATGCCAAGAAGCCTGAAGACGCCAAGAAGACCAATGCAAGAGTCTTCAGGATGGAGGCGAAAGAAGCAGTGCTAGACGATAACGTGATCACAGGTACTTTTCTCGTAAATGATATCTTTGCAAGAGTACTTTATGATTCGGGCGCTGATAAGTCTTTCGTAGATCATAAATTTTGCAAATTGCTGAATATGCCTGTCAAAACCTTAAATGTGAATTACGAGGTAGAGCTAGCAGATGGCACCATAGAAACCGTCTCCACTATGTTAGATGGATGTGTGATATCCATTAAGAACCACTCTTTTCCTCTATCTCTACTTCCCTTTAAATTGGCCGGTTTTGACCTAGTATTGGGTTTGGACTGGTTATCTCACTACCAGGCTCAAATCGTCTGCAAGAGAAAGCAAATGGTGATAAAGACTCCGTCTGGTGAATCGCTTACCATTCGGGGAGATACCCAGTACGGATTGCCTGAGCAAGTGACTATGCTCAAGGCTTCAAAATGTCTAAAGAAAGGTTGTGTCATCTACATGGCACAAGTGATTTATTGAAGAGCCTAAACCAAAGATAGAAGACATTCCCGTCATTTCGGAATATCCAGAAGTTTTCCCTGAAGATCTACCTGGTTTGCCACCAGATAGGCAAGTGGAATTCAGGATCGATATCATCCCTAGAGCAGCACCTATTGCTAGAGCACCTTACAGGCTAGCACCCACCGAAATGAAGGAGTTGAGGACCCAACTGGATGAACTACTAGCTAAAGGTTTCATCAAACCTAGTTCGTCTCCTTGGGGAGCACTGGTCTTGTTTGTTAAAAAGAAGGACGGATCGATGCGTCTGTGATTCGATTATCGCGAGCTTAAAAAAGTCACGATAAAGAATAGATATCCCTTGCCGAGGATCGATGATTTGTTCGATCAGTTACAAGGGGCGAGTTATTTCTCGAAGATTGACTTGAGGTCAGGCTACCATCAACTGAAAGTCAGAGATGAAGACGTACATAAAACCGCATTTAGGACTCATTACGGTCACTACGAGTTCCTAGTGATGCCTTTTGGGCTCACTAATGCACCGGCTGCGTTCATGGATCTCATGAATCGCGTCTGCAAGCCGTACTTAGACAAATTCGTCATCGTTTTCATCGATGATATTCTTATCTACTCGAAGAACCGAGCTGACCATGAGAAACACCTTCGTTGTATTCTCAAACTCCTGCATCATGAGAAACTCTATGCCAAATTCTCTAAGTGCGAATTCTGGCTTCGAGAAGTCCAATTTCTAGGACATGTTGTCAGCGAGCATGGTATCCAAGTGGATCCCGCTAAAGTTGAAGCTGTCATGAATTGGCAAGAGCCAAAGACGCCTACAGAGATTCGTAGTTTCCTGGGGTTAGCAGGATATTACAGGCGATTCATTGAAATTTTTCAAGGATTGCTGCGCCCTTAACTTCCTTGACCAAGAAGAAAGTAAAGTTCGTTTGGGGCCCTAAGCAGCAAGAGTCCTTTGATATTCTGAAGCAAAAGTTGAGGAACGCTCCTGTACTGACATTGCCTGAAGGTACTGAGGAGTTCGTAATTTACTGCGACGCATCACACACTGGCATGGGATGTGTGCTCATGCAGAAAGGCAAAGTTATTGCCTATGCTTCGAGACAGTTAAAGGTGCACGAGAAGAATTACACCACCCATGACTTGGAGCTGGGTGCCGTTGTGTTCGCACTAAAACTGTGGAGGCATTATCTGTATGGTATCAAGTATGTGATCTATTCTGATCACAAGAGCCTTCAACATCTGTTTAATCAGAAGGAGCTAAACATGAGGCAACGCCGTTGGATGGAGACTTTAAATGATTATGATTGTGAAATCAGATATCATCCCGGCAAGGCGAATGTAGTCGCTGATGCCCTGAGTAGAAAGGAAAGGGTGAAACCCATCCGAATCAATGCCAAGAGCATTGAAGTGAAGAATAATTTGATTGAAAGGTTGTTAGCTGCACAGAGAGAAGCTGTGTTGGTAGCTAACTATCCTAAAGAGAAGCTGGGAGTAACTGAGGAGCAGTTAACTCTTAGCAAGGACGGAATTTTACGATTGAATGGACGAATATGGGTTCCAATTTATGGAGGACTACGAGATGTTATCCTCCAGGAAGCCCATAGTTCCAAATATTCTGTTCACCCGGGAGCTGATAAGATGTATCAGGATCTAAAGGCAAATTATTGGTGGATAGGCTTGAAAAAGTCTGTAGCCGCTTATGTAGCCAAATGCTTGACTTGTGCGCAAGTCAAAGCCGAGCATCAAAAGCCGTCAGGCTTGCTACAACAGCCTGAACTTCCTGAATGGAAGTGGGCATGTGTAACTATGGATTTTATTACCAAGTTACCCAAGACGAGAAAAGGAAATGATACAATATGGGTTATAGTCGATAGACTGACTAAGTCAGCTCATTTCTTACCCATCAAGGAGACTTATAGCTCCGACATGTTAGCCCAGTTATACGTTGATAAGATTGCAGCCTTGCATGGCATACCTGTGTCTATTATCTCTGACCGGGATACTAGATACACGTTGCATTTCTGGAAAAGTTTCCAGCAATCTTTGGGCACGCATTTGAATTTTAGTACGGCTTACCATCCTCAGACAGACGGTCAGAGTGAGCGTACTATTCAAATGTTGGAAGACATGCTGCGTGCATGTGCTATCGATTTAGGTGGTAGTTGGGATAAGAACCTACCATTAATCGAATTCTCCTACAACAATAGCTACCATACCAGCATTAAGGCTGCGCCTTTCGAGGCATTATACGGTAGAAAGTGTAGATCGCCTGTTTGTTGGGCGGAAGTTGGAGATGTCCAATTATCAGGACCAGAGATAGTCTTCGAGACGACGGACAAGACTGCCCAGATTCGAGACCGTCTCAAAGCTGCCCGAGATAGGCAGAAGAGTTACGCGGATCCAAAGCGTAAAGATTTTCACTTCGAAGTAGGTGAAAAAGTGTTACTTAAAGTATCACCCTGGAAGGGAGTGATGCGTTTCGGTAAGAAAGGCAAACTAAGCCCGAGATACATAGGACCTTTCGAGGTTATCGAACATGTCGGGTCAGTTGCCTATAAATTAAATTTACCGGAGGAGCTCAATGGAATTCACAATGTATTCCACATCTGCAATCTGAAAAGTGCTTCGCTGACGAATCACTGGTAATACCCCATACAGATGTGCATATAGATGAGAGCTTGAAATTTGTGGAAAAACCTTTGTCGATTGAAGATCGACAGGTAAAGAAGCTTCGAAGGAAGCATGTACCTATTGTTAAGGTCAAATGGGATGCCCGTAGAGGTCCCGAATTCACGTGGGAGGTTGAAGCCACAATGAAAGAGAAATACCCTTATTTATTTCAGTAAATCTCGGGTCGAGATTTATTTTAAGGGGGTGAGGATGTAATACCTCGAAATTTTGTGTCCAATAATGTGTTAACACGTGTCATGAGTTTACACGTGGCATTAAATATTAAATAAAGGACTAAAGTTGACAAACCTTGAAAGTATGTAAATTCGAGGGTTATAAATGTCAACGAAGGGTAAATATACTGTATAGTAACCCTAAATGATGCTCGTACCTTCAAACGAATAAATCATGGATCGTACGGAGCGAAACGTGAGAGAAAGTGAGAGATTACAAGCTACAAGGGTTAATTGTGTCAACATGTTTAATTTATACCTCTGAGTGACCCTTTGACGAACCCGAGGCTTTTGTAACAGTAAAATACGCTCACTAGAATATACTATATAAATTTCGCGAAGTTCCGTTTTAAAACGAGAAAGTTATGATCAAATTTCGTATGAGAGGGGTTGAAAGCGTCAACAATAA